>NC_072032.1:11062420-11362420 GCF_027791375.1 Indicator indicator | reverse complement strand
TGCTCACAAGATTCATTTGAAATATTAGTAAGTGACATTAAGTCTGGATGCTAAAAGATGCAAGTTTATGAGGTCTAAGAACTGGCACGGTGATTAATGTCTGTGGTGATCACTCAAAGACTGGATACACACAACTCAGTTTCTGCAGCTCCTTGTGGTGTGGTGGGAGTTCCTGTCTGCGACTGAGAGCCAGAGTTGGGAACAACTCAGACTTGTAAAGCAATAGGATTTCCAAGCTCTGCTTTTAAAAATACTTTGATGACTAAGTAAGCGTTTAAATGTTAAGAGAGATTTGGAATGCGATCTCGCCCAGCTCCCAGGCAGAACACTAGATGAAAGCAGAAAGAGCTATTTGAATGGAGAATGTGTTGTGCACACACAACTTCGCCGAAGTTCAGACGAAAAGCAGAGATTGCCACCTGCTGCCCAAACGGAGAGTAGCAACTGGGACGGCAGGAAACGGACAAAATTAACGGGATTTCACCACTGGCTTCAGCACAGCCTGGATCTCACCCTTGCTCTTAACATGCCTCGCCAGCCACACCAAGACGTGTGCTCGTAACACCCCAAAGCTATCTACTTTATCTGCAAAAGACAACAGCTGACAGAACAAGACACATATTCAGCTCCCTGGTTCTGTCATACTCAGCTGATGAGCTCGTTTTTTCAGTCATAGGATCTCGTAGGGGTTTGGGTTAGAAAGGATATTAAAGTTCACCTAATCCCAACTGCCATACTATAGACAGGGAGATCTTTCACTAGATCAGGTTAGCCCCATCCAACCAAACTTTGAACACCTCCAAGAAGAGAGAATCCACAACTTCTCCGGGCAACCTGCTCCAGTGCCTCCCCACTCTCATCATAACAAATGTCTTCCTTAAGTCCAACCTAAACCTACCCTCTTTCGGTTTAAAATCACTGCCCTTTGTCCTGTCATTACAGGTCTTTGTAAAAAGTCTTTCTCTGCTTTTCTTGTAAGTGTTCTTCCTTCCTGCTTCCCTTTAGAATTCCTTCCTTCTGAATTCTTTCCTTCCTCCCATCCTTCCACCCTTCCTTCCTTCCTTCCAAATTGCTTCTGAATTCCTTCCAAATTCCTTCCTTCCTTCCTTCCTCCCTCCCTTTCTCCTTCCTTCCTTTGTATTAGCACAGGAGCGAGCTAGGAAAATGTAAACAGTGCATTAAATGAACAGAGATTTTGGATAAATGAAAAATACTAATTTTATGCTATTTTGGATCCCTTTGTTCATGGGCAGACAAAGGAAACTCACATTATGGCTACTAAAATTATTCCATATACTCATGTAGGCTTATTCTTCCATTCTTCAAACCAGCTCCCTGCAGACACATTTATATAAACAGAAGCAAGCTAATTAAAATTGCCAGGGAGACAGCATCTATTTAAAGTCTCAAAGCACAGTTTTACTTCTAGACTTCATATTGTGATCATGTAAAAGAGCAAAGTTTCTCCTCAAGGTTTAAATATAATGAAGTCCAAATTTTTGTTAAGTATGTGCTGTTTGGCTGCACGCTGCTCTTATCTCCTCTAACATGCACCTGATTTCTTTTCTATCTTGCCTTTGTTCGTTGTTAAATCTCCAGCGGTCTTTCATGTTTTTTAAAGGACTGCAAAACTCATTAAAACTTTGCAATTGTTTATTTCCTTCTGCTTTCTCATTTAACCCTCCTTTCACAGTTCCCTTGGTGTGACATGAAGTTACAAACTTTAAACAGTTTAGCTATACCACTGTCTACACTGGCAGTATCTACAGGTCTATTTCTTGCTATTTTACTTTCTTCTGCCAACATATATGCATGCATTTAATTCTTTTTTTTTCAACCTAATATCTTAATTTTCCACACAAGGATCATACAATTCCACATATTCTGGTCTGTAATAGTGGTCAGCACATTTTTTTCCCCAGGATGACAGTTCCATTAGTTTTTTTTTAATTTTGTTTTCTCCAAGATGCTGTGTCTAAGTCCCACCTTGGGGACAGCTGTGCAATTCAATAGCTAAGAATATTTGAACCTAACTTCTTGGGTCATCAGAGGAAGAAGCTTAACCATGCCAGGTGAATTTGCAGCCCTCTTTCTGGTGCAGCCTCCATGTTTGTCTGAGACAAAGCAGCGACATGCCCTTGACTGTGATCCAGTGCTGTCTCCCTCCGTCAGCCCCCTGGTATGGGGCCCTCATGGCAATATGGGATCCCAGTAATAAGATGTTTCCCCTCACTTGATCAGTTGGTAGATTAAAAATGGTTAGAAGCCATCAAGAAGCACTTGCAGCCCAAAAAGCCAACCATACCCAGAGCTTTATGAGAAGAAGCATGGCCGGTTCGGGAAGGGAAGGGAAGGGAAGGGAAGGGAAGGGAAGGGAAGGGAAGGGAAGGGAAGGGAAGGGAAGGGAAGGGAAGGGAAGGGAAGGGAAGGGAAGGGAAGGGAAGGGAAGGGAAGGGAAGGGAAGGGAAGGGAAGGGAAGGGAAGGGAAGGGAAGGGAAGGGAAGGGAAGGGAAGGGAAGGGAAGGGAAGGGAAGAGAAATATTTGAAATCCTTAGTCAGAAGAGTCTCTTTTTGGTACTTTAATCAAAAGAGTCTGAGGAGATTCTGAGAATATGTAGAGAATTTGAGAAGAGAGGAAAAAGGTGTGGGAGCCCCACCCCTTCCCATTTAATATCAGACCAGCAGTCTATAATAGACATCCCAGGAGAATCTAGAAATACTTTCACCTGCCCCAGAGATTTGAATTACTTGTCTAATAAATTATTTTAATCCATCCCTCAGGCAAACTGAGAAATTTGGCATATGAAAACTTTGCCTTTCCCTCCTCTGCGCTATATAAGGTAAAACCCCACTGCAATTCACACCTAACACTATACAATGGAACTGCAGCAGGGAAAGCCAAGGCTTAATCTAGTGCTATAGATGGGTTTCAGGAAGGGTAGATTTCATAAACTTCCACTATTACTTGCCTTTATTGAGTTCTGAAAGTTCATGTAGCTCTCTCCTGACTCCCTTCCTCTCTGGAGCTATTTTATTGCAGGCTTGTAAAGAAAGTTCTGTTATCCTGTATAGAATTTTAGTTTATGGGGAATGGGTGTACATCACATTTGTGATAACCTTGTCTCTTCAGACTCTTTTCAAGAAGCAGTAAATCACAAATTTGGCTGAAACAAGCAAGTACAGAAGGATATGGAAGACCTTTGGTTTACTTTTCAGATGGGGCTGATTGTAACAATCACTTAGTAGTCAAAGCTGAAGAAAATACCTCCAAGCTCATGGCAGGAGAGAGACACAGACCAGGATACAGAGAGTTCTTCTGTTTGTATCAATAGACAGATAGCGGGACAATCTAACAGACTGGTTTGGAAGAAGGACTTTGTAGCACTGCTCCTGAGAAGCTCCTTTCCTGTTTAAAATTCCAACAGATACACAGCTTCATGGTTTCTCTCCTTGTGACTTCAGAAAGCAAGAAAAAAGAGACTAAAGTATCTTTGTCCAGTGTGGGCAATTATTCATTCTGTCTCAGCAGAGGGAGAGTTGAAAGTTGATGCTTTTCTCATTAATGGACAGAAGTAGATGCAATCAAAACTCTGGAAAATTTCAGGCTCTGTTTTTTCACAAGAGAAATCAAACAGTCCTGGGAAAGGACTTCAGACTTATGGAAAGCTAAAGAAATAAATTCCCATCTACAGCCAACAGTCAGATTGAGAAAACTGTAACCACTCTATATCATTTCCTTCGATGTCGGCAGCTTTGGCAGGACTGGAATACTTTGCTATCAGTGATAAACACTGCATTTGTCACTTGAGGGCAGCAGTCTGAGGGCCAAGGAGAGTTTTCAGTGTTTCTCAAGCTAGGTGCCCCAGCTACCAGTCTCTGAACCTCACACACGTTTTCAGCATGACAAAAAACACCTTGACACTTGCCACATGCAGAAGCACTTCCTCCCCTCTATATAAACATCAAATAGACTAGCTGGAAACAGAGATGTTACTGTAATGGTGACAGAGAGATGGTGAGAGGGATTCTGCTCAGAAGTCCTTAGGACAGATAAAGTAGAGCTTAGGCTGTGGAGGAGAGCAGAGGGTCTATTTTAGTTCTCTAAGCCTTTCATTGTTTTTCCAAGCCTGCTGTCTTGAAGTCTGAACTGCTAAGACATTTTGGAGAACCAGAGCAAGCAAGTACTTTAGATGATCAGGTTTCCTTTGGTTGATCCACCATCACACAATAGCATACAGGAGAGAGGGGCATTGCCCAAAATTTTCCCAGCACCTCACTGATAAAAGTGAGGAACATGCCTTTTGAGTCGGTGCACAAGGAGAAAGAAATTAGCCCTGGCTTTATGTAAAGTGAATCATACAGCTGGTTAAAAGAGCCTGCAGCAAACAGAGAAAACTTTTATGTTTTTAACCACAAAAATAAATCCACTGAGTGCAATGTTGCTTTCTTAAGAATTACTTTTACAAAACAAGCTATATGGCATTACCAAAGCCAGTCAGGTGATGAGCATTAACACACAGTGACAAAGACCATGAAGTAAAATTAAAAAAAAAAAAAAAAGGACAGGTTTGTGATACCTGAGGCAAAGTCTGCAGAAGAGGCTGCAGGCAAAGCAGTTCTGCCCTCTGTGCTTTGAAGGGGCTGCAGACAAGCTGGTCGGATCCAGCAGCTTTTTGACAGTTGTGCTGTGCTTCAGCTGCCTGACCTCCTTCCAGCCAGCATACTCTTAAAACAGAAGAAAAAGTCTCTTGCAAAGTTTTTTTCTTGTGCTTTTTTTTTCTCCAGCTCCTTTTTTTCTGAGCACAAGAAAATTTTCAGTATTTTTTTACTAATCCCATGGCTGGAGCAAACATCATACTTATCCATTTCAGGAAGGTTTCAAACCTTGCTAGGAGCAAATAAAAGCTAAAAAACCCAACAGATTCAGATTTCTTACTCTCATACACATTCATGAGAATTAATTTTTAAAATGCTCTCTTTCTACTGTGAGATCAAACTCAGGATGCCCAAATGTTCAGTGTTAGCATTGGTAATATTGTTCATACTTTTCCCTGGCTTTCCATTTTCCTCTGGTTAAACAAATGAAATAGAAAATCTTGCATTTCTCACACTCCCCAGCATGAGTGAGTGAGCACGCTCATCTGGGATTGTTTCCCCTTGTCTGACTCCTACATCAGTTCCTATTCAGAAGGCAGCTGGTCTCTGAATATATTCAGAGCTGGTTATCTCCATATACAATATATCCTAGCAGAACTAGGCTTCTACTCTTTTTTTATCTCCCCAGGAAACAATTATTTCACTATTTGTCAGTCTTTCTTCAACCCCTGTCCCATAACTTTTGAAATGGTTGGCCAATTTTAATGAAATCTGGCAGAAAAGCAAGGCTCTTAAAGACATTAAATTTCTATCATCTTTGTGCAAATCAATAGGTGAGGAGGAAAGACTTGGAGCAAGCATTATTATTTCTGCTGTTTCACTGAAGATTTTTTTTTTTCCTCTCATGTTCCACCTTCTTTAGAATGAGTCTCAAGGGCTGCCCTTGGCCTTGAAGTACAATAGTCTGGGTATCCTATCTGGGTAGATAGGAAATCTCCAGGGTCCAGTTCAGGCATACCACCTGAATTTACAGTGGGAGCAGCCTCACGTGGGCAACAGTCTCCTCCTCTCTCCCCACTCAATGGACAGCCAGGAAAATACGCTAGGCATGCTGCTGGAGTATCCAATGGGATCTGCAGCAGACTAGGAATGAAGGAACATCCTTGACTGCACCCAACCCACAGCCTTGATTCGAAGCCAGACCAAACATGTGGTGTGTTTGACCTGTGGCTCCTTCACACCAGCCCTTGCTCTGCATGCTCCTGCCTCACCAATGACTTCAGCAAGAGCTCTCTTAATTGTCCTCTGTACAGGGAACCAAGCATGGAAAGTAGGTCAACAGCAACAAAATGACCCATGTCATTCCCACCCTCCACCCCACCTCTCCTAGAAGAATGCTGTTGAAAGTTGACTCACCATTCCATTTCCTCTGAAGGTGTGGCACTCCCAACACAAAAGAACAAGTCAAAAGCCCAAATAATTTCTTTTTTTTTTAAATTATTTTCCTAAACATTTCCAAAATTTTCCCCAGAACATACTATCTTTTACTAGATAAAATAACTCTAATTTTTACTTGAGAATTACAACCAAGGTTGCCAAAATGACAGCACGAGCAATTTTGAGCACCCTCTTATTTAGTGGCAAAGTCCTGCTTTGAGCTTTGATCCATCTCCCTGCTGACTTCAATGGAACTACACAAGGTATAAATTAAAGCAATATTCAGTCCATCAGCTCTACTTTAGGCTTCATGCATCCCATTTAAGCAATGCCCCCACCTTGATTTCACCTTGCTGCAGTCAGCAAAGAATACTGATATAAAAGGTGTCGTGCTCTCATGTATCCACTCATTCTGCTTTCATGTTTAAGCTGTACCATTTCACCTTACCATTAAAATCACATTTAGGCAAAAGTGGGAGAGGGTAGAAAGAGTGTATAGTCTCTTGTGCTCTCCAGAGAACAAGCCTCCATTAAGTTTTTCTCTGTCTCCCTGTACACAAATAGAAAAAACCATGCATTTTCCAGTCAAAAACAAACATCAAAGTAAAAAGTCTATTAAAGAGAGCACAGTCACTCACTCCAGCATTTTTCATCTGAATGGAGAAATAAAGTGGTATTTCTCCAGCAGACAGGAACCTACCTTTCAAAAAAAAAAAAAAAAAAAAAAGTGATGGTGAGATTGTCAGTCATATTACCAGAAATTAGATGTCCAATCCCTTAGCTGCCAATAACAATCATGTCAGCCATATTGCATCAATTAGCCATTGATTGCTTGTGATGAGGTAAAAAAGCTTTAGTGCTTCTCTCCCTTCTTTCATTACCATGGAAGAGTGCAGCACAAAGAACTGTACCAGGAGTTATACAGCCATAGCCACATGGGTGGCCTTTTTTCTCACTGGCATGTCAAGGCTCCATCTGCCATTGAAGATTTCTTCCTGGTTACAGAAAAAAAAAAAAAAAAAAAAAAAGTCTGTGGATTAAAGCTATTTGTGACCATATTTTTTTTTTTCTCTCAGAAGTCATCCTTTAAGCAGGCTCTACTTATCTTCTTGCAAAACTCAGGGATCCAGGAACTTATTCCTTGGCCTTCACAGACATAAAATGAGGAAAAGGGAGAAGAGGTATGGCTATGCCTTCAAAATAATGTATTTTAAAAGCATCATGTGCAAACTGAAGTTCTGAAACTGGAAAAAGTAACCTTTCAGAAAGAGTTACACTCAGAAGTGTAACTTCAAATCGTTTCTACATGTTAAAGCTAGGAAAATAAAGATGGGTTCATTTCTCTGAACATCAGTGAAAAAGCACTTTGTTGAAATGTGGTTTAGAAGATTTTACAAGGTTATTTTTCAAACCTTAACCAATCTTCCCAGTAAATACAAGTAGGAACATGAAAACCTTAGTATTTTTAAACAGCACCCCAGTCTATTTGATTAGACACTTTGAGCTGCCACCACGTGCTGTCTCCATTGAAGACAAGTGTCAGAGACAACAATCACCCTGCTCAGATACAGTGGGAGAACCAGCATCTTACAGTCACTTTTGTTTTGCTCAAGGAATCTCTTTAGAAGTGACCAAAAAGTTCTAGAGGTGTCAGCACAAGGTCTTGACAGGCTAGTTTAAATAAAAGTTTTCCTTTCATCACTTTAAAATGTGCTGTCCAGTCACTGATTTCATTTCTGCCAAGTCTTTACCTTGCCAAAGACTTGTCTGTGGAAAACACTCAGGACAGGCAGCCTCCTACTGAAACGGAACATATTTGCAATCCCACTGGATAATACCCTTAAGCCATCAAGCATCACCTTTTACACAGGTCCTATTTGCCAGTGCCAGATAAAAAACCTCTATGTATGTATATGTGTGCTTCAACAAATAAAAATACTACTAACAACCGGAAGAAAACATGGTTATAAAGACAGAAAGAGCACTCTTCAGAATGCAAGCTTCATTAAACAGCAAACAGTTTATCCAAATGTTCGTTATTAAAAAAAAAAAAAAAAATTATATCCTCCAGTCTTGGAGGTCCAAGAGCTTTTCACCCACCATGGCTATTGCCATATAAGAATGTGGATATCACTTTAATCACAACACAGATGAAAGTATATTCTGTACCTTGGCTACATTTTAGCCTTGCAACTAGAGCATTTCATGCCACAGCTCAGCTGAAGCCACATCTGTTGTTATGGACAAAGCATAAAACCTCAGCAATGCTGGCACCATTTCTCTGCTGTTTCAAAACAGTGTGGACTAGATAGTGATTACTGGTGATGCTCCTAGGAATAATAATTTTGCCTTTTTTGGAAAACTCATATCAGAAAACATCAGAAAATCTGAGAATTTCTTTAACTAGAGACAATCATAAAGTACACCATCCACGCACATGGAGAAGCAAATGTGAAACACGCATCAGGAAGTGCACACTTATACAACAGATCATCCCATCTATAATGGTTCTGAGTTTTATTGTGCAACAATAAACAACACATAAGCTGCACACCAAAAGAAAATAAGCCTCAGAGAATGGAGCAACAGTGCCAGATGGTGCAAGGCACAGATGTGTTACCACATAAGCAGAGGAAGAAGCGAGCAATGTACCCAGGACAGATCTCTAGCTGGTGTTGGGCAGCTTCAGAGTTTTTACTATCCACGAATCTGCTCAGGCATTTCATTGAAACCACAGAATCATAAAGGTTGGAAAAGATCTCTAAGATCATCAAGTCCAACCATCAACCCAACACTACCATGACCACTAAACCATTTCCTGAAGTGTCATGTTTACACGCTTTCTGACCACCTCCAGGAATGCTGCTTCATTTCAGTCATTCCTGCTGAAAAGTCATTCTTTTTCCTGGACAACTTGAATTGCTTCTAAATAGCTCCCTTTTCTATGTACTCTCATTAGTAAAGGTCTACAAAGATTTTATAGGAACATTATTCTGGTGAGCTATTCAGCCCTCTAACTCAACACTGCCAGCAACCTTTTATCTTTAGAGAGCATAGAACTCTCTAAAAGTGATATGTGCGCAAATTCAAGCCATAACAAAAATATAAGTTAGGAAAATCAGCTGAGACTATGAAAGTAAACAAAAGATTACTCAGCACAGAACAACAAAATACTGGGGGAAAAAATTATATATTCACTCCAAATTGTTAATTACCAGCTAAGTCTTTTCCAAACTGTTATCTCACAAATAAAACCATTTTACTAGCACAAGATACTAGGCATCACTGACTACATCAAATGACAGTAACAACCACAGTAAACTACAAAGGTAAATACTGAGTACAAAGTAAACAAGGACTGAATAGATTGAAATGATTGCACTTAAATATGTACATCCATTTGTGAACTCACTGTAAACACCAAGATGGCTAAACATTGAGTTGCACATTCATGATTCTTTGCATGGCTGTAGTATAATGCAACCAACAGATCATGTATCTTCTCATTGGCATACAAGATTTGATGTAATGCATCTCAACTGATGTAAGACTGCAAGACATCCTTAAACCAAACAGATAAAAAAAAGGGCTGATTTCATCATTCGAAATTCATTTTTATTTTCAGAAGGATTCCAGTTTCCTTTACAGCATCTCCCTGTAGGATAACTTACAGTTAGACCCAGACAACAAAAATGCCATTTTCAGACAACAGAAATGCCATTTTCAGACAATATATAAGGTAGAGATATTTGATGAATAAGGTATCAGTCAATCCTGCAACACTAAGTTGCATGACATATGGGATGATAGATAATTTAGAACACAGAACAATCTTTTACATTCAGCTGTTGAATCAGAGTATGGAGTTTCACTTCACTAGGCAGAACTGATTCCTGAGAGCCCTTAAATTTCCAAATCTCATTAATGGATTCCCACTCCCTACTTTGCATCCTTGACCCTGCATTCATTAAAAGCCACAGATATTCTAGGTTGTTCACAACATCTTTTATGTGTATGGTGTCTTAATCTGTGAGGCAGGTATCTTGATCATGCTGTTAAAAGAGGAATTATTTATTTTTTCTCATTTTCTTCACAACCCTTGATTTGGGGACACAGCCCAAACCAAACAAACATTTTAAAAAATCAAAAACCCAGGAACTTGCAGTGCCTTTTACTAACACAAAATTTTGAAAATATTAACTTCCTAGTAAAATCTTGGATTTTCATCATCACAGTACATCACACACTATTTCTGAAATAGTAGATGCATTTATTAATATGACAACCTTCAATTATGCCCTTCCTTGCTTACTGCTGCATGATCTTTAACTGGCAGTGAAGAAACTTTTTGTCAGTTTGGACACGTTTGGATTTACCATTAGGGCCTATACGAGGCTATGAGCTGCAGATTCCCGGCTCTTCACTTAGACTTGAGCAGTCTTTTAATACTTCTAGATCGTGCTGAGGGCCATGGTTTAGCACCAGACTCGGTAGAGTTAAATAATGGTTGGGATGTATTATCTTAAAGGTCTTTTCCGATCAAAAGGATTCTACGGGATTCCATACAAAGGCCCAAGCCTTCACTTAGGATCACGGCAGCAGCGACTCCTGAAGCTGAAAAGGGAAGACCGAGAAGGAAATAGGAAGTGTGCCCGTAGCGTTCGCTAGCAGCAAGTAACAACTCCCGGGCACCCTGAGGAGACAAAGCGTCCCACCAAAACCCTCCTACCACGCACCCACTAGCACGGGCAGCAGCGGCCAGCAGGCCCCAACTCTGCCGGCACCCAACCCCGTCCCAAGGCCCCGCCCACCGCCGCCGCGGCCCCGCCCCGCGCCTCAGGGAGGAAGCGCGCGGCACTGCCCCCATCGTGATGGCGGCCAGCGCAGGAAGGGGCGGGCCGCGGGGCGGAGCTGCGGGGGCACCGCCGGAGAGTGCGGCAGCGGCGCGGCGCTGCGCCGGGCGGCCGGGGCGGCCGCGAGCCCCTGGGAGCCCCCGCGCGCCCCCGCACTGCCCGCAGCGCCCCGCCGGGGCCGCGCTGCGCGGAGGAAAGGGCGGGGGGGGGGGCGGGCTGCCGGTGAGGCGGGTAGGGGCCAACGATTCGCGGCGGTTGCCCCTTGCCGCGCCGCGCTCCCCCCCCCACCTCCCCTTCCACTAGCTTCCCCCCCCACACCCCCTCTCCGCCGCCGGGTCGGGTCCCTACTGAAGCGGGCCGCGAGCGGCTCCACCCCCTCCGTGTCCTTAAAGGGCCCGCGGCTGCTGCGCGCGGCTCCGCCAGTGCCCGCCTGGCGCCGATGGCGCCGCTCTTGGCGGCGGCGTCCCTGCTTCCCTTCTGGCAGCCCGCCGCTTCCTCCCTCCGTTCCCTTTCGCTTCCGGGGTCAGTGCTGCCGCGGCCGCTGCTCGGTAACAAGCCCCGTCCCGGGGTCCGGCCGGGAGAGCCGGCAGCCGCGCGCAGCGCAGGCTGCGCTGTTTCGCTGCCTCCATGGCCACCAATCCCCAGCAGCAACCACCGCCGCCGCCCCCGCCGCCGCCCCCTCAGCAGCCTCCGCCGCTGCCGGGTGCTGGGGCCGCCGTGGGGGGCGGTGCGGCCGAGCCCGAGCTAGTCTCCATGATCGTCAACCACCTCAAGAGCCAGGGGCTTTTCGACCAGTTCCGCCGCGACTGCCTGGCCGACGTGGACACCAAGGTGGGGGCGGGCGGGCCCAGCGGCCGGCGCCTCAGGGGAGTCCGGGCGCCCCGCCGGTGGCTCTCCGCGGGCTCCGGGGTGTTGGGGAAGGCTGGGCCTGCCCCGGATCGGCGAGGCCCGGTCCGGGCCCAAGAGTGGCGATCTACTGTGGGGGAGCGCGTCCCGCGTTCGGGGGCGGGGAGCGGTCGTTTGGGCCCGCGCAGGGCTCCGGCTGGGCCCGCGGTCCGAGGACGCTTCTCGGCGTCCCTGGGGGTAAAGCTGGAGCCCCTGTTTTCAAAGGGAAGCGTGGGCTGGCTGGCAGTACAAACATGCCTGGTTTTATGGAGTGTTTCGTGTGACACAGGCGTGTTTAACATGCTGTGATCTCTGCAAGCGAGAGGGAGCAGATGCACCTTCAGTGAGTTACGGGGTGCAACGGGTCCTCCAGCTCGGCCTCCGGGAGGGTAACGGCTTATGGAAACCCTCCTGTCCAACCTCTCCGTTGTTGCTTTGTAGCCCGCCTACCAGAATCTGAGACAACGCGTTGACAACTTTGTTTCCAATCATTTGGCCACTCATACCTGGAGTCCTCATCTCAACAAGAACCAGCTGAGAAATAACATTAGGCAGCAGGTTCTCAAGTAAGTGACAGTTCTGGGGTTTCTCTGAACGTTGTCACATACCACAACAGGTGATGGAGGCTTTTTAGGTCAGTTGTAAAGCATATATTCGCTTCAAAGAAACTTTTGAAGAAGCTTGCTTGATTGGTTTTTTAGTGTTTAAAACATGGTATTATTTCAGATTGCAAGCTGCCATCAGAATTTGACAGCAAATACTATTTTGTCTGATCCAAGCTCATGCAGCGTTGAAAGCTCATTTCTAACTGGGGATGTAACATCCTTGCTAAAGTCTATTTTTGCAGTTTCTTTTAAGGGAGATACTAATAAGATTGTGCGTATCATTAATTTTTGAGCTACGGAAGATCAAAAGAATTTGACAGGCAAAGCTCTGCAGTGTTCAAAGCCAAATTCACAAACTGATTGTCCATCTGGCTAGACAAAAATGACATTTTTCAGAACTGCTGTTACATCAAAATTATGTCAGACACCCGATGTTATATTATTTCGTGGGGATTTTTCTAGTTTTTCCTTTTTCAAAACTTCATCATAAGAAATATTAGAAAGTTTCTTCAAAGTAGCATAAGTTTGAGTTAACTGGGTCAAACAAGGCATTTAGGAACAAACTTATTCTGTAGTGGTACTATTAACTGAGGAGCTATTTTGTTTTGGAGCAGGGGACTGGTTGTTTTCTGGGGATTTTTTTAGTTCTTTTTAAAGAAGCACTGAGGTTGAGAGAAAATGTGTGTTCCACAAAAGATTACAAAGGTCTAGACAAAGCCCATAGATATAAAGCTCTTTATGCTGTTCATTTGAATTTACTTTGGTGTTCTGTAAAGTTGCAGAACTCTGATCTGTATTGGTTGGTAGTCATTTGTTCCTCATGCCTTCTGCAATTCATCTGTTTTATGCCATGGGAATTGGTATCATCAAGTTGTTGAATATTTCACCAAGTGTTGCTTTTGCAGTTAGATAACACTTCTAGGCATAACCAAGAATGACATAACAGGCTGTTTGTTGTGTTAATTGCATGTGTGGGATTGCTTTCTTACTCTGGCATTTTTTTCTTAGCTGATAAGCATAGAGCAAGCTATTGATATACAGGCAGCTGGTTAAATTTGTAGCTGCAGTGATGCCCAGAAAATGCTTATGCTTTCACTGATGGTTCTTAAGACTGTTTATGTCACACCTAAATGAGAATGTTTCATTAAGATGTTCTTGAAAAGTAATTTTTCTTATGAAATATTCATGTAACTTTGTTCCAGGTCTGGAATGTTGGAGTCTGGAATTGAGAGAATAATTTCTCAGGTTGTGGATCCAAAGATCAACCACACATTTCGACCTCAGGTGGAAAAAGCTGTCCATGAATTTTTAGCCACATTGAATCACAAAGAGGTGGCAGGCCCCAGTACAGCTTCAAGTGAGGAGAAAACAGATGCTTCTATTACAGTACAAGGTACTGTACTATTCTACCATTTCTCTGAGCAGACAGTTTGCCACTGGCACAAAATTGTTAGCATCAATATGAACAAGCTGAGCCCAGGGCAGCATGCCATGACACTTGTTTCTTACTATAGGTATAAAGGTAAAAGGCAAGAGAAACCATGTCACACTGTTACTTCTGCTTGAGATTACAAGGGATTGGTTTACTGTAGGGAAAAATGTTGGTCTCAGGCTTTGGTCTTTTAAGTACTAGAAGATCAGATAAGACATAGCAGCAAAATAAGCCTGAATCAAATTTTTTATGAATAAGTAGATCAGAAGGAAAATTCCCTATGACACAGACAGTTACCTGTCTTAATGCATCTGCTGTGTGCCATAAAGTTTGAATGGCCACAGTCCTCTCAGGAGCTTAAACTGGCCTGTGAATCATCTGTCTTTGGTTTGTTTACAAACACAGTATTTTTTCTTCATGGTTTTCATTTTTGTTGCCTGATACCAACTTTTAAACACTCCTGCAGGTGATTGTCCATTCTTTCTCTTCCTGAGAAACCCCACAGCAGTCCATCTATTTGTAACCAGACCCTTTATTTAAATTCTAGCCCTTTTCCTGTGAGGCCCACTTCCTTTAAAGTAAGTGGGTTAACAAGCCAGCTGCAGTTCTTAGTGCTACTCCAGTTAACCCTTTCTCATCCCCCTTGAGAGCTGCTTCTGAGAGGATAGTGAAGTGATAAGGTATTTCTGATAGTCCTATTATTTTATAACTAATATGCTGACTCCAGTTTCTGTGTCATTTATGGAGATACCAGAGGGGTGAAATACAGACTTTCTGCTGCAGTAATTTGTATTGTGATTCTTCAGATTTGTCATCTCACTTGGGATGATGGTGAAATTAAACAAAGATTGTGTTCAGAACAGCCTTTCCATAGGCAATCCCTAGTTTTTCCAGGTTGATCTCAGGAACGGTGGTGTGTGGCAGAGCAAAATGCATCTCCAGAAATGAGACTAGAGTTACTGCAGGAATGCAACTTCTTCGTTATTCTTTTTCCTTTCACTTGCTTAACATTCTGTCTGAACAGAATTACAGAAACTAAGATGAACTAAAACCATTTTCTTTCTTACTATTCAAGGTGTCTCTGGTACAGCTCCTAGTGGGAACGTAGCTAATGATGCAATGTCCATTTTGGAAACAATAACTTCTCTTAACCAAGAAGCAAGTGCTGCCCGGGCTTCAACAGAGAACTCAAATACCAAGAACAATGACAGAGTTGCAAAAAGACTCTCATCTCAGCACAGTGTGGATGGTAGCACTGATAGAGAGAAAAATGTGGAGGACTTGTCAGACAGAGAGAGAGCAATGTATGATCCTTCTGGAGAAGGGGCTGAAACATTTGCAAGGTGTGAAGATTTAAATGAACTTTCTTGCCAAAGCGAGGAAATAAAAAATTCAGCAAAGGATACTAATAATTTGACTTTTATAAGTAAAGAAAATCATCAGGAAAGTGATGATCAAAAGAGTAAATTATTATTAGATAAATGGGACAAGAAAATAGAAAGCAGTGAAAAAGGTGAAAGAAGAAAAGAAAAGAAGGAAAGACTTGACAGGAAGTCTGACCATTCAAAGAAAAGTGATGATACTACAAAGTCAAAAGAAGAAAAGCAATCAAGAGAGTTGGAACCAGTGAAGCAGTTAGCTCCTGAGAGAAACAGCAATAAACATAGAACAACTGAAAGCATGAAAGAAGGTATGGTGTGGGCAATGCTCTTCCTTAAAATACTGATTTGAGGGGTTTAAGTGTATTCATGGGTTGAATCAGGAGTATGTTTGGAATGTAGATTCTCTGCTTATTCCTGCAGTTGCTGGTAAAATATGTTCAGCTAGCCAGAGATAGGTCTTGGTTCATCTCCCTTACTTACTCACACTGGGATATGATGTGTTGGTTCCTCAAGTGTGTGATTGATCATCTGCCTCACTCTGGCAAGTTCTGTCAACGATCCCAGTTTGCATTTAAAGTTTCTAGTTGTACTTCAGGGAGGGGATTTTATTGAGTAAACCAAAACTAGCCTAAGAACATTTCATTAGTGTTACATTTATTTTTTATTTTTCTTTCATGTTTCTTGTTCTTAATGATCATTTTGGTTTTGAGTGGCAAAATTACTGATTTTTTTTTTTAAGAAAAGTTTTTCAAATTCAGTATGTTGTATTACAGCTTTTCCTTTTTTTCCCTTTGCAAGAAAATACATCAATAGATTCAGATATGGATGTACTCAGTGACATCACTGTCAGCTCTGTCCATACCAGTGACCTTTCTTCCTTTGAAGAGGAGAGTGAAGAGGAGACTGTAATTTCTGACAGTACTGAAGAGGGAGAGATCACGTCAGATGGTAAAATAATTAGATTAAGTTGCAAGAAAGACTACACAACACTTTTGAGTGCATCATCATGGATTTGAGGTTTTGCAGTGTGTTCTGTTGTACTATTGTAATGGTTTATATTCTAAATATTTTATTTTGTACTGCAGTATTTCATAGGTGAGAAAAACACTCGTGTGTGAAGAATATGTCACTTTTCCATATTTTTTTTTCCCCTTCCCTTCTGCCATGAATTTGGTGTAACATTGGAGTGCTTTGTGACCCCAGGGTAGTGGTTGTTAGTTGAGTTTGCAAATTAGTTTGGTTTTGTTGATTGCAGGAATTTCCAACTGCTACCTAGCCATGGTAGAAGGAGTAGAAATGGATTTAGCTTTACATGTGGAATCACCAAATCTCTTCACTGTCTGGGCTATTTTTTTGTGTTCTTCTGACAGCAAACTTTGGATAAGGTGGCTTTTGCAGTTAATAAGATTTTCCACTTCATAATACACAGAGCCTTAGTACTTGAATGTGTTATCTCTGATGTGCTGTGATCTTATCTTTTCTGCTCTAAGAGTATTATTTGGAAGCACTGAATTACTTGTGTATTCTGTCTTTGGTGTTACCTCTAAGCAGGACAAATTGTGTTCAGTTATGACTAAATATTTGTAAAGTGAAAAGGAGCCTTAGGTATATTTCAGAGCTACAAGTAATTTGTATAGTATGGAGCACAAGTGGCTTTGTTTCTAACAATATTGATAAAACTGAAATATTTATTCTTACTTGAATAAGACATGAGTATAAACAATGTGTTTTGTGTGTGTATTTCAGTAAGCCTGTCTAGTTATTACATACTCAAATGTTGTATAAAAGCTTTTGGTCTAGGGAAGAAGCTTAATTACTACATAGCAGAAATTAGACTCTGACTTCTTACATGATGGTAACTACCAAGTACTATATGTAAAAAAGGCAGTGTGATCCCATTTGATTCTGGGGTTTTTATCATGTAATTTTTTGACTGAATGGTGTCTAGTGATATTTTGATCTTAAAAGGTTTGGTTTTGTTTTTAGAGTAAATAGTAATCCCTTTTGAGTCACTTTGCCTCCTCAGAAGTACTGCCCTAATTTATCAATACATCTCTACACTTCACTAACCTTTCTGCAGATGAGGAGGAGAAGAACAGTCACAGTAAGACAAAGCCTCATGGTAATGATCTGAGTGATGGGAAAGCCAAGCCCGTTCGTCACGCGTACGTTCGCAAGCCTTTCCTGTACTCCAAATACTTCAGCGATTCTGATGATGAACGAACTGTAGAGCAGCGCCGTCAGTCCATTGTAAGTGTGGGGTTTGTTACTGCTCACATTCTGGCTTCTTACAATTTTTCAGCACAGAAATTCTACATCTTATTTGGTGCTGGTTTGTGTGAGGAGGAGTGTTCTGTTTCTTCTCGCTTCATTCGCTGTAGTTTTTTTCCTTCCTTTGCGTTACATCTGCCCTTTCCTCAGACATCCACCAATATTGCATGATCTGCTCTCTAGCAATGCACACTGCTTGTGGTGAAACAACACTCTTTTCCCCCTCAGTCTAAAATGAACAGTCTTTTGGTGTTGACAGAACATTCACAAATTACATGCAGTGTCTTCACAGAATCACAGCAATAAGCAGATTCTTTCTCAAATGAGTGATTTGACAAGGAGAGTAAGAACTACTGCGTATACCAGAAACCTGGTCTTCAGTGGATTTCGAGTACATATTGACAATTTGGGTGGGAGAAGTAGTGTCTGTCTACTTGCAGCTTGTCTTCAGTGGGCTTTTGTGTATTTAAGGCTTGCCTTGACTGCTGCAGGCTGCTTCATCAGGTCATGTCTTTACAGATATAGTTCATGCTGCCCATGCTGTTGGTTTGTAGTATGTCTGCAACCACTGAGAATGGAAAGAGTTTTAAGTATATTCCCTGTGTTCTGTGGAAGAAGGACCAGCACACAGAAGAGGGAGCAGCAATTCTTTCATATCTTCTTTCTTCGGTTAAATATATGGGGGATTATATTTTTACATATATATGTGTGTATATATATATATATGTAAAATATATTAATATGTAGTAAGTGTATATTATGTAAATTTATTTATGTACATAAAATATGTATGTTCTTTGACAAGGTCTCATAGTCTCAATCTGTGCTGTTAAGGGACAATGAAATTGTGAAATTCAGCTAGTTTCACCTCATGGAAGTTTGGGAGGATTCCATTAACCTTCATATAATGATTTCTGGGGACTATTTCTTAGTTTGCTTCAAGCTACAGTGTTGCGCTTTCTGTGGGTTTTAAACGTACACTTATAGTCAAAAAATACTCTTTGTCCTAGTTGTTTTCTTTATTTTTGTATCTCAAGGCCAAAGAAAAAGAAGAGAGACTCCTACGAAGACAGATTAACAGAGAGAGGCTTGAAGAAAAACGTAAACAGAAGGCTGCAGAAAAAACAAAGTCCCTAAAAAATGGAAATCAGAATGCTAAAGGTATGTGAAGTTTAACATCAGCCCCCGATGTCCTGCTCTCGCTTGCTCATTCTGGGAAAAAAACAATTGAGCTTAAAATAATGGTAGTAGATCTCTAGTCATTTCCCTTAAAACCTTACTATTTCAACAGTGAAGTAACAAAATATTACAATGCAAATTATTAATACAAAATTCCATAGCTTCATTTTTTCGTACATCCTTTCATGTATCCTTACATTGCTTAAATGCAGTGAATACCTGTACACAGTAGTATTCTGTGCCATGTATTAGTACTCTTTGTACTGCTTCCAGTCATGTTTATACCTGAAACAGTGATAAAATGACATGCTTATGTATTATGTGTTTCATCATTTATATATTTTAGGAAAGAGCGGCTTAAACTTAGAAGAACTTTCATCAAGAAGCCTTGAGTCAAAAGCTACTGGCACCAGCATTAAGGACGTACTCAAAGAACAGAAATTTTTAGAAAAAAAAGTAGCCTTGAGCAGAAAAAGAAAAAGAGATTCAAGGTATTACTGGTTGCTCAAAAGGAATTAAGTTTTTGAATATTAATTTTTGCAGACTGAAAAGGTTCTCTTCAACTTTGCATTAGCCTTATCCATGTTAACAATTTCCTCTTAAAATATTCCAGTAATTTTTATTACTACTAAGCATGAAGTTCAGGCAGAAAATCAAATTATAGCTGCTTAAATTATTGCAGCTCAGACTGCAGTAGCAGCTTTTATGTGGCTTTTCACACACAGAATGGTAATAAATGCATGAGAAGGAAAGCTTTCAGATCTTTGTGCATCTAATATATCAGTCAGCTTGGCTTGGTCTTTAAAGTAATATTTTACATTGATACCCACACATGAACATGTATGTCTACACATGGATATATATAGGATAAAGAGATCTCTAGTCCATTTTACTGGGACAGCTGCATACTAATATTCTCTGCTTTAAAGCAATGATGTCTGGAGGATAGCCTAGAAGCCAGTACATTTTTCAAAGAGAAAAAAGCTTGGACAAATTGGCTAGTCAAAAGTTGTATGCTGATGTTCTATTTCAGTATTTTTAGTGTACATTTCTCTCAGTTCTTCAACTTTAAAAGCAGGAAGTTTACAAATTGATGTTAGGCTAATGTTTTCTTTTTTTAATTGTCAAAATACCTGTTTCAGGCATGCTGAAGACAGCTGCAAAAAGAAATATGAGCCATCTGAAGAAGATTCTAAAGAAATGAAGAAGGCAAATGAGGTATGTGTCTTGCAAATAGAAATCTTATGCTCTTCCTCTTGAATTGTAATAGTACTTGTTCACGTGTCCAGACCAGACCAGTTCAAACATACTGCTTAAGGTTAGCTTCCCAGTTTGGGTTTTTGGTTTTTCTTTTTAATTTTCCCACAATAGCAGATGAAATTAAAATGGCAAGTCTAATTTTCTTACTGAATATACTTTAAGTGAATTTTGATTACACTGTTAAGTGTATTCTCTGGTGTATTTTTTCATGGAGAGTTTGTGCTTTAACAATTCTCTTCAGTCATGTAGTGAAGGAACTGTGCAACATTTGCTTATGTATAAAAAATTTCTTTTGTAGACTTGTGAGAAAAATTCTTCCAAAGAACTGAAGCATAATCATGGGAAAAGTGAAACCTCCAAACAGCTTAGAAGACTTTCAGAGTCGGTGCATTCAACAGAGGAAAGCAAAAGTGATTTGAAGGCAGAAAAAGAACATAAAAGAAAAACCTCCACCTCTCTTCAGGGTGAAGGAGCCCAGCAGGACAGTGAAACAAGGGATCCAAAAAGACAACCGGATAGAGTAGAAGTCAATAGTGAAGAACTACAGAAGCAGAAATCCATATTTAAAAGTGAAAAACACCCTAAAAAAGATAGTGATGCAGAAATTCAACATGTGAGAAATGCTGCCAAAAAAGAATCCAAGTCTTACAGAGATAAAAATGATAAGGAAAGAACTGCTTCAGAAGATAAACTTTCTTTAAAGCACAAACATAAAGGAGATGGTCTTCACAAATCAAGTGAAGATGCTGAACTCCATTCATTTGAGAAGAGTTTGAAAGGTGAGGATAGTGGTCAGAAACATAATCAACAAATAAAGGTTTCAGATGACAAATCTGAAAGAAAAAGTAAACACCGAAGCGAACGGAAAATATCAGTAACAGGAAAAGATGGGAAAAATATTTCTGAATCAACCCTAAAAGCTGAAGAATTGCTGCGTAAGGAAACAAAAAAAGACAGACATCTCTCAACAGAAAAATCAAGATCAGAATATAAGTCCAAAAGATCCCTGAGTGATTCTAGGCCTCAAAAGGATTCCCTAAGTGCCTCAAAGCAGCTTGCTTCTGCATCACACAGAAGAAGCGAAAGCTACTCAGAAGATAAACATGAAATAGAATCAACTAACTCTGATAGTAATTTGAAACAAGAAGATGGTGTTCATAAAGATAGACGAAGATCTAAGAGCCTTATAGAAGACAAGATTTTGTTGAAGTCTAAGTCAAAGAGTCATAGTAAACAAGTCAAAGCATCTGAAACAGAATTACAGGAAAAAATAACAAAACAAGAGACTGGTCAGAAACTAGACAAAGATAAGAGCGTGGAGGAGAATGATTCCGATAAGCAACACAAATCCAAGAGTGAAGACAAGGTTGTTGAGGAGAGTAGTGCTGAGTTTGAGATTGTAAGTGGCACACAGTCAACTCAGGGATCACAAAAAGACTTCAGTCACAAAGTTAAGTTACATTCTAGCGAAAAAGGATCTGTAAAAGAGAAATACAGAGGAGGCAAAGATTCAGGTAATTCCAAACTTGAAAGAAGGTTCTCTGCTGAAGGTCACAAAAGCAGAAACTTAAAGCACAGCAACAAGGAAATCAAGAAGAAGGAAGAGCATGTCAAATCAGAAAATAAAGGTATTAAAGAAATTGACAGTGGGCATGAAAAGGTATTGAGCATTCCAGTGGCAGTGGATAAAAAGCAAAGTAAGAAGATACCCTGTGAAAATAGAAAAGGCAGCATGTCGAACCAAGCTTTACTTGGAGAGGAAAAGCAGTCAGCTAGCACAGCTACTAACAGCCGTGCTCCACCCCCTCAAAGGTCAAGTATGAATAATGATGACTTGCATTCTGTTCATGAGGAAGAGCTGATGGAGCTTGATTTGAAACGAACAAAAGTACAGGTAGCACCTAACATCGAAAGGAAGAACATTCAAAACTCAGTCCCAGCCACAGACGCCAAGTTTGCAGCAAATTCAAATAAGAAGTTAAAACACAGCTTGGCAGATGCTGAAGGTTGTGAATCACAATTTCCACCTACAGCTAAAAAAACTGTTAAACAAGAAGATATCTCTTATAAACAAGTTGGTGCCTTAAACGTTTTGTCCAAGCAAGCTTCCATGGATCAAGGATCCAATAAACAAGGGGCTTACAAAGCAAGCATTGCATACGAAACAAATGATAGATTCTTACGGAATGTTCCCAGTAAGGATCAAGCTCCACAAAATAGCAGAAGACCAAAGAATTTAAAAACTGTGATAAATTCTAATTCAGATGATGTTCCTTTAGCAATTAATTCTTCCAGAGAAGATGCTGCTGATGCAAAGTCTGTGGATATGGATATCTCAGATTTTACAGATTCTTTTGATAGTATGTCTAAAGAATACCATAATTCAGATGGGACTTCTCCATTGGAAGATACTTGCATTTTGAAGAGTGATGCAGTGCAGGTTGCATACATGGCACAGCAAGAGAGTGTGGTGCTGAATTCTATCATGAAAGATGATGGTGGCAGCACCTCTACGACACACAGTATAGAAAAAGATAATGAGGTGCCTCAACCTGATGAACAAGCAATGGAAGACAGTCAAGAAGATTACAATGAAGCAGCAAAGTCAGAAAGCACTCAGGGAAGAGATTTGAAAATAAAAGACTTGATGACTGACGTAACTGAAGATTGTGGAGATGTTACAACAAAAGAACTTCTAAAAAAAAGAGGGTGTTTGAATACTAATCCTTCCACAAAGGAAGAAAAGTGCACAATGGTGGATAATGTGGAAAAGAGTGAGGGGCATGATATTGATGATATGATAGAGTCTTCCTCTGTCTTAGTGCCTGAAAGAATTCCTGAGGAAACAGTTGAAGGCTCTTTTGTAGCCAGTGGGCAAGAAGGGAATGCTGTGCTTGGCATGGACGATAAAAATGAAAGCAATGCAGTAGGCACCAGTGCAGGAAATAGTAAACCTAGTTTGTCATGCAGCAGCCTGCAAACAAGTCCAGCCACTGTGATAGGAACTAGCATGGAAAAGATCATTGAGAGCACTGTAATAGCCACTAGCACAGGAGGAGAAAGAGCTGAGGGTGCTTCACATTCTGAAAAGGACAGTGATGCTACAACCACTTGCTCAGAAGAAGAAAGTGAGGTGACTGTATTCTGCACAAGCATAGAAGCTGATGAAGGTTACACAACAGGCATATGGGTAAAAAGCAGCGAGGGTGGCAGTTGCATCACAGGTACAGATGTTGGTGAATGTACTGTTGCTGCAGCTGAAGAAAGTGGGGGTGGTGGTGTCGTCACTGAAGGATTAGCAGAAAGTGAAAGTTTCCTAACAAGTACAAAAGGAGAAGAAAATGGTGACTGTGCCATGGTTGATGCAGAAGAAAGTGGTAAGGATTCAGTCAATGCAAGTGGAGTAGAAACTGAAGACAGTGTCAACAGTGCTGGAGCAGAAGAAAAAGACGATGCTGTGACTAGTGCAGGCTCTGAAGAAAAGCGAAAGACCTTAGCTTGTGTAGATGCAGGCAAATTTGAAAGTCCTGTATCCTGCTTGGGTGAAGTGGAGAGCGATGGAGCTGTAACTAGTGCAGGGACAGAAACAGGTGAAGGGTCAACAAGTGGTGACAGTCCAGGTGAATTTAGGGGCAGTGTGAGAGCTGGCCGGGTTAAGGAACATGAAAGTACTGTGACTTGCACAGGTGCAGAAGAAAGAGGTCATAACTTCATCATCTGCTCAGTGACTGGTACTGATGCCCAAGGAGAAAGCACTGTAACTGGTGCATGTATTGCAATGGTAGCAAACAATAGTGCCACAACTGGAACTAGTGGGGACAAATCTGAGGATACTGTCAATGGTGAAAGTGCAGTGACCAGCACAGGCATAAGCCCAGAAGATGATGCTGAAATTTCAGTTGTCTGCACAGGTCTAGAAGACAGCAATGAGGGGTTTGCAGTTTGTTTACAAGCTGAAAAATGTGAAAGTCTTATGGACAGTAGAAGGGCAGAAGAAGAAGCCAGTATCACTACGGTCAGTGTAGGCCTGTATGATGATGAAGGTTTTGTGACTAGTACAGGTTCAAAAGAAGAGGATGAAGAAGGTGAGGGCATTGTGACCAGTACAGGAAGAGGAAATGAAGAAAATGAGCATGCTTCTACTTGTACAGCAGCGGAAAGTGAAAATGCACTGATTTGTATAGGTGCAGAAGACAGTGAAAGTTCTGTTATCTGCATAGTTGCTGAACAAATGGAAGCTGAGTCAGGAGTGGCTGGCACAAACCCAAATAAGCTTACTGTGGACAGTATGACGAGTGCAGAGCAAGAAGCTAATTGTGGCACAAACCACAAAAGTGATAAAGGGATTGTTGAAAGCAGCGTAACCAGTGCAAGTGCTGCAGATGAGGGTGCCTTCACTGCCTGTGTAGGAACACATGAAGGTACCTTGATTGCCTTAGACGCTGAGGAATGTGAGGGTCCCATGACTAGTGCTATGGCTTTGCAAGAGAAGAGTCAGTCTGGTGCTGAGGGTGAACATGAGAACTCCATGACTTCCTTTGACAGCAGAGAATCTGATGCTTCTATAAGCAGTGCAGTTCCAAAGGAAAACGATTCTCTTATTCCTGTTGACGGAGAAGAAAAAGTAAAAGGTGATATCATCTCCACCAGCACAGCAGAAGAAAGTGATGCTCCCCTACATTCAGCCATGGATGCTGAAGAAGGTCCACTTGCTGCTGCAAGAGCAGGTGAAAGTGGGGAAAGCTCTATGATTTTAATGGACACTGAAGACACAGAGGTGCCTATGCCCAGTACGGCCGCAGAGTTTAAAGAATGTGTACATACTTTCAGCAGTAAGCAAGAGAAAGATGAGTGCACTATGATTTCCACCAGTATTGTGGAAGAGTTTGAGGCTCCTATGTCAAGTGCAGCTATTGAATATGATGGTCAGCTCCACTCCGTGAAAGCAGAAGAAATAAATGAGAATGCTATGGTTTCTGTAGATATGGAAGTGTATGAGGTCCCCATGCCTAGTGAATCCAGTGCAGGAGGAGATGATAATGATGATGAAAGTCACCCAACCGCTAGCGGTAAGGAAGAAAAAGATGAGTGTGCTATGATTTCCACAAGTGTTACGGAAGAACAAGTGATCCTAATGGCAGGAGGAGTCACAGAGGAGGTGATTCAACATGTGTCAGACACAGAGTCAAAAAATGAGACAGTAATGATCTCTACAAGTACAGCAGAATGTTCTGAAGCTCCAATGTCCAGCGTAGCTATGCAAGATGAAAACAAACTCCCTGCTGCAGAAACAGAAGGAAGATACGAAGGTGCTATGATCACCACAAGCATGACAGAAGAATGTGAGATAGTTTTGATCAGTGCAGAACCACAAGCTGAAAGTCAGCTTGTTGTAGCAGGAGATGAAGATGCTGTTGCCGCTCCAAACGCATCAGAGGAATGTAAGATTGTAGAGACCACTGCCACTGTAGATGAACAGTTTGGACTAGCTGCTTTCAATGCAGATGCAAAAAGCAAAGATTCTGTGATTTTTGTGGGAGAATGTGGAACTCCTGTGCTGAGAGTTGCCACCAACAGTGAAGATGAACACACTGCTTCAAGTATAGAAGATAAGGAGGGAGCAGTGATCACTCTGAGTACAATGGAAGAATGTGATAGTCTCTTCACCTTTACAGTCATAGAAGAAAGTCAGCTTGCTGCTGAGAGTACAGAAGTAAAAGACAAAAATGAGGAAATGTTTGATACTGCTAACCAAGTTGAATGTATCCTATCAACTACAGGCCCAGCAAAAAGCAGTAATTCTTTGGTTGTCATTGATGGAGAGAGCGAGACCCATGGCAGTGGAGTAAGGGAAGAACCAGCAGCATCTCAGACCACAGCAGACAGTGAAATCACAGAAACAGATGACAATTCAGTGAACCTCATGAGTGTAGATGAAGCCCTTTGTGTGGAGATTAGTACAGAGACTGCTATGAGTCCAAGTCCTTCCTCAGAGGCCAACGAGGATGATCAGCAAGCTGAAGATGTTTTGCGTGAGAATGTTACATCAGAACTCTCTTCTGTAGTCTCAGAAGCAGCAGTGGAGAGTGAAACTCTAAGGAACGTAAACCGTAAATTTAACTCAGACTTGCTTTTAGAAAGTGACTTTTCTGAACGAAGGACTCCCTTGCCTAGCACACAGGCTCTTGCCTTAGTTTCTGCAACTGAAGGGACTGTAAATACCAACCATGGTGAAGTGACAACAGAGGCAGAATTAGGCGAAAAAAGTGACTTGCCTTTGCATGTAGAAGAGCTATATGGCAGCAAAGACAAAACGAACTTGGTCAAAGTAGATGATAGTAGAGTTACTTTTCAAAAAAGTAACGCAGCCTTGAATTCAGGTGAGGATTTCTTTCTGTTAACTCTTCAATTTATAACCTGTCATAATTTCAGTAGTTACAATAGAATCATAGGAAGGGACCTTAGAGGTAATGTAGTTCCAACCCCTGTGCCATGGGCAGGGACACTTTCCACTAGACCAGGTTTCTCAAGATCCTGTCCAACCTGGCCTTGAATACCTTCAGGGGAGGAGTTATGGTTCTAGAGCTTATGGATTTAGTTCTGATTGTCGCTTAAAGAAAAATATTAACCTTAGTATGAACTCTTAGCTTGGCATTCATTAATAAAGAGGTAATTTGTGGTTAGGAGTTTGGTCTGAAAATCTGTTGGTAGCTTTTGGGTGTTTGTTTTGTTTTGAAATTCAAAGCAAGGAAGGCCAGAGTCAGAATTCATAAATAAGCTGTGGTAAATCCTGATAACCTATATTTTTCTATCTGTTTGTCTTTAAGGAAAACATAGAAGTAGTTGTGTACTTGTAGATGCCAGGTTGGGGTTTTCTGGTTTGTCTGGACTTGCTGTTGTTTCCTTTGCCTACAGGAAGGGATTACATTCATGTGCTGTGTTCACAAGGTGGTACTAAGAGCATGAGATAAATACAACATAATGGAATCTAATAACTTTAACATATTTGTATTTCATTAGGCAATAATGCAGCTTTACCAAAGTTGGCAGAAGAACTAGAATTTGAAAGTAACTTGAAAACCAACAAGGTATTTATGTTGTTTTGAAATTTTTGACTATACTGTTTCTTGTATAATTACACATCTTGCGGGGTTTCTTACTCTACAGTTTGATTTTTGTTCAGCAAAAATGGCATTTGAACTTCAAAAATTTTGAAGGGTTATTTTTCACAATTTTCAGCTGTACTTTTCTAAGCAGCTGGCATTTAAATCGTGGGCTGCCCATGTTGTTCTGTGGTAGAACCAATTCCCTCCCTCAGCCATGCTGCTTCTGTTACTATGACATCCAAGTTTGCTGGGATTTTTTTTAGGCTTGGTCATACTATATGCTTGTTGCTTATGATAGTACTTGTAAAATAGTCACAGAAGCCTTAGCTCTCAGAGTTGGCAATTGTTAGTTCAGTGCTTAGAAATAGTAAACATGCACTGCTGCTCCTTTCATTGTAACTGTCTTGCCAGACTTCAAGCTCTCTCATTGTCCATGTATTTGAGGAACATTTGCTGCTAATCTGTACTGAGATGACTGCAGTCCATTATCTGCTGCAACAGAAGCATAGGCATCCTGGGATAATCCAGGGTATTTGGCCTCATGGTCACCTATACCTCATGCAAGACCAAAGTAGAGCTTTCCTGTTTGTCTATGCTATGATCCGTACAAGCCAGGATTCCAGAGGAGTTAATTCTTCATTCAGATGTGGGAATAGATCTATCTATTAATACCTTTCTAAACTCTGATAGTAAGCATTTTGAGGGAGAACATGGCATTTATGAAAGTGTAGATCTGCACAGGGCTACTGGCTGCAGCTCCAGAGCAGACCTGATGGTTTGATGCCTGGGATGCACGTCAGAAAAATCCAAGTGTTGAGTTGAGTTCCACCTGCAAACAGCTGTACTGTTTGCCAGCATAAGATGATGCTAGAGTCAGTACAACCATGTTCATATGGCATGTATCTTGAGTTTACAATGTCCAGATCTGACTTAAGTACACTTATCTCCACAGAGCATTTTCTATGCATCAGTAAATTAGAGCTGAGCCACTACATGAATTAAAAAAAAAAAACCAAAAAAACGCAAGAGTTAAAAAGTTTCCTGTACTTTGTTGTACACTGCAGATACATGTTTTCTTTCTGTATATATGAACATTTCTAGGCTATTGCTCATATTTGAAGCTCATGGTAGACATTGCACTTTGACTTCCTGAAATTTCGTTTTTAAAACAACTAATCTCTAGTCCACTGTTAACTCTAAGGTCAAGGCTAGGCACTGCACCGTTTAACAGTAGTGTGATTCAGCTCTGATGGTGTTCTTTATTAATGTCTCTACTGCTGGCATAATAAGAAGGCTTTTGAAGATTTCTGTGGATTATTATAAGACAGCATTCACCATGACATGAGGGAGAGGAGTGAGACATACTTGTTCTAAATGTCTGTAATACTTTTTGTTTCTTCTGATTTTGTGTTTAGCCACAGCAGCCTGAAAGTCCAAGAAGTGAAGAGGAGGGATATGTGGATCTTCATACTAAAGAGTTTCAAAAAGGTGATTTTTATACTGATAGCAAATTCATTTTCATACTGTTTTGACTATTACTTTTGATGGAAGGGTTGTAGATTTGATATAGACTGTTTTCTATTTAGTTTAAAATTTTTAAGTAATGGGCAAGGGGGGTCAGAACTAGATGATCTTTAAGGTCCCTTTCAACCCAAACCATTCTGTGATTATGTGTAGAGGGACTGAAGCAAAGCATTCAGAAATCTTGAACTCTTTTGAAGAGCTCCTGTGGCTTAGCATTTGGTTTGTGGGAAAGAAAGGGGATGACCCTTTTGTTCCAATATGATATATTGAAAGAAAGGTGGAAAGCATTTAGGTTTTTCTATTTAGAATTGATAAAGAAGTAGGTTTGCCCTGGAAAGATACAGAAGCTTCCCAAAGAATGGCTTGCTTTCTCAGAAACTTAGAGCATCGTCATTTCAGGTCTTGAGACAGCCCCTGTGAGGATATGACAAGAATGAAAACTATTTGGCTTAAGTCACAGACTTTACAGACTGTGTGGGACTTTCTTGCTTTGGGTTTTGTTGTTGTTGGGTTGGTTTTTGTGGTTTGGGTTTTTTTTTTTGGTGGGGAGGAGGGGTGTTGCTTTTTTGTGTTTTGTTTTTTTTTTTTTTCTAGCTTTCTGTCCAGAAAATTGAAATATTTCTGGCCATCCACTGAAATTTAAAGGCCATTTATAAGTAGGTAATCACTTAACTAGATATCTGAATTGTCTTGGATCTATGCTCAGTAATTCCTTTTCCATGTATTAAATTTATCTTAACTAGGACCCAAAAAAAAAAAAAATCTGTTTCCCAAAACCCCATTATTTTAAAATGTGTTAGAATTTTCTGGCTTTCCTATTAAGGCAGAAACAAAGCCCTGCTTTGTTCCCTTCTTGATGGATTTTGCACACCAGATGCATTACAAAGATGTTTACAACACTGCCAGATGAGAGTTAATCCTCAGTTAATGGAGGAACAAGAAAAAAATCAAGTGAATTCCAAGAGGTCCCAATGATAGTGCTGCATGTAGAGCCCAGAGAGGTTAAAGATGCATTTCCCCTTATGGACAGTTGCAGCTGAAAGCCTAAATGCTATGAAAGGAGACACTGTTAAGCTCACTCCTTAATTTCTAGACAGGCATGGGAGTAAAGTGAGATATGAGCATCATTT
Organism: Indicator indicator; assembly: GCF_027791375.1. Classification (NCBI taxonomy): domain Eukaryota; kingdom Metazoa; phylum Chordata; class Aves; order Piciformes; family Indicatoridae; genus Indicator; species Indicator indicator. The sequence continues at coordinate 11,332,760 of NC_072032.1, read as the reverse complement.
TAAAATCTTGCATTCCTTTTCGTTCTTGGGGTAGGGCAAATTTACATACCTGCTCTAATGGTGTATAGCCATCTAAATGGTAAGAGGCAAGCTCAGCTTACAAGCAAGAAAATGTAAATCCTGAGAACAGCAGATCCAAAACCTGAACCAGTTTTTCCCCTACCCTGAGGTTTCTTTTTAAGTGTGTGAAAAACTCTGCCACTTCACATCACTCAGTCACCCAGACAGACAGTGCTTAACATACAAAATGTGCAGATTGAACTGGCTGTGATAATCTTGTTCCTTGAGAAATGTTTAACAAAAACCCATTTCTTGTGTAAATCATGTTAGATACGACATGCACTGAAGAGTAATGCTTTGTAGCTCTTGGTAGAGAGGGGTTTTTTTCCCCTCCCTCCCACCACACAATTATGTCTCTTACATATATATATACATACATATATACATAGAGCTCAGCGTACGTAAAAGGAAGTTGTTTAAAAGACAGATGTGTGTCCTGTCATGAGTATGAACAGCAGACACAGTAGTTTAGTAGTCCAAGATTCCTTGGAATGTAAACAAATCATTGCTGGTTGAGTGGGTAGGATCTAGCTCTTCGTTTGACACTGCTTTAAAAATTGAAAAATGCTGTGCGACTGAACAGTAGAGCTGTGGAAGGATTGTTGCTAAAACGTGTAGATGTAAAAAAAATCCTTAAAATTTTATGTCACATGGAGTGGGTTTATTGGATTATAGGTTTATGTTCTTACTGTAGCTGAAAGGAAAACTGCTTGGAATGTTTCAGCAGGTTTTTGGGTTTTTTTTCTAATTAAAATACTAATTCAGTGCCTTTATGAATCAGACCTCAGGGAGTTTATAGAACACTTAATGGAGCAGCTTTTTCATGCTTCTTTAATTGCATCTCTATGATGTGGCTTTGGAAGCTGCAGATTTCTTTCAAAAGTGCAGAGTGCTCATCAGATTCCATAATTCATAATGACTTTCCACATTTTTGTGATATGGAAGGCTGAGGTTCTACTTTATCAGACCTAGAGTACAGTATGGTGTAGCAATTGAACAATTTCCTTATGCACACTGCGTCAGCTGCAGGTCTCACTAGTACAATTATGCTAACTTCAATGTCACAGCATAGTTTCCATGACATTTTGCTTTGTCCCATGATCTAGGGTTGCAATGGATACAACTCTTAATTCATTCAAATGCTAGAACTATCTTTGAAATCTCAGAGCTACCATAGAGTACAAAGATGACAGCCTTCTGCCTGTATTTCAGCCCTACACTGCTTGTCAGAAATACCCATGCTCCATTATTTATTCATTTATTGAATATTGTTAAGTAGGAGATTGAATGCCTCTTATTTCCAACATCAAAAGTAAGTTTTACATACTTTCAGGCACTCTGGAATCCTTTGAGGGAGGTGAAGTAGATACTGTGACACTTTGCTCTTGCTTACCTTTTTCTGATTTTGTAATTATTTTTATAATAGATTTGCTGCAGAAGAACGCTGCTTTAGAAAAAGAAACTTTACATGTAAGTTCTTGGAGTTTAAATTTACTCTCTACATCTCTACTGCCTTTTTTTCTTACTTGAATTTGCTGCTATTTACATTAAATATTCTCTGCAGGAAAAGAGTATTTTTTATTGTATACTCAGAGCTTGTGTATATTGAGACTGTGCAGCTGTGTAGGTTGATGTCTAATACTCTTTCAAATTTGCCAGTATCAAATTTCTTGTATTGTTGTTCCACACTCTGTGACTACTTCAAGACTTGTTAATTGTCCTCTTTGAGAATAGAGGGCAAAAGTAGTGATTATTCTTGGAGCTTTTTGATCAGGACTACAAACCTGGTTTAGTGTAGTCTGCTGTGATTTCACAAGAACTTTGTACATAGAGGTATAAAAGGGGTGACTGAGAAAATTGCAATGTAAGTTGTTTCTTAAGAAGCAGAAGCAAGTCATATAACATGAGAAGTTTAAGAAACCTCTAACTTTCTAGCTTGAGTAGTAAATGTATTTATTAATACAGTGTAATGCTGGTTGGTCACATTTCTAGTGCTAGTGGGACACTTATTTCTACATGTAAGAGTGTGTCCTTCTAAATCTGGAAATACTTTGTATGAATTGCTGTAAGCTGCTTTTAAAGCACATAGTAGGTGCTTAATTAAAACTGAGACTGGTTTCATTCAAAATACTAATCAGAAATTCTGAAAATACTATGAGGCAGAAGTTCTTTCCTGGTGCTATCCAATAGTAGTAAATACTACTTGAGCTCTAGGAATAAATTGCTTTGGTAATAGTGCTGCTTTCCATTTTATTGCATGTTGTACTTAAAAGTTACAAGTAGGAAAAGCTTTCTTCCTTCTGTGTTTATAAACTTTATGGGGATAAAAGGAGGTAAGGAGTTACCTTTTGTATTTTATGTGTAGGGGGAAGACATGGATCCCCAGATAACTGAAGAACATAGATCTAGAGCAATACAATGTAAATCTTCAGGAACAATGCATAAAGACCAATGTAAGTGACACACAACTACATGAATTTGTGTAAAGCTTTTCTGCTGCAAAACCAAGTTCTGCTGCAAAACCAAGTTCTGCTGCTATTAGGCAATAAAATGGTATTTTGGAGAAAAGAATGGAACATGAGGAATTCCAAACTCCAGAGCAATTGCTCTTCCCAAAACAACTTTAAATATTACATTTAATATGCTTGATAAAAAGATGGTAATTTATTTTATACTGCATGGAAGAGTATTAGAGTAGCTGTTGGATTGGAAAGAACTAAGTTTTAGTATCAGCTTTTATCTCTCTAGAAGCAAAAAGTGTGAAGTCAGTCCAATGATTGGCATAAACATTCCTAAGTTAAAGTTGGATAGAGTTAACTTATTTCTAAGGTAGACATTTTGTTCATAGAGTGATTAGGAGTATGACTATGTAATAGCTGTTCAAGCTCTACCTTCAACTGCCTTTTTCCTTTTAGCATAAGAACAATTTTAAAACAATATATTAGGATACTTAATAATGTCGGTTTTTAATAACAGTTTTTATCCTGCTTCTACGAAATGTGATTTGATGAAGTGAGTAATTATAACCTATTAATTGTAGTGTCCCACAGAATTAACTTCTTTCTCTGTCTCTGGATGAGTTGAAGTTAAGGTTGATGTTTTATTTCTTGATGTGGTATCTGTCAAATTTAACTTTGAGATTATCTTTGAAAACAAACCAAACCAACCAACCAAACCCTACCTGTAACACAGAATAAACTTCTAATTCTTTTTTGTAATTGTTTTGTCTTCCTTAAGGCAGACATGACTTTCTGTTTATAGCTTTTAGATGAGATGCTGCTTTTTAGAATCTTTCAGATGGCACTAAGGATGAGCTGATATGAAAGTGGCATCAAAATCTGACAAATGCAGAAGGCACGTTTTTAACACTTCAGCTGTTGTTTGTTTTTGCAGGCAACCAGCTGACTTCTCAGGATATGAGAAAAGATGATGAACAAAGTCAGTGTTCCAAAACAAAACCTGATAACATCAAGGTAGTTTCAAGAACACTTTTTTTTTTTTTTTAATTGTTATGCCATTGTGAGTAAGATGGAAGTCTTAGGTTTTTCTTTCTATAGCAGTTTGGTTTGGGAGGTGTTTTCATTATGAACAGCGAACTACTTTTGCATTGTCTTGATACAAAATAACTGACTGTAGAATGATACTCAACTTTTCAAGGGGGAGACAAACTAAAAAGAAAAGACAGGAGTCTTGTGTTTGTTGTTCACAGCACTTGAATCCCTTTGGGTTGTGGTGAGCTGTTGGAGCATGGATGGTTCAGCATCCTCATGGTCATACTGATCTGGGATCTTGAAAGAGGGTATCAGATCTGGCCAAGTTCTGGGGGTTTCCCCTCTTCTCTTTAAAGTCAGAACAGGAATTCAGGACAAAATAGATGTTGCCTTTATGAGTACACACAGAATATTTGGGACTATTTTAAGAGATTCCAAAATCTTTGTGAATAAAATAATTCCTCCTATATTGAGGTCTGCAATTGGTTAGTGGTTTGGGCTTTTTTTTCCATGTAAATATCAGACAGTGGTCTTTAATTTGTAGTAAAAGTCTCATTTCTTTGTTATTTCAAAATAATATAGGAAGTCATATCAGATGGTAGAGCAGAAGTGTCCAAAGAAATGGATGTAAAGCATACACCTCCTAAAAGGACTCTGGAAGAAAAAGGTAATGAAATTGCCAATTCTGGACCATTTTTCTGTACTCACACTGAATGCTAATTTCATATAAATGATTCTGAGAGAAATTAAGATCTTGGTCTCACGTTGATCCCAGCAATATCTTGCATATATTATCTAATTGCTGTCTGTTCTATTAGAATTAATCCTAATTAATAGAATTAATCCTAATTCCTTTAATGGTGAGAGCACACTGATGTTTCCACTGTGTGTCCACCTATCCACTCCATGATTGCTTCATTCTGTACCTCAAGTAGGAAAGCTAATTGCAAATAAAGAGTTGGATAGGGAAATAACACAATTGAGGTGTGTGCCAAAAAGAACTTCTCCTAACTCTGACCACAAATAAGTGATGTCCTCTGTTAAGGAAAAAATAACATATTCACCATCAAAATCAGTCCTGGTTGTTTCTGTAGATAAACCAGACAGGAAAGAGTGCACAAAATTGCACTGTCATAATTAACTAACTAACTGCAGTAAAATTAATAAGAAAAGGTAGTAGGTTCACAGTGTTCATACTGGCTTTGTAACATCAGCCTGTCTGTGTGAACAGTATCTTCCCTGTTGTTAGTTTGCCCTATTCATAGTTCTGTCTATGAGTGAGCATGTTGACAAGTCTGAAACTGTTCTGCAATAATCCTCAGCTTCCTGTTTCATGGAATGTGGGAGAAAACTGAATAGTGATTTGCATTTATCTTACCGTTTTACACTGGGTCACACTCTTGAGCTTTTGTGTGTTTACCTTAAATTAGAAGACCTGTGTGAAATATCTGGTGTCAGGGAAAAATCCTGGCAAACCAATATATTGTTGCTACAAAGCAACTAATTTCTGATTAATTTTGGGCTACAGAATGAAGTCATGCTTTTAGTACAGAGGTAGTGACTTGTACTTTTTTCTTTGTCTAATAAAACAAAAGTGTACAGATTCTCTCTTTTCTTTTTTTTCTCTGTTAAGATGACTTTACCATCAACCAGGAAACATCAGAAAAGGACAGGCATGCTGTAGAATCAAATGAAAATTCACCAGAGGTGAGTGATCTTATTTATGTTAATTCACTAAGATAAGACAGCTTCATGCTAAAAATGAGTACTTTGTATTTTGTTGACAGCAATATTAAAAATCACTTCACCAGCACAGAAATAGCTGTGAAAACTTGGTTCACTCATGTTTGACTCCTGTAGTTCGGTATAAGCTCACCACAAGACATCAGTGGCTGGTTACTGAAATACAACTCACTTACTACATTTAAACTTAATAAATGGTTAATGTTTATTCACTTGGCTTAAGTCACTAAGATCCATTGCTAGGGGAGACATTGCTAGGGGCTGGACTTCAGTAAATGCTGAATGAAGCACTTAACCGTCTTTCCTTGTAAGCAGTAGAAAGGGGGGTTTTTGATCTGAGGTTGGAGATCCTTATGATCTAAACATCTGATAACTAGGAAACTGACTTGTTCAATAGCACCTGCTCAGCTGTTACAAGGTACAGCCTCTGCCATATGGCATTGAGAAAAAGGGCTCTCACGATACCAAGTCTGGAGTTCTTGTAAGACTGAAAAGATGTAGCTGGACAGTTAGGGTAGGCCAGCAGCATTTATGAGGCCAAGTAGAGGAGTTGTTGGGGAGAAGGGGCAGAAGACACTCTGTTCTCAGGCATGCTTTGTGCCCTTATTCTTTCCAGCTGTATCAATGGATTTCATAGCAGGCAGTGTCTCTTACTGTGAAACCTTCCTCATCTGTGTTTTTTTAACCAAAGAACACTTATTTCCCTCACTATCACATCATGAAGCTAGCAGCAGTCCTTGTATCACATTCCTCAAATGCCAGAAGTCAATTACAGTAACTAAAGAATTTTTTTCCTTTCCCATTCAATAGGGAAATCAGCCCATAATAGTGAAACGGAAAAGGGGAAGGCCTCGCAAATACCCTCTCGAAGCTGTACAGCCTGGTGGTAAGTAGTTCTTAATACCCGTGTGGAAAAACAAGGAGAAAAACAGTGACTTTCAAGTTCTGAATTCGTATTTCTTCCCTCAGGTGGGGAGTCAAAAGCTGATATCAGCACTGGGAATGTAAGTGCCTTTATTTTGTTTGGGTGCATTTAAACACGGTAATTCGAGAGCCATTTATCTGTTTACTGGTATTTCAGGAACATCTTGTGGAAAACTTGATCATTGAGTTCACTCTAAGCAAGCAAAAACTATTCATAGTATCTCCTAATACAACTGAACTTAGTAAGCAAAATAGACTATTAAATCAGAACACCAGCAAATATCCTGATAAGATCGAGCTCAGTACAATGCAAATCTGTGCTGCACTGCCTAGAAACATACTTGTACACAGGGTGAAATTCTGTTTGTGTGTACATGGGATTTACAGCTTGTGCTGAGAGTAATTTTGGCCTGAAGGTCAAGAATGGCTTTGTTTTGAAAACTTCAGATTAATTTTTTTCCTCTACTGAACCTGTCATAGCTCACAGTAATTCTTAATATCTGTGAAATAAAGTGTCTCAGTTGTATCTGCTATGTTACAATGTGTACAGTTCATTCCAATGATAGGGACATGCTGGTTAGTAACTTAAGAGCCCAAGCCCATGAAGCATACTTCTGTCTTTATAGCTCAGCAATATCTTAATTTCTTAACCCTTGGGAAGTATATTCCTGCTAAGAAAATATTGTTGAGATTGCTTCTGCAGTCCAGTGGATTACAGCACAGGGTAGTAATGGATCAGGGTATTTGAGAAGTACAACTAATTGGCTTTCTGGGAGAAGGCTTCTCTCTCAGAAATTCCTGTCTGCTATAATCAGTGTTACTGCATAGAAAAGAGATGATTTTTAAAAGCCACATTGTACTGAAACTTAAGCTTTCTGCCTGCTTGCCTGGTGAAACACCAGCTGACATAGGTGTCAGAAGCCTTAGGAATTTCTCTAGGCTATAAACAGGAGTTCTTGCCCCTGCTTGTTCTGTGCTTGCAGCATTTCAGGCAGCCCTTTGAGTCCTGTCCCTTCCACAGGTCTAATGGAGCTTTGTTTTGCAATTTCTAGTCTTTCCTAATCAACTTTCTTTTTCCCAATATTAATTTATTAATTGTAATTTGAACTGGTGGGGTTTGTGGGGAAGAGGTGTTTATGTTGATGGGCTTGGTTTTCAGTGGGTTTTTTTTTTTTTTTTCATCAAATAAGAATGAAAACTAATTCAAATCCCCTGCAGAAGCAGATATAGTTTGCAACTCAGTAGTGGAATAGATTCATCTTGTTCTAGTTGACTATTTTAAAGATCTTGTACCTCTTAGTGATGACTAATTGGTGTGTCAGTCAGGTACAGGCTGGCTGGCTCCAGGAGGAGCAATATCTGCCCTTCATCTGAGATAAGGATTCTGTAAAGTGAGATAGGACCTTGGCATGAGTTTCCCCTGGGCTGATTGGGAACAAGTTGCTATTTCAAAGGAAGCATAGACCATCCTAGTGTAGTCATTCAGTGATGAAAGCAAGTAGATTTTTTGGGTAGTCATCATAAGAGATTGTGAATTCTATTTAGCTTTTTCTGCATTCTGTGCAAATACAAAATCCTGGTGATCTCTAAATCTGATCTCTGTGTGTGTGATTCATAGAGTCACTGCACTCAACTGTTTTGTATTACTGATAAATGTATTTGAAACTGATTTTAACTTTGTTTTATTGTGATGACTTTGTCAACTAGGTTACTGAAACTGCTGCTTTCTTTAGTTTATGGGCTGATTTGACTCATTTCAAATATCAAATGGAAAACAGTGTAAACTTTCTGTATGCTCCTTAGTATTCATGCTTTCTAGATTGGCAGATATGTGCTGCTATGAATGAGAGCAAGTTGCTATGTTTATGTAATACAGTCCTGGATCTTTCTGATTTTCTTGAAATTAAAAGACACCCCCCCCTTTTTTTTTTTAATTTCAGCTGCAGCTTCCTGTATTTGCAAGTAGAAAAACACCTCAAGCAGGTAAGATGTACTTTAAGTAAGTAAAATAAAGTTAGATGCTTTTCTATTTTTTACTCCTGTTCAAACATCTGGGGTTGAAAACTTCTGGCAGTGAAAAGAAAAAGTGGAATCCCTCTGTGCAGTTCACTTACTGTAATTTTGGGATGTTCCTCACAAGGGTTTGCAACAGGGACAGATTGAACGTAGAATGTGGGGAGCAGAAAGTTTTGTTTCACTCAGTATAACTCATGCAGTTAAGAAGGCAGCATCCTCCTGTGACACTGACACTGAACTTGAAAATAAAATTATTTTGCACTTATCTGTGGTTGCTGCTGTAAAATTGGTAAGGTTTTTAAATTTTTGTTTATTTTTATACTTGTTTTGAGGGAAAAGTGCTACATTTTCCCATCCTAGCAAGAGGATTGTGTCTGTTAAGGCTTGCCTTGTGCTTACATGGAGTGTTTTTCAGTCAAAAAACAAAATGCCACAAATTTGCCAAAACATACCAAGATTTTGAAGAGTCTGTCTCTGTCTTTTGAACACAGCAGAACTAGTAAATGTTGGTTATCTGTTAGCATCATTTTGTGTAAATACTTAATGCTGTGGGCAGTCCTATGTGTCACTGCATTTCTTTACTGACTAGTTAAACATCTTTGCATTTTGTTTGCCCCATAACCTTAATGGCAAAAAAACTCGTGTGAATTTTAGAGTAGGTTTCTGCTTTTTGAAATATATTTTTAATCAGTTGCATTAACATTCTTCTGCTTGTTCTGTCAGCCTAATGGTGAGGGGGTTAGAATTTTTATCATCTTTTGTGCTTCTTTCAGAAAACAAAAGTAGGGAGCAATTTTATGGTAGGGAGAAAACGTACAAAAACTTCCTTTTGTTTTGCTTTGCTCCCTTTATTGCTAAGGATCTTTATCCTTGCAGTGTTGCAGGTAATTCCATTTGCCAAGGCTCAAAAGCCTTATAAAAGAATCTTTTTGTTATCATAGATTTGGTCAGGGTAGAAGTGGTAAGCATCTGCTTACAAGGGGTGAGGCCTTGTTGAAAGATAGAAAGATGGGTTGTTGGGTAATGAATGTACTTCAAAATACAGAGGCCAGCCTGTAAGAAGGACTGACCTGAAGGTAAGAAGTACTTCAACAGAAAGTCACATCATTTGCATGCCAGATGTTAGACAGATTTTAAGTACTGTCTTTTTGAGCTACACCCATTTGGTGCTTCAACGTTGACAGCTAAGCACTAGAACAGACTGCTTAAAGGGATCACGTTTTTTGGAGACTTTAAAAATTGAACAAGATCTTGAACAGTGTGAATTCATATAGCTATGGTCTTAACAAGAGGTTGGACTAGATGACCTCCAGAGGCCCCTTCCAAGCTAAATTTTTCTGTGATTCTGTAACTGGTTGACAGTAGTTTAAAAGGATAAGGAACTTTGCTTTTCCATTAAAACAAAATAGCATGTGCAAAAAGCGATAAATAACAGCAGTCATACAAAGCCTTACTACTTTAAAAAAAAATTAATAATTGCCTCAGTCTCTGTATATAGCAAAATACAACAAAGCCATATTGTAAATTAGGTAGAGACTTGATATTTTTTCTGTGTTTCTGAGATGTTTATGCAAAGTTGACAGAGTTGGAAACAACTCCCTTGTAAGTTGATTGGCGAAAGATTTGAAGTTCAGAATTAAATTGTGGGGTGTGTTTTTTTTCTCTTCTTAGGTACAGACATATCTAATAAGAAAGAAACAACAAATGTAAGTGCAGTCATTTTCACTTGGAAGTTTATAAGCACTATATAATGAAAAATGTCTGTCTTCTATTTAAATTAAATTGTTCTTGCCTTACTTTCTTGCATTTCATTTTACAGGAAGATGATGCTGAGAAGGCAGAGATGATTGTGCGTAAAAGGGGAAGGAAGCCCAGGCGTGCTCTGCTTCAATCAGAGGAAACTGGTAAAAACATGAAAAACTCTGCTACTCCCAGCAGAATGTGGAGATACTACTGTGCCTTTCTGTTTACTAATAGCAACAAGATAAGCTTTATTCTATTTTCCCTCCTTGAGGAAAAATCATTGAGTTCCAGCTAGTGTAAATATTACGTAAATATGTGTCAATTGCTGTAATCTCATGTCAAAATTGCAACATCCCAGATGCTTCTATACAGCCTCATGAATTCTCTGTGAATTCTGGCTACAAGCTGCATAAGTAAACTATGGTGAATGTGTTTAGCAAGATTAAATCAAACAAGTGTGAATTACAAATGTTGAAGCATAAAGGAGATGGAAAATTACTTACTTACAATGGGATTTGTGATTAGAATACCTTTTCTAAACTAAGTGTCCACATCCGTTTGGAAAATTATAGCACATGTGTAAAATTTTACATGGGCAGAAACACTGGAGCCAGAAAGAAAGCGGCAGAAATTAACATCTTCTGAAGATGAACTCAAAGAGCAGGAGGAAGGCGAGGAAGAAGACGGTGAGGAAGATGATGAAGCACATTCCGGAGCCACAACTAGATCAGCCACAAGATTAGAGGCTCAGAGGTAACTGTTTATGGAGACACCGGTAGCAGGACTTTTTCCTATGTTGTTCTCAGCTGTTGTGGGTTTTGTTGCTTGGGGGGTTTTGGGGTGGTTGGTTTGTTCAATTCTTAAATTGATGAGAACTTCGAAAATCATTTTGGTTCTGATTCTAGTACCACTCCTCTAGAGGTGAAGAGACAAGAGGGGAGATTGGGAAACTGTTAGGTTTCAAAAGACATTTTTAAATACATCAGAAGGTAAGAACTGGTCCTGTTGGTAGTCTTCACCCTAGTCATATCTCAGAAGATGATTCTAAGAACACTTAGTTCTGATAGGTAAAAGTGAGCTCTGATTTGACTGCAATCTGCCATTCGATGCTTGGAATTAGATCAAGGTGAAAATGTCATTTTCCCTGGTTAGTTTTCCAAAATTTTTTTTTTCAAGTTAAGTATATGAATCTGCAGAACTGGAGGACTTCTGTCTGGTGATCTGCAAGCTCAGAAAGCAATCTTCCTGCAGAAGATACCGTGGCAGCAAGAGATGTTTTCAAGAAGCTGTTCTTAGTACAAGTCTCCATAGCCTTAGGCCTGCCTTTTGGAAGGCAAACTGAATTATCACAAAGCTCCTCCTTTTGACTTTGTTGTGGAATCAGCTTTGGGAAGTTTTAATTTCTGTTGCTGCCTATCCAGAACAGAGTTGGGAGTCCAGGCTTTGTTTTTATGTTCATGGTGAGATTTCTGTAAATTCACTGGATTTGCTTCCTTCCGAAGGATATATTATATGTTAGTCTTTGGGACTTATTCACAGTGTGCTCTTGAATTCATAATGTCAGAGCTGAATCAGAAAGCAGTTATTTAGTCTTCATTTAAATGAAAACTCTGAAGGTTTGCCACACTACACTTTGCAAACAGCAACTTTGTTTTGGTAAAGGCTAGGGGACTTCCTTTGGTCTTGCATAACTGTTAACTCTAAAAATGTAAGGAAAGTTTTTAGATTTTAGTGTTTCCATTCTGATTGCTTGTGGGAACATTTACTTTTTTTCTATTTATACATGTGTGTGTATGGTTTTGTATCTCAGATTTCCAGTGCTATCTTTCTAGCACAGGCTGTAACACAGCATCTCTATCTTACAGTGCTGCAAGGAGTATAAAACAGCATTTTAGAAGTAGCATTTGGGAGTAATTCTGTGGAAGGAGCTGCTTCTTCAGCATTGTAGGATTATCAGTTTTTATGATTTAAGTAACCTGTCTTCCAAACTGTGAACTAAATCACCAGTAACCAGTTCTTCATGTTTCTGAACTGGTGGATACTGGATAAGCAAACTTTCTTTCCTGCTGCAGTCCACTCTCCTCTGCTTATTTTGGTTTTCTGCTGTTCTTCCAAGCTATTTTGTTAAACATGAACACTTACAATGAGAATGACTGCAGATTTGGAACCAGGATTAAATGATAAATACTGTCAGTGAAGTAGCCTTTTGACTCCACATTTAATAGGGAAACACTCAGCCTGACATTGCAGTTTGTGTCCCAAAACATGCAAGTGGTTTGTGTTTTGTTTTTACTGTTTCTTTTGGCAGCTTTGGTTTACTTGTTGCAAATACTCTGCAGTCCTAATTTTCTGCTTGTGGAATTCAAGAGGAAAGTCACTTGGTAAAAGCATTTTGTTGTATATACATTCATCATTCTTTTGTATTACAGAAAGCAGCCCAGCAAGCCAACCACACGTGCAACTTCTAAAGGCAGCAGTCCAAGTTCAGTTTCTCCCAGAAAACGACAGAACCTAGCAGCAAAAAAAAGATCTCCAAGTGATACAAAAATGAATAAATCTGCTCCATTGACACAGTAAGTATTAAAGTTGAATCCACTTCTGGTATTTGTTTTGGAAGCCGCTGCGTTGGTTCTTTCCTTACATGTAATATACTGCTTCAGAATCTCAGCAGCAGTCTAGCTTTGCTCTGTTCTGTTCTCTTGTGATACATAAAAGCTTTTAAAGGATTTTCTTCTGTTTACTTTTTTTTTTCTTTCTTTCTTTTACATTTGGAAGTCTAGATTTTATTTTTCTTTATGTCCTCAAAAACCTCTTGGGAGAATCTGAAAATGCTGTTATGAAGTATTTTAGCTTGAGCTGTGATTCCTTCCTGAATGAGGGGAAGAACAGCTGTAGTTCAGGTTAAAGCAACATATGATGACACAATCCTAATGCTTCGAAGTTCTTTCTGAGTTCAGCTGATAAAAGAGAAGCTCTGAGAGTCCTTCTGTCAACTTCTGAAAATATTTACCTTTCCCTCCTTCCCTCTACACTTTTTAATATTTAAATTTGAGGTCAGAGTATAAAATCCTAAGGGAATAATAGATGTGAAATGCAGTTGCTATTTGTCTTGTAAATATGTTTACTTGTAAATAGTTTACTTGTAAAATGGGTTATATGCCAGACAAACTTAGTTGTCCTCTGCTCTGAAATGTGGCAGTGTCTTCAGACTGAGCCTTGGGAACGTGACAGTCCACCTCCTGTTAATTGCTTTGTATGCTTATGAATGGCCAAGAGTTTAAGCCAAATTACAACTGGTTACAGCTAAAATGTGATGGGCTCATATATGGATACTTAAATAAGAGAGATGGGTACCTGATACCTGTGCTTCACTTCCTGTTGTGCATGTGAGATTTAAGGCACTTAACTGCTGTTCTAATGTCTTTGTACGACAGGGTACAAAGTAATGCAGCTTGTTATATTCTGTTACAAAACACAAGGCTTCATGAAAGAAAAGGAGGAAGCTCTAGCCCCAAATGCTGCATCTGGAGCATTCTCCAACGTACAGAATTAGCACACAGCACACCCTGCTAAGATGCAGTGGGAGTGTGCAGGGTCTCCCTGTGGCCTGTGCTGGCATACAATGTTTGAGCAGTAAACTTTTAAGTAACACCCTGGTAATTTATCAGAGATGGGCAATCAAGTTTCATCCTCTAAATAGGATTGTGCCTGCACACCCTTTTTGTTTTACAGGTCCTACCATTATTAACATGATTATTCTTACTGCTTTTCAGGTTAAAGGTGCAGTCTATCAAGCGTAAAAGGGAAGAGAGTCCAACAGTGGTACGGAGAAAAGGCCAGCAGAAAACAGAGGAGACACCAGTAAAGAAAGCAAAACGATAATCTCTACCAGATAGTACTGTTCATGGCAGAGTCAAGAGAGTCAAAACAACCACAAACATCTGTGCTTCTATTTTTATTTCATTTTGTAAAGCAAAGGGATTTGCACGTGCTTGTTTCAGAGCTCTAAGTTAATCAATGCAGTACTTTTAAGTTCCATTTTAAACAGCTTTATAAACTATTGTTTATACAGAATATTATGTACATTTATTTCAGATGAAAAAGAATAAGTTTACTTTGTATCAGAATGAGAAAAAAAAAAAACAAAGCAAAGGAAAAAAAAGAAAGTAATTATATATTTTATCACTGATTTGGAAAGTTGGGGTTTCCCAATTGACATGCTAATGCAGATGCTTCCAACCCATGAGGCCACCCCATGGGCCTCCTAATACACTTTGTATATAAACTTGTAAAAATAGGTTGTATTTTACTCTGTGTATGAATCTAATCAACGATGGACATTTTATTTATTATATGGAAGGCATTGGTCTGTAAACTTTAGTATATACCTTAGGTTTTTTTAATTATATATTTTACATTCTATGCAGATGTCAGTAGGAAACTTCCCCTCTGCTCCCCCAGGGTGTCTAAAAACCTGAAGTTCTCTGAAAGATTCTCAGACAGTTGGTATTTTTCTCGCATGCATTGAAGTAGTTTAGCATAGTGAAAGGGACTTGGTTCCTTTCTGGTCACATTTGTGACAAAGTATATTAAAAAAAAATAAATTCAAATGTAATCTTGCTAAATTATATTTTCACTTGGGAATTTACTACCAACCTGAAGAAATAAATAAATAGTATTAGGTTAGATTTATTCACAGTGAGCCAACACTACCCTGAACTGAAACAGTTTTGTTTTGCAACTGAACACCAGTTCTTTCAGTATTTGTCTTTGTTTTCAACAAAGAGGGACCGATTGAAATCAAATGTCACTTCTCCTAACTCTAGAGCTTCAGCATTTTATGTTACATTTTATACACAGGTATTAATAATAGAACCTGGCATTATTGCCAGAATCTTTTTTTAATGTATATTAACTCTAGTAAGAGCAAATGTTCAAGTGAAGTTGTATATAAAGTTAAACTTTTCTTATGATCAAATGTGTCTCTTGTTATGATGTGATGAGTTGCCAAACAGTCTGAGATTATTTTAAGTGTTTTGTTGATATTCTGGTTTATAATTAAAAAAAAAAAAAGACTCGGGGGGGGTTGGAATTTTACCCTTTTTTTGTTTTCTTTTGTTTTGTTTGTTTCTTTTTTTCTTTTGTGAGTTTGTTTTTGTTTCTTTTTTTAACTTGTTGTAAGGCAGATGTTTCCGTCAGATATTCTGCTTGGTTTCTTACTGAGATTTTTATATAAAAATTACAAAATGTTTGCCAAAACTCTGAGTTGCCATATTGTATTATTATTTCATTGTATTGCTGTGGAACTTGTCTTCAGAGAATCACTAAGATTTTTAGGATCAAATCCAGCCCTAACCCAACTACCCTGACCACTAAACTATATCCTGAAGCATCACCTCTACAGCTTCTTGAACACCTCCAGGGGTAGTGACTCCATCACCTTTCTGTGCAGCCTGTTCCAATGCCTGACCACTCAGTAAAGTTTTTCCTTATGTCGAATCTAAACCTCCCCTGGCACAACTTAAACCCATTTCCTCTGGTCCTACTGCTGGTTATTTGGGAGAAGAGACCAACACCAGCCTCACTCCAACCTCTTTCAGGTAGCTGTAGAGAGCAATAAGATCTCCCCTTAGCCTTCTCTTTTCCAGTCTAAACAGCCTCAGCTCCTTCAGCTGCTCCTTGTAGGACATGCCCTTCAAAACCCTCACCAGTCTCCTTGCTCTATGTGGTTGGAGTCACATCTACAAGCTTTACCTGATTGATGTCTTACATTAGGCACATAAACAGAGGGGGTAGGACCTCTTTGCCAGGCTTAAGATACTCTATAAAAGCAGGTGAATACTGTTACACTTTACAGGTGCAGTAGTAGTCTGCTGTGTTTAACTTAGGCCTTGAAGGTTTGCCATGCCCAGCTTCTTCATACACTCTCCCTCCTAGAGATAAAAGAGAAGTCTGGTTTCTGTTGGGTGCAGCAGGAGACACATCCATCTTGTTCACAAGTTAGGTTTGTGGTACCAGCTTGGACCTTGACATGCATAAAGCAACTATACTTTCCTATTCTGGGCAAATTTAGAGTTCAGGGGGAAAGCACTGTTCCACACCATGACCAAACAGTGTCTTGAAAGCTTTATGGAGACATTTGCTCAGGGCAGTTTGTTGCTACCTTTAGAGCAAGAATGTGTTTACCCTGCAACTGAAATAAATCAAATGGGTGGGTTTTCTTCCAGTTCCTTCTGTTGGAACTGCTTCATTTCTCTGAATATTGAAATTCTGAGTGAACCAGAAATGTTCTGGTGGAAGATGGAGTTCCAGGCCTCCTGTTCAGTTTTATAGAAGACCTCAAGTCCTGCTTACTATTCCTCAGCTGCCTGGTTAACCAGTGGACTGTTGGCTAGTTGTCAGTATCTCTGCATGGTTTCTACTGCATTATACTAAAGGTTCTCTACATCTCTACTGTCTTCAATGAAAAATACTATATACAGATTTTAAGTCATGCAAATGTATTTGGTTCAGTTTGAGTTGGTTTTGGTTTTGGTTTTTTTTTTAATCAACTGAAAGGTCATCATTAAAAAAAGTTCATTAGCAGTTTTCATTTTTTGATGGGGTCTGGCAAGACTGCTGCTTCACTGCAACCAGTGAAATTTCCCTCTTGATCCAAAGTCAGTAGGTGGATGCAGCAGCTGGGGCAAAGTTTTTGTTAATACTGGCAGATCTCTGAATGCCTCAATTTTCTATTCCAACATCTACTTCTCCTTTGGTTGGCTCTTTTTTTTTTTTTTTTTTCATCTGTGACATCTATCCCAAATACACATGCCCTCTGTTTCTTCTCAGCTGACATCCTGAGAGCATCATGTGCACAGAATAACCTCTGGCCCTGATCCCTCAGAGGCTGCATACTGTCCTGAGCTGCCTTCATATGCCCTCTTGGACTCAGTAAAAATTTATCCTGTAGAACCTGGCAAGCAAGAGCAGCAAATGCTGCTCAGAGTGACTATCAACAGGCATCCACTTAGGATGCAAGTCCAACACTGATTAGATGCAAACACTGTAAGTGGTCAAAATCTGCTACTTGTATCAAATACTGCATTGGAAAAAGATCTTTGGTCACCACAGATTCTTGTCACTTCTTGCTACTGGAAGAGGCAATGGGACCTCTGTGAGGCTGACAGTCATGGCTGACCTGAAGCTGGGATACAGAATGAATACTCCGTGTCCTTCCAAAGCAGCATTTGATTTCCTTGGAATTGTACCTGTTTATGTTGCAAAGAATGAATTTAACTGGTAGATTTTTTGTTCTCTTCCCATTAAAGTCATTCCATGTGAAGTGTTTCCAGTTCCAAGATTTAATGTGAACATCTGAGCAAAGGTGACTGCAGGTTCATGGAGCAGACATCTACTCCCAGCTCTTGGTAACTTCGGTATTCTCAGCATCACTGCCTGGTCATTTCATGTACCAGCTCAGAAGACTCTTATCTTCACAACTTCAACAGCCTTCCATTGATTTAATTTGCCTCTAGCTCCAGTTCAGAGGAAATTGCCCATGTCAGCCTTCTGCAGGTTTTGGCAACTTCTGAAAGACACTGTGCTTGCTTCTTCCAGTAGATTCCTTGTCCCAGCTATGTATGTCACACTCCATTACTTCCATCAGTTTCTCAAAAATCCTGAGTCTGTTGCAAGCAGGGTGGGTTTTTTCTATTAAAACACGAATGTCTAAACACCAAGGAAATTCTATCTCCATTTTAGTCTTTGTTTCCAGAACCTGATGTTTAACCAAAATTCCTTGAAAAGCAATTTGTGATTTAAGCCTCTTTCCTCTTTCAAAAGTCAGCTTTTTAGCTCTTTTCCTTGCTGGCTTTGTGAATGAAGTCCAAAAGAAAAGCATAATAAAAATAAATGTTTCTCTGGGAGTCCCTAGATAGCTGTATTTAAAGCTAGGAACATAACACTCTTGCCAAACAACCAGGGAAGAAAAATATGGTTTGAAATGGCTATAACTGAGTAAGGCAAGAATAGATTTTTGGCACTGGCTGTGCAATCAATTAGCCCAAGGTGGAGTTTCATGGTCAGGCTGTGACAGCAAGGCACCCTTCACCTTTCTTCTTCTGCCTCTTGGTCAGTGCCTTCCTCCATGCCAGTGTTGAGTTGAACAGTCACAGACTGCTGGACCAGGAAGCCTAAAGTTTCCCCTACAAGAGAAATCTGCAGGTTAGTTTTTAATTTGGTCAGTGTGTTAAACCAACTGCTGCAGTGCAAATACTGCTGCCCACACTAAGAAGATGGCCACATGGTAGAGGGGGTTGTGGAACTGCCCTTCCTTTATATCATGGATTTGGGTACACCTAAACTGGTCCTCCAGGTGCACTATGAACGCTTGCACACATTTGTGGTACCTCTGTACAAGTAATTGGGGTATAAATGGACAGTCAGCTAATTTGTGGGGTTTATCTTTTCCTAGTGACAAAACAAGGTTTCCTGCAAGAAACATGAACTATCCAACATGAATTATCAGGGACCCTTGCTGTCTACCATGTGCCAAGAAGAGATGATGCAATTTTTGAAAGCAGACAGATTCAGATTAGATATGACATGCTGGCTCACTTCTCAGCAGTGCAGGCAGTCAACAATGAAGTGACTTGCAGGGGTGTGATGGGTTGTCTCCTAGTGGGATGCTTTCATTTCTGACATGGGACAAGATTTTTCAGAGCTCTAGGAATTGAAGCCACATATCTGAAACTGATGTAAATTTTGGAGTTGTGCTCCAAGACTGAACTGAGTTTAATGTTGAAGCACTTGAATTTTAACTAATAGTCCCCCTGGAGAAGTTAGGAATCCAAAGGAAGCATCAAAACTTCCTGTATTAGGAGATTTAGATCCTCAGATGCAATCTACAGAGCTGAGCAAGCTGTGCTGGAATCTGACAGCACTGACCTGTAGGAAACATCTAGGATTAGCTCCTCAAGAACAAGGATGTAGAGCTGGAAGAAGATATCTATCCTCTGCTTAGGTTTCCCCAAGAATGGACCTTTGTTGGCCTTTCTTCCACAGACACAAAGGAAGAAGGGTGGTTGTATGCTGTGGTTGGACCATGGTGGGACTTGAACCCACACATCTGGGTGGGGTATCTAAAGGTGAATACTAATTTCTCTCCTGTTAGGATATTTCATATGCCATGGTGTATCCCACTTGCTGAAGCAGGAGCTAGGTACTGGGTCTCACTGAATACCAGATGACTCAGAGAGTTCTACTCCATAGCATATTGAGGAAATGGATGTTAGGGGCATACAAGTTCCACCACTTCATTCAGAGCTTGTCAAAAAGAAATGTTCAGGCTTTTAATCCCAAGGTAGGCTTCATGTCTGTGGCTCCTTATCAGGACGAGGCATCTCCTTCCACCCCAAGTTAGGTGCTAAATCAAAGCTGTTGGTCATATTGCCAGCTGGCCAGCTTAACCCTCTAACAATGTCCCTTCCTTGTCTAGGTTTTATTGTAATGTCACACATGCTCTGCAATGGCTTAATGTATGTCAACATACATTAAGATGAATGAATAGAGGACCACATAAGAGGAAAATGCTCAGCAATCACATTCATGATACTCCAGCACCAGTTCCAGTATATAAATATAAAAATGTTAAAATTAAATAGTCATTCCTGCTTCTGTGCCCAAAACAAACTGGATCTGGAATGTGACTTTCCTTTCAGACAATGGTAGGTTCACTCTGCACTTTTTATATAAACAAGAGCTAAGAATTGCTGGGTAATATACTGCTTATTTAACCCTCTTCAGCCAGGATTTTTCAGGCTAAGTAAATAGGCAATATAAAGCCACTTAAGAAAAAATTAAGCCAATGATAAAACTTCTTTCAACCAATTTTGAACTTAGAACTGTATTGGCCCTCAAGCACAGAAAATATCATTTTGGGGAAGCTTTAAGCAAAGTAACATGGGACTTCAGCTCACTCCCAGTGAGCTGCTGTTCTAGAAGAGAGCAGGGCGGGGTGACAGAGAAGGAGCATGAGAGTGGAAGAGAGAAGCCACCAGGGATAGGCGTGAAGGGCTGCTGAGCCCAAGGGAGCCACTGGAAGCTTATAGCCTTCACTGCTTCCTGCAGCAGTAGGTGTGAAGGGTCTGCCAGACTGGGAACTGGAAGTTATAATTAGTAGATCGTTTCTCTACTGACACCTCTGGAAGTCATCTGGCTGGTAGCTGCTGTCTTGAGAGGAGGCAAAGACTGACTGACCCAGTGGGCAGGTTGTTACAGGTTATTCCAAATATGTGAGGTGTCTAACCAGACCCTATAGATCTCAGGCCCCCATGTCACTTAACCCTTGTTGCTGAGTAGATGCAAAACATTTTCTCTACCCTGAAATTCTCTCTGTCAGTTCGTGCTTTTTATTTCCTATGTGACTGTATCTCTTTTACAGCAGGTGCTACCCCCTTGAAGACTTTCCTTCTGCTTAATCTCATGTTGTTACTTTCCTGTTTTCAAAAATCAAAAATGTTTTTGTTCTCAGCTTTCAGTGCCTCATGTGTTTTATTTCCCTGCTGAAAAAGAAAGGGAGGAGCAGCATGAAAGCCTCCATTTAGAAAGCATCATAAAGCAAAGTTTTCTTTTGCTTTGAAATAAACATAGAAAACAAGGGAAATGTTCTGCATTAAAATATGACAACAGAGGTTACTTTTTTCCACTCTTAAGACAACTATGATATTATTTTTATGCTGATGGTTTGGGGTTTTTTTTCATATGAAAGATTCAGGGGTTTGCCCTGCAGTCAGGCTTTGCAGGTATACATTGGTTTGCCCTAGCCTGGAGCTAACAGACCAAGGATCCTCTTCAAGTGTAGCCAAGAAAGGAGAAAGGCAGCTGTGCCATATGAGACATTCACAAAGCTTTCCTCTTACAGATGTACTGCTGGCTTCATTTTTCTTGCATGAACAAAACACTGTCCAGTTACCATTATAACTTCATAATAGATGTTGGCACAGTTTTGTTGTATTTTCAGAACTGGTCAAGTTTTGCTTTTGAAAGCAGCAACAGGATCATGGTGTAAGTACTGAGTGCTTAAAGTACAACTGGATAATATTTGCTGCTCTGGTGATGTACCACAATGGCAATAATCCCAAATGGAATAATCCATCATGAGTGAAATGCTGCCACAGTGCTGGATGTGGGGATGTGTTTTACTGAGGCACTCTATGAGACAGAGAAGGGAGAGCAAATGCACCAAACTCTTCTCTTTGGGTTTGTCCATCTGATTTCTTGAGATAATTGCAGAGATAATTGCCGCGAGCCACCAGTGAATACAGGGCATCCTTCCCAGATCTCATTCCAGCATGCCTTTCCTTCTTTTCCTACTTTTCTCAAATTTTCTCATTTTTTATGCCCTACTTTTTCTGCTAAATAAATAAATGAATGAATAATAGGAAAGTGATTGGCAGCCTTTTTAAAAAAGGCAAAATCTAATTAGTTTTGCTTTCACTCAAGGGCATCAGACTTGAAACCATCCATCTGCACCAGCCCTTCAGTTTTCATTGACCTGGGGAGTGAGATGGTGTGGAGCCAAAGTGCACCTTATCCATTGGACCAATATGGGCTCTGTGCTTATCCAACACCTAGAATATCTTGGCCTGGTTGAGACCTGGCAAGAGTGAATATACTAAAATAAAATGAGAAAAACTTTCATCATATTCCAATAATCTGTATGGGGCCAGGATTTTTACAAGCAAGGGGTGACAATCCTGGTGCTGCTAAACTGGGAAGTGTTTCTATTTGCCAGCAAAGTATGTTGCAGAAGGGGAAGCCCATTCGGACCCCTTGTCTCTGTGCGAGTCACTCAAGAAGTTTTGAGAGGGAAAATCCTGCAAACTTTGTCCAGAGAGGCGTTTGCTAGGCTGCAGGTTGGTTGGGAAAAAAAGAAAATTTCCGCTCACAGATAGTCAGAAAACAGCCACTAGATGGCAACTGGTGCCTGCCAGGTAGCGCAGCCCGACCCCGCGCCCAGCGCACGCCGCGGCAGTGCGCCCGGAGCCGGGGCAGGGGCACCTCGCACCAGTGTATCCAGTATCTTGGAGTAAATAGAGGATTTCTCTGTGTCACCTGGGGCCCAGATGCTAGGGCATATAATAAGGGATATGTATAAAAAGTAGCTACAGCAAATAACATCCCAAAATTTTCATAAGCTGGTCTTATCATGAGGCTCAGAATCAACACTTTTTTGAGAAGGAGTTTATTAAATGCAAGAGTATGGCACTGTGGTGGTCTTGAGAATCACCACTGCTACATTCCATGTCCGAAGGGCTTAGGGCTATTGGAGTGAAACAACCCACAGATTCCTGCCAGGACATTGATTTGTAGATGACATGCCACCTTTCAGCTCTACAGCTGGTAGTCTTGTCTTTTCCTCACTGAAAGGATCTCACTACCTCATTATCCAGGTGTTCTGACATTTAATATACTCTCACTAAAGCAGATGTTACCCTACACCAAAGCAGTTATGTGAGCTGACCTGGCCTGCTTCTGAAGTCATCGTGTCTTAGAAAGTAGCTCTAGCAGCTGTGGTAGTGCACCTGGCCATATACAGACCAAGGAGCTAAGCATTTGGGGTTGAAAGCTCTTCCACATCCCCCACAGACTTCAGGGATGTCACTTTTTCTCTCCAGCATGCTTCTGTGCTTTCATACTGCCAGCAGTTCTCAGTTTGCAGTCAACACACCTTTTGGCTGCAGAGGTTTCTTACAGGTAACTCTCAAGGATTTACTAAAATAACTAAATAAAACCCTGTGACCAAAATATTATTGTATGTGAAGGTTCTTTGGATGATTTTAGTCCCCTTCATGATAACTATGGGTAAAATCAGAGATACAAATATCAACATGGGCAGAGCTGATCAATGCACATATACACCATTGGTGTTTGCAGGCAATCATCCCAACAATACAAGGAGGTGAGACTACAAAGGCTTTGTTGTGTATTTTGCAGAAGCCTATTCTGCAGACATCTAAAAAGATGCTATGAAGCATAACATTTTGGTTTATTAAGAGTTGTGTTTCCTTATGAAGAAGCATATCAAATGGAAAACAGCACTTTGCCCTGCATGACCCTTCTCAAAAGTTGCAAGTGATAGGATGAGAGGAAATGGCCTCAAGTTGCACCAGGGGAGATTTAGGTTGGATAAATTTAGGACAAATTTCTTCCCCAAAAGGATTATCAGGCATTGAGGTTGGAACACTGAAGGTGCTTAGAGAAAACCATTGGGCTTTTAATTAGCTCTTATAAAATATAGGCAATATTATAAAGGACCAGAAGACCATACCACACACTGCTCTCTGCCCAAAGCAGGGAGAGCAGAAAGCTCTCGTTCCTCCTGCCAAAAATAACCTCATCCATAGTGCAGGAAATCACAACTTGCCATCTTGAAACTATTACCAAAATGTCCTTCCAGCCAGCACTCCTCTGCCTTCCTTGTTCACTCACAGGCAGATTTCTGCATCCTTTTATTGTGAAAAACTTCCTGGAGAAGTAAAAGTATTTCTTAGTTTTCCAAAGGGTTCATAACTGACCTTTTGTCTACCCAGATGCCTGTTCCTTCTCAAGTTGTAAGTTTTCCACTAAATTATGGGAGTTCTTTAGTAACACAGACTTCTTCAACTACCTCATTTACTCTCATTCATGTAACAAGTAGGGTTCATACTGCTTTTGTCATACTACACATTTTTATTCTTTGCCATCTATCACTTGCCTTAGTGCTTTTTTCTTCTGTTAGGTATATCCCAAAGTGTGCCTGGCTAATAAATTATAGAAACAGCTATTCCTGTGACAGAAATATCCTGACAATCTGCTCAGGCTCTGCTCCGCTCAACACCATAAAAATGTTCAGAAGGAGATAACCTATAAGTCAACATCTCTAAATTTACACAAAGACAACACTAATGAAGATAGAAATTCTGAGAGGACTGAACATCACAAGGACAAGCAGGGTGCATATTTGCAGTCATCCATAACTGACATGCTCAGAGTCTCTACTCTCTAAGATACACAGGGAGAATATGACCCATATCTGTATCTCCTGCAGAAAGTTTGTGTCATGTTTGCTGATTTTCAGGCAGTGTGAACTCACCAAGACAGAGTCACTAAGTTCTTTGTGAAGTTTATGGAAGTATTTGTATTCTCACTGAGCAAGCCAAAAGAATTAGTGATTTAACGTAGAAGCTGTGTTCAGATGAAATGTGCAGTCACTGTACATACAAAATTATTGCCAGTGGAAACAACTCACACAGTGAACTTGCTAATTGCCCTAATTTCATAAACCTAATGCTGGATCCAAGGTCTCTGTGCTCAAATGGCTTAGCTTGATTGCTCCAGCAATGAGCAATTGGGCATAAATAGCAGCAAGACCAAGACCATGGCTGTGGAAGGCAGCTGCAGGCATGGATGCACCCACCACACAGCACATAGAGCTGGGGGCCCTTGTTTCCCACCAGAGGTGTCAAAAAAAGCTCTGAGAGACTGACATCCTTCCAGAGACATGAGCTGCTATGGAGTGAGACAGAGTATCTGAACTGCTTGGTTTCATTCTCTGAGCAGCATAGGGATGGGAGTTCCCAGGGACCCAGACCCACCACTTGTGCAAACACCTAGTGAACTCACATCTCTGCTTTCTCCTCAGACATAGGAAGTCAGTTACATGCGTCTGGATCCAAAAATAACGAAGGACATACAGTGATTCTCATCTCTACAACACATCATGTTTGAGGCACCTGAGTCCAACACTGGAGCTCCTGTATCAGATCTCCTTCTCCAAGCAGGCATCCCAACAGCCAGCAGTGCACCCAACAGACTGCCCAAGATGTGCACAGAAATGCCATGTCCTCTCTCCACAGCTTAGGCTTCCTATTTAGTATGAAGAGGGTGTGAAAGGAGTGAGTCCTGGATCTCATATTCTGCAATTTTTAACTAATTGCTGATCTGTATCAATGTATAAGTCCCAAACACTCCCAGATACTACCTCTGATGGGTATCTACTCCTGATATGAATAAGAGATAGAAAATCTAATACAAATTTACTCTTGACTTGCTATCAATAAAGATGTGACTCTTAGACAAAGATGTGAAATCACTTTATAGATGTAAACAGTTCCAGTACCTGAGAGGCTGGCAGGCTTGTTGATTTACCTAAATGTCAGAAGGAATAAAAATATTTAAATATTACTCCAATGTAGCCATTGACTTAGTCCATCACATGTGAAAAGTGAGCTCAACATTTTCAAACAAAAAGTAGGAAAGGTTATTACTTATTTATAGATTCAGGAGCAATGGTAAAGGAAACCTGGACTCTATATGATGTTGTACTGAATAAACACCAAATGATTAATCTGTGCTATGAGTGCTCTTAAGAGCCTAGAGGCTTGCACACAGCAAATGCACCTACTCTAAGGTGGTGAATACTCATTAAAATGCTCTAGTTAATAATAAGGAGAAAGTTAGAACCAGTAGAGAGACCAGATAATCTATGGATGGCTCACACGCATATGACTTTGGCATAAACTAGTCTATTTCTACTGGGTAAAAAGCTAAATACAGGGGCTAAATGTCACAATATTTATTTCACAGAAAAATTCAAAAGCTTTAATTAACAACTGTGAGATGCATCTGGCCATTTGGGTATGCTGGTCTGCTTTTTATTAGTAAATCGAGTTAATCTTGGCCAGGTTGTATTTCTGTCCTACAGATAAATAACATCAGAAGATGAGGAATGTATAGCCATTCACTGGGGTAGTAGAAAGCCTAGCATAAAAACAGGAGTCAAAGAGAAGGCTTATTTCAAAAGCAGGTCTCTCCTGAATGCAGGTGTGGAACAGGGTTCCCCATGTGCACACAGCTGGTGCGGCCTCCTGGAACCAAGCGGCAGAAGCAGCCACACAGCTTCACTCTTTGTCAGGAGTGTGATGATTAGAGAAACTGTGTGTCTTCTCCTTTTCAGGGTCTTGCAATGAGGGATAATCCAGGACACAAACAGCCCTGCAGTGAAATGAAACGTCAGTAGTTTTGGTTTTGTGCTTGGTACTCTGCATGCCAAGCCTTGACTTTTTATCACAAGGATGAAGCAACAAGAGGGAGATTTGTGTTGTTTTTTTTTCAGAAACAGTAGCCCTGAGCAATAAAACTGGGCCAAATTGTGTCACTGTATATATGCAACCAGAAAGAGTCAAGCATTCCTTTCAGTTTGGTTGTAAACTCCTATAGGAGTGTTTGTGTCTGAGCCTCCCAGCCTTAAGGGGCATGGGCTTTTCCCCATATAAGGAATATGCACAGAGAAGGAGATTGCAAGCCAGATATTAAAACCTGCTGAGCTAATTTGCAAAGAGGTTGTCGAATTCATAAGATTAAAGTTCTCATTGTCAGCATTATATCTGCTCATTCTTCAAGTTTAATATGCAGCTGGATTCTAAAAATGGTTCAGATTCTTCTCTTCGTTATAGGCAGTGTATCTTTTTGTCACTAAAGTCCAGAAACATCTTTATAGTTGACATCTCAACAACAAAACAGCATCCTGACATCAACCTCCTTGTAAGGAGAAGCACTGTTTGTGTCATTGTCATGTTCCACCTAAGCCCCTGGGAGACCCAGCAGAGACTGGAAAGATCTGCATCACTCTGTGTATATCAAGAGGCAAGCTAAGAACAAATCTGAGAATACAGGTTCTCTCTAGGAAAAAAAAAATATCACCTCCAGTTAGATATGGCAAAGGTACTACCTGCCACTATGCAGCACTCCCAAGAGGGCTACTGTGTGGGGCAGCTCTGGGCCATGGAGCTCCTTGGCCTGTCTCAGAGCTAAGAAGGGCTCGGGGGGCAAATAACTGGGACAGAAGTGGGGTTGAAGAGCTTTGCCTAAGAGCTGGAGCATGGAGGCTACATCACTAAACAATTTCCCATACAGGGCAAATCCTGCATTCCTTTTTTTGCCAGTGCAAGATATTCCCACCCAGGGGACCCGATGATCTCTTGAGGTCCCTTCCAACCTCTAGTATACTAGAGGTGATACTGTGACCATATGGATCTTTCTATACATTATGTATTGTTTGAAAAGCATGTGCTCTTTACAAAGGTTTTTTGCAGCCACTCTCAGGTAGGTGTGTGTTGTCTTTTGCATGTTTATCTGATGCTTCCATAAGACATCCATGAGCCGAACGCATCCCTCCAATTCCATCGGTGCCGGCACTATATGCATGTTATGCTGCAGCCAGGCAGGCTCTGCTCCCGGCTTTTCCCAGCCCGCAGCATCATTTGACACCGGATGCTGGGAGAGGGCACTGGAGATGAGAATTTACACTCCTTTCCCCACCTGAGTTGGCCTTAATCTGGCCCACTCCGGCGCCAGGGGGTCACTACGGCCTCGTGGCCGAACCCCTCCTCCCCGAGGGTCGGCCGAGGCCGAGGGCAGTGTGGCAGGGACGCCTCTAGATGGGGCCGCCCGTCTGCTGGCAGAGCCGGGAGGGCGAAGAGCAGGGAGACGGGGTCCTCCGGTGTGGGATTAAAAGCCGGGGGGCTCCGGTGGGCGAAGGAAGAGGCAGTTCACGGGGCACGACGGGGTCTGGGGTTTCCCCGCTGCAGTGTAATGAATAGACGTCTGTAAAATGGCTGATCCAACACAACAGATAATTTTTGGCTGATTCCAAGCGGCCCTACTCGTTCGGCTGCCCACCCCACCGCCCTTCTCTCCCCCCTGAGTCTTTTTTTAACAGGAGGAAGGTTTGCGCCCAGTTTCTCCTACACAGGCTCGGGGCGGGGAGATGGGGGGGGGAGAGGGGGGGGGTGCTGTGCCCGTCATCTCCGAGGAGCCCTTGCCCTCTGGTGCTGTCCCAGCTGAGGGCAGCCGGGAGCAGGCTGTGAGCCTTGCACCCAGGCGGCCAGTGCGGAGCAGCAATGGTGGGCCGCTGCTCTCCCCTCCATCCCACTCTCTCTCCCTGCCGCCCGCTGCCCGTCTCCCCGCGGCGGGGCTGGATGGCGGGCGCGGAGAGACCACCCAGCTGGCCCCCGGCCGCCGCAGCCCCGGCACCACCGGCGCTGCCTGGTGTCCCTCGGCCTCTCCCCTGCGCCTTACCCTCGCTGCTGCTCGCTCTGCTCCCGGCCTCCTTCCCAGGCATTTCTTCTCCCAAACAGTAATTTTATGCTGGGGAAGAGGGCGCAGAGATCGTCCCAGGAGGGGGCAGAGAGGGAGAGAATTTAAAAAAAAAAAAAAAAGAAAAGAAAGTAAGGAGGTGGCAGGGAAGGAGCCGGGTAAATTAACAAAGAATTACAGCCATTGTAAACTAACCGCAGGTATTTCCAAGAGCTTGAATGCGAAACCTTGTAAATCAGAGTTCGCGGGCTAGAAACTGCCTGTGCCGGAGCTCTGAGGGAGGCTGCGGCGGGGAAAGCGTCTTTGCTTCTTCCTCCTCGCCGCTCCCCTGGCTCCAAAGCAGCCGCCTGCTCTGCCTCCTCCTCGGCGGTCTGCCGCACCTAGCCAAAGCCCGAGAACAGAAGCGCAAAGATGCGGAAAGGTGCCCAGGACGGTCCTGCCCGCACACCCCGTCTCCGCCGTGCCCAGAGCTCCACTCCAACCCCACAACCCAAACCACAGCTCTCCCGACCCCGCACCTCCAGCCTTTCCCCTTGGAAGTGCCGAGCCCTTCCTCTCTCCCCGCGTTTCCCTCCACGCACTCCTCTGACATCCCGAATTTCGTCTCTCAGCTGTTTAGTACCCCTTAAAATGCCCTTGCAGGGCACCCTTCCTACACCTCCTACACATCTTCTTCTAAGTGGATTCCTTGCACCTTTCACAGATGCCTCTTATTTCACCCCAGCTCTTAAAAATATCCCCTTGGGAAATCTCCTAAGCATATCATGGAACCGAAGTCCTAGGTGGCAGAAGCGATGGCTTTCCCAGGAAATACCCGGGTGAGAAAAAGGGATAATAAGTGAGTCCGAGCAAGGCTATTTAAAACAGGATGAATTTGTTCAGAGAGATAAAGCGTGTTCTCCTTCAGTCACACAAAGGTGCTCTTCGGCTTCGTGCTGTGTATGAGAGTGAGATAATTTATTTTTTAAAAATTTATTTTCCAGGTAAGAATAATGACTGAAAGCATTCAATTTGTGCCAGAGTCGTTGATAAGCAATTATCATGGCTTTGTAGCCTACCGCAAACAGGCGATCGTCTCTGCGGGATCCAGAAATGAAATGTGGGCAAACGCCTGTGAAGAAGCAGGTTTAACACCCCGGGAATAAGGCTTACGAAACGAAACCGAGTTTGGGAATATCATTTTGACACTCTTTGGCTCCTTGCGTTGCCGCGTCTCCCCAGCACCCAGAAACCACTGGCGAAGGACTGGCATGTCAGTTCTCGTGTACCTGCTTGATGCTTTCATAGTTTTGTTTTTTTTCCTGTTATCTCTGAGAATACAAATAACGTCTGAAATAAATAAAAGAGTGATGTTTGGGGGTACATCGCTGTTTTGGTAACGACTCTCGTTTATACAATTGCCGTGCATAAAATAGTTTTCAAAAGCTTCACTTTTTAGGGCCATTTTCTTTCACGGAAAGGATCTTTTCGAGGAAAGCTGTCTTTAATCTGCGAGAAACTGCTCTCCTAAATAGGTCTTTTAAAGCCCCGTGGACTGAAGACTGTCCCTAACATAAACTGACAACGTTTTTAAGCAGTAGGAGAGGTGAGAGCGCATTTTGATGAGCCAGTCGGGGCTATTTTGCTTTTACAGCCACCGGCCGAGCTGCCCGAGCTCCGGGCACGACTCCCGCGGCTCACGCATGGCCCCGACCCTGGCGCGGCAGTGCAATCCTCCCGAGAGACCCTGAAACAAGCCGTTTCCCGAGGCGCTTTCCAGAGCAGCTCGCATCAAATTCTTGCCAGCCTGCGGCCTTGCTCCCGTTCCCCCGCGACGCTTCCCGCCGTGACCGGACCCTTCCCCGAGGCCAGGCCGAGGCGCGGCGAGAGGGGAAACACCCTGAAAGGATTATTGTGTCTGTCTCTGGGAGGCAGCGGCTGCTCTCCGACGGGCCTGTCCCGCCGCGGGCAGCAGCGGGCGGCGCGGTGCACCGCGGGGGGCCGATCCCCGCGGGACGCAAGGGGTTAAAGCGCCGTGCGCCCCGCCGAGCGCCCCGCGGAGCCGCATCGCCCCGCGGTGAAAAGCAGCCAATCGCCGGCCGCGCTGCGCGGGGACTGCCCAATGGGAAGGCGCGGGGCCGGCACTGTCAGGCGGCGGTGAGGGATGACAGCGCCGCCGGCAGAAAAAGGAGAAGGCGGGCGCGGGGCGGGACAGAGCGGGGCGGAGGCAGCGCCCGCGCCGCCAGGGACCCGCGGCGGCGCCCGGCGGAGCGCGGCGCGGCGGCCCCGGCCCTATGGGCGGGCGGGCCGGCAGCGGCGCAGAGAGGCTGCCCCCGCTGGTGCCCGCCCTCCCGGCGGCAGAGAAGGGCCCGGCACCGGCTCGGTCGCGGCCGGCGATGCGGTTGCCCAGCTGAAGGCGCGGCCGGGGTCCGCTGCTCGTCCGCGGGGGGCCGCCGCGCCGCTGGGACATGGCCGTCCGCGGCGGCAACGCCCTGACGCCTTTCTCCATCCAGGCCATCCTCAACAAGAAAGAGGAACGCGCCCGCCACGCGGCGGGACGGCCGCCACCGCCGGGAGCGGCCGGCGGATGGCGGCTGTGCGGCGCCGCCGAAGGGCCGCCGCTTCCCTCGCCAGCTGCCACCGCTGCCCGCGCTCCGCGGACGGCGGCCAGCTGGGACTCGGACTCGGCGCTGAGCGAAGACCCCGAGGGCGAGCGGCGCTCCGAGGAGGAGGGCGCCGTTGGCAGCGCCCGCCCCGCTGAAGCCGTGGACGGGGGGCGACCGGCGGCGGCGGAGGAAGCACAACCCCCGGAGGCGGCAGAGCGGGACTGCGCCGGGCTCAGTGACAGCGAGATGTCGGCTGCCGTCTCAGGTAGGGGCGGCCCCGGCGGCGGCCCCTCTGCATCCGCGCGGGGAGGGCAGGAGGGTCTCAGGGAGGCAGGGGGAGCTGGGGGATGGTAGGGACTTTCTGCTAGCACCGCGGTGGTTGTGCGACGGGCCCGGGCTGTGCCGGGGAGAAAAAAAAAGCCCCCAGGAACACGTCCCGTGGGACGAGGGAGGACGTGGAGAGCCCTTTGCCAGGCTGAGTCCGCAGGCCGGGAGGCAGTTTGGTGCCTTAAAGAAAGGGAGAAACCCCCGGCTGTCCCGGCGTTGAGTTGAGCAGCGGCTCGGCGGGGTCTCCGCCCGCCCCGTCGCGGCAGGCTGCGGGCCCTCCGGGGATGTGGGTGTCCCGGCGTCTGCCAGCCCTGACCGCCGTGCTTTCGCCCTGCCCGCAGATCGCAGCCCGCCGCAGGAAGAGGATGGAGCGGGCAAGTGCGGCAGTCTGCTGCCGGGGGAGGAGGAGACGGCGGCGCCGAAGCCGCGGAAGAAGCGCTCCCGCGCAGCCTTTTCCCACGCGCAGGTCTTCGAGCTGGAGCGGCGCTTCAACCACCAGCGGTACCTGTCGGGACCCGAGCGGGCCGACCTGGCCGCCTCTCTGAAACTCACCGAGACGCAGGTGAAGATCTGGTTCCAGAACCGGCGCTACAAGACGAAGCGGCGGCAAATGGCCGCAGACCTCCTGGCCGCTGCCCCCGCCGCCAAGAAGGTGGCCGTCAAGGTGCTGGTGCGTGACGACCAGAGACAGTACCACCCCGGCGAGGTGCTGCGGCCACCCTCGCTGCTCTCCCTCCAGCCCTCCTACTACTACCCCTACTACTGCTTGCCCGGGTGGGCTCTGTCCACCTGTGCTGCAGCCGCTGGCACCCAGTGAGCGGCACACATACATACCCCCTCCCCTGCAACCTGCACCCACACACACACTGGCAGCCAGGAAACCCATCTCCCCTCTGCCACCACCACCACCATCCATCCACCTATCCATCCAGTGTCTCAAATCCAGAGCCCCAGCTGCAGCTCTCAGTGCCTTGGACAGTATTTATTATTATTTTATTTTTGTTATTAATATTATTCGGATGGTTCCTCACCCTCTCCTCTTCCAACATAGGACTTCTCAGCCACCCCACCCTGACCCTCACCCCTTCCCCACCCTGCCAGCCGAGGACTCTCACAATTCGGCACAACTAGTTCATGGTATCCATGTTGTCAGTGTATTTGGTGTAGACTTCTCGTTTGGGTTTTATTTTTTATTTCACTTCGGATTGGTAGAGACTCGATCTTGTGGGGGAGAGAGAAAGAGAAAAGGAGAAAAAAAAAGGAGAGGAAATAAAAAAAACAAACCAACCCACAAAACCAAATGCAGCTCAAAAGAGGAGATCAAGGACTCCCTCGGTGGATTGTAAGGAAGATTATTTTTGACGTCTGTTTGAGTCCTTGGTCTTCCAACTCGTTGCAAACTGAGTGTGCCTTGTATGGTGCTGAATGTAAGGAAGCCTCTTTCAGATCCCCCTGCTCTTGTTGCCCATGTTATTCCCATACTCCATGATCCCTGGCAAAGGATAAATAGGTCACAAAAGGGTGAGACTTATATTGAAACTCCAGATTTCTTATTTTCTTTTTTTCCTGAGATCTTTCCGTGTTCGGGGAGGGAGGAGTTACGGATTTTTCGCACTTTCCGGTTGTATTAAAGTTCTTATTTTTGTATTCAATGTGAATATTTTTAGTTGGGCTTTTTAAAAAAATGATGTAGTGGGAAATTTTAATACCATCAGTGCCTTTTACAGTTCTTCTGCAGACCTCTCCTCCCGGGGCAGGGATTTCTGATCTGCTCAGCAATGTAATTACAGTTTCTTTCTTTCAAGGTAACTCATTGTGCTTTTTTTTCTGCCTTTCCCCCCCCCCCCCCTTTCTCTTTCAATGGCACTGTGCACTCAACTAGATTATTTACTTCAAATGAATTGTGAATGTTTGTAAGCTATCCGCTGTACTTTTTTGTGTTGTTTTGTTTTAATTTATAAACTGCAGTTTAACACTTAGATCTGATGCTTGTGTCGTTTGTGAGAGTGGATATGGATTTCCCCAGCGACATTTTCCCCCTCAACAGACTTCAGGCTGTAGTTCAGACTTGTCCCTCTCTTTCCATCTTTGCTGGGAGCTGGCGCTAGAGATCGTGAGGCCTGGCAGGGACCTGTCCCTCTGGTCCCTAGGGCTGCTCTATCCCTGTGCGCTGTGCAGCACCTATGCTGGTCCCTCTGCAGGGGTCGGGCTGGGCACCTTAAGGAGTTACTTGATAATACGTGTCTAGGATGGAACAAGCCCCAGAGAGCCGGGACTGCTAGTTTGACTGCCCCAGTTGCGGTGTGGATGCGGCGCAGATGCGGTGTGGTCAGACGATCCCCCGGGAGATCCAGTGACTTCTGCCGGGTAGTCTTGCAGTGCGGGGATGGGATGGGCTTCAATGGACCATGCCGGTTGAACTCTTGGCAGCTGCCGGGAAAAGTGCGTATGGCGGCGGGTTGTTTTCGCCCTGATGGAGCCCGTCAGGGAGGCCGGGGGTAGCCGGTGGGTTGAGATTCCGGCCGGGGCTGCGGGATGGGGCTTCGCGGTTCTCGGCGAAACGGTTGAGGCTGTTCGTATCCCGACACCACCCCGATAGCCGCTTGGGGCACCATCCCGGCGAGCCTCTGCGGCGAGCTCGGGCCCTCAGCACGGTGCTGGCAGCGCATCCCCGTGCCGCCTTCCGTCCTCCGGCCGCTCCCGCCGGTGTAGCGTTGCCAGATGGGGCGGGCAGCCTGCGCAGGGGTGGGCACCTCCATCCGGGGGGCCAAGGCCGGTCAACGGCCCTTAGAGGGACTAGATTTGGTGGTGGCTGCAGTAGTTTCTCCACGCACATGCCCAGGCCTCTTTCACCGGCGGCCACATTGCCCGAACGTCACCGCTCCTCTATCGCCGCTAGCTCGATTCCTCTGGATGCCGAGCGCGGGATGACTCGGAGGAAGACCCCACTGAAGCATTGCCCCCCGCTCGCGGTCCTTGCAGGAAGCAGCCGGGCTTTTTCCCCGTCAGCCTTCTAGCCCTGGCCCTTCCCGGTTGTTACTTCGCTTTCACCAGCCACGAGCAGCCAGCACTGCGGGCCGGCTCTGAACCCCCTGCAGGTGAGGTGTGCCCGGTTGGCAGTCCGGCTGCCCTCGGCGGTAGGGAAAGGGACTGCTCCCGCCCCAGAGCGGGCTCGGGGCGAGCTTTCTGCTCCAGATGTCCTCTGGTCCTGGCATGGGAGGGGATGCCTTGAGTTTGGTTTTGTTCCGCCGCAATTCTGCTGGCGAAAGGATCACTCCAGATGTAGCGGTCCGTTCTACAGCGAAGAACTTGGCGGATGAGGGACGACTGATATTTATTAGCCTGAAATTCTTTTCCTTTTTTCTTTCTTTTTGCCTTTTTTCCCCTCCCTCTTAAATTGTTTCTTTCCGACTTTCCCACCGCTTTCCCCCAGGAAAATTTAAAGTTTTTGGATGTCAGGAGCAGGATCTCCGTGGCACTAGGGAAGGTGAAGAGGAGCCCTTGCTGCCCTGCAGACAGCTCAGTTTGCTCTCTGTTTTTGCTTTTGGGGATGTTCTTGCGCCTACAGCCCCATGTCTCCTGTGAGATTGAAACCCCACCAACCCACTGATTCCCATCCCAACTCCGACAAATTACACCAGGGAGTGTGTCCCCGGTTGGGATGGCGAGAAAAAGCGGCGGGGGTGGCTATCGGCGAAGCTGGTTATGGTTCCTATCGGACTCCCTGTTGGAGAGAGATTATTGCGATTCCCCCTCTCCCCCCGCGTAGGTCACCCTGTTTTATTATTTTGTTTCGTGCTTGCTGACGGATATAGGGCTGTCAGGATGCTCCCGAGAGGAAAAGAAACAGTAGGTCATGAGAAGCTTCCTCAGGGTTTCCCAACTTGTAACACTGGATAACGTGCGTGGAAAATAAAGCCTCAAAATATTTTTTTCGAATTCGGTAAAACTAAGATGCATTTTGTTCGAGAAAGGACTTGCTGAAAAAAATAATGCGAGTGAGTTTATTGGGAATTTTAGGGTTGTATTTAATATCGATTATTGATGCATCAAGAGTGTTTTCGTTTGACATTGATGAAATCTCTTAATCGGGAAACGTCAGTATTTTCCACCAGGGAAATATAATCGATAATTTAACAGAATTTTACAGCACTTCGGAGGGTTTTTCTGCTCCAGATTTTATTGACAATTCTACCACTTTAAATACAAAGAAAACTCCTTGAGTATTTTTGTCTTTTTTAACGACAAAGTCCCTAGTAACCGTGTGCCGTCACTGTACCAAGGCCAAAGGAATTAGTATGGATTTGCGGCATTTAAGTTATCAGCTATGCCTGGGTTCCAACATGCTTTCTCTATTCCCTCCTCCCTCACCTCCGAACACATATTCAGCTCATCAGGCCATCCACGGCCGCAACATGAAAATAATCTCCCAAACGATACATCCCAAACTCGTCCTCTCTCCCAAACCCCAAACGCATACAGGAGCCGTGGGAATCATTTTCCATCCGACCATGGACAAGCCTCAGTCTTAAAAAAAGAAAAACAGTCCCAATAGAAAGAGGGAGAGAGAGAAACCACTGCAGTTACATGAAATTCGATTGTTGAAATATAATGTAAATTGTATATATCTTTGCATATGTCTCCATAGGCGCTTGTGTTTGTATTTTAAACACTCGCTCAGGCGCAGAGACCAATTCTGCAGCAGGGAGGCTGACTATATTTAGATACCTCCCGCTCCCTCGCAGGGTAATACAACAGGAAACCACGTAGATTTTCCCCCCGCCCCCGCCCCACGCACACTTTTGTCAGGTGGGGACCAGCGACGCTTCCCGTGGAGGAGCAGGAGCAGCAGAAAATGCCGTAGCACGAACTGTCCTGCCGGCAGCGCAGCACCTGCCCGGCCTCCCAGGGGCTCCCGGGAGCAAGGGGCAAAGGTGGCCTGGAGGTTAAGGGCCTCTCCCCGGCAGGCCCGGGGCTGTGGCAGGCACTTTTCCGCTCCGCTTCTCCTGTCAGTGGGAAGGCGACGCGGCGCGAGGGCAGTCCAGGACCAGGGCCGCGGCCCCCCCGGTGGTTTCCCTGGGTTTGCAGCACCGAACCACCGGAGAGACCAGTTCCGCTTGCAGGGAGGGCCTCGGAGCCCAAAGCATGGACACTCGTGCCCACAGGCGTTCGGGAGGGCTGGGAGCCGGCCGAAAGGCCGGACCCCCCGCGGCCCTAAGGTGGGGACAGTAGTGCCTCCAGCAAGCAGCCTGTTTTTTTCCTGAGGTGGTGAGGAAAATAAAAGTCGGGTCTTTCTGTCCTAGCGACCACCTCGGGGATACTACTGTTCCTAGACTCTCCAAAAGCTTCCCAAACGTGGATTTTTCCTTTGCATTGTTCGCTGTTAAGTGGGGAGCAAGGTGAACCAGTAAGCCAGGGAATCGCTTCCCAGCCAAATTGCAGGGCCGTCAGCGCCTGGATCCTGTTCCAGGCCAGGGTAGTGCTCCCTTCTCCCGTGGTGAGCAGAGACCAAGTGGGCGAGGAGGCTTTGTCCACAGACTCCAACCCCTTCGGAGCTGCCGCCTGCTGATCTCCGCGCCCAGCTCTGCCTGCGAAGGGCAGTGTCTTCCCCCCATCGCGGCTTTTCCGTGCCCTGTCGAGGGACCACGGGAGCGGGCGGACTCTCACCCGCAGATGGGGTTTGGCTCTTCTTGAAAAAACCCCACGGCTTGGTTTGTTGTTGTTGTTGTTGTTGTTGCTGTTGTTGTTGTTGTTAAGGGAAGAGAGAATACCGGCAATCTCCAAGCAAACTCTCGTTGTCTCCAGAGGGATGGAGCGGAAAGAAAGAAACAGTCCAGGTCCACCTGGGACGGGGATGTCGCAATGCCCGTCGAAGGCCGGCACCAGGGCGGGGGCGAGAACTGCCCTCCTCGCTTCGGTTCCACCCTGTCCAGCTGCCGGCCGGGTCCCACAGGCCCGAGAAGAAAGCCGTGGCCAGAGGATGAGGGGTTTACCCAACTGCCCGGAGCTCTTGGGGCTCCCCTCCTCTTTTCCCGGCTCCGTACCAGAGCTGGGAGGGCTGTTAGCCACAAACTCATCCCAAGTCATGCTGGCCATGAGTGCAATTGTCGGGCCCCTCCTCGCAGCAGCACTAGCGGGGAGTGCTGGCTGCAGAGCCGCATATTGCGCCCTTCTAAGGCTTTCAGATCTGCCTGTGGCTTTTTTGACTAAAATCTGACTCAGTAGTAAAGAGGCCGGAGCTCGGGCTCCCCAAAGACCCAGCTGGCAGCCAGCAGCGCATCCTCCTTTGAGGCAGAAAAGTATCACAACCAGGGAAGCTTCTTCGCTCTTTTTCCCGCCGCAGTGGCTCGGCTCTGGGAGGACAGGCAAAGGGGTGGGGGGGACTGCCCTGCTGCTGGCCTGGGGCAGAAGCTGACCTGCAGAGACTTCCTACTGCCAGTAAGGGGGTGCAAGCTGCCACAAGGACCAGTGGCTAGTGTCCTTCCCACCAGAGTCGGGACACAGCTATTAGTAAATATATATTAGGTAATAGGTATTTAAAACACTTTTTCTTTTTCTGGAGGAAAAAAAAAAAGAATTTAAAAAATGCAACAGCATAGGATCTCAAAGGCTACAGGCAGCCTTTCCATGCACGGCCGATTGACAACCAAAACAGTGTTTCCACACAGAGCAAGAATGGCCAGAAAAACATAGAACGTGTGGAAAGGCAAAGAAGGGTCTGATTTTCTGTTTCCCGGGGCTGCAGCCTGAGAGCAGGAGTGCCGGTGGGCCGGGGCTGAGGGGCGATGGACGCAGGGTTTTGCCCCTCGGGCGGGGACTTAGGGCTGAGGAGAGAGCCCACGGGGTGCTCGGCCGGGTGCGGGTTACAGCTTTGTTTTCTAAATTGCTCTGCGGGGTAAGCATGTCTTGCAAGCAGTGGTGACTCTAAAAGACACTGTTCCCACCGCCCGCTGCTTCAGAGCCCGGCCCAGCCTTTCGGCCCTGGCGGTTTGAGGACCCGGCTCGGCATCGGTGATCTAAACCCCGCTAAAGCCGCCCGACGGCAAGATCCCTCTCCCACTTTTCTCCCGAGTACGGGTAAAACACTTTGACCATGGATCTGTGCTGCGTTGCACTTAAACTGTCCGGGGAAACTCTTTGTGTCGCAAAGGACCTGAGTGATAATTAGGGATGAAATGCGCGTGGAGAGGACTAATATTATTTTTGGCTTGTGTGCGAATAATACAGATTTAGGAGCGAATAAAGCTGGGTAGGCTGGGAGGGAAGCGGGGGAGGCAGCACTCGAGCTGGGTGCAGAGGTTTGTGCCGGGCTCTTCTGTTCGGGACAGCGAAAACGAAAGACGGGTCCTCCCCGGGATTAGCATTTTGTCACTCATGTGCGGTAACGAGGGGCGGCCCCGGGGTGTCTGGCGGGGGTGGGGAAGCAGGACAGGAGGGCGGGTGGGCAGCCCCAAAGCACGGCTGAGAAGCAGCGGGACCGCTTTCCTCTGTGAGGGGTGTTGTGAGCGTATTTATCGAGATGGCGCCGTCGCTGCTCTGCCCCGCTCTGCTCTGCGGGGTGGCACAGCAATTCTAAAACAACACAGCAAATAAAGCATTTTACTTGCCTCATAAAAAAAGAAATAAAAGAGGATTCCCATGTTTCATTACTCAGTTAAGAATAAAAAATAACCGCAAACAGGGAACTTCTACGGACATACTACTTTTTCCCAGCCACCGCAATAAGAAAAGAACATAGACTCTCATTCGCCGGTTATAAACAGCACTCCGCAGGGATGCAGACTGTCATTTTGTCAAGTGACTCTGGATTTCCTTTGTCTGAAATTGTACTAATTTATAGGATCTAAAAAAAAAGGCGCCTTGATGAAACTGACAATTTCCCTGCTCTTTGGGAGAAAGCTTTTGCATGTCACTTTAAGAAGTGAGGACTGTGCTGTGGATTTGCGCATCCTGGGAAGCTGTCCGTGTAAGTCTGCGACCTGGGAGATCACAATGGCATAATTTAACCAAAAATATATCCAAAAGATATTAAAATACTTTTTTTTTTTTTTTTTTGAGAACGAATGATTTCGCTGAAGAAGAATCAGAAACGAACGGACACAGACTCAGAATCACAGAATCAACCAGGTTGGAAAAGACCTCAGAGATCATCAAGTCCAACCTATTACCTAATAATAATACCTAATAATACCTTACATGGTAGGGAAAAAAAATCAATCTAACACAAACCCTGACAGTAAGGGGCGAACTTTAAACATAAAATTGACATTTTTTCTTAGAAAAAAAATATATTCAGCCCTTGCAACGTGGAAATTAGTTGTAAACCGATCTGGCCTCGGAAAGTGTCTCGTTTTGGGAGCCATCGCTAAAGCCCTTTCGCCAGACAGGAGCGGCAGGGCTGAGCGGAGGATAAGCAGCTGGGCCGGGGCGCGCTTGTCCTCGCAGGACCGTGAAAGAGGATCCCCGGATACCTCTTTCCAGGGGCTAGTGAGACAACGCGAAACGTGCCCCTTGCAGAGAACATCATCCAAAATCCCTCCTTATTCTTTCTCTGCTCTGGGAGATGCCTTTTGGTTGCTCGTGTCAACCAACCCTCGCCACGGCATCCTGCCTGGCTCTCTGCCCCTCGCTTCCCTTTCTTTGCAAAACATTCTCTGACCTCCCAAGCGCCTCTCCCCTGTCCCCGCACCGTGAACAGGGCCACGCTAGGCTTTGGTCAGGGTTCTGTGCCCCGGATCGTCGCTGGCAGCGGGACGGCAGCGCCCGCCGGCCCTGGCAGCGCTGTGTCCCCAGCGCCTCTGCCGGGCCCTGCTAGCCCCGTCGGGCTGCTGCCGGCCTCCCGTGGCCCGGCAGGGAGGGTCTCCTCAATGCCAGGCCTGTGTATTTGTAGTTTGATTTCGCACGTCAAGGATAATTTCTTCATACAACTTAATGGACGCGGCTTGACATCCATAATGATCGCTAATCATTCAAATTATTTTTGCTAGCGCCCAGACATGTTCCAGTTGTTGTGATAGATCGCGTTTCACCCATAATGACAGACAATTACCATTTCTAATTCGCCGTCTTTTGACACCTAAATCCACCCACCATATGTGGCTGAAACTCGGCGGCGGGCCCTTGATGACATTTGCAGCAAGTCCCTCTCCTCTGAGAGGAGCACCTGGGATGCCACCAGTCACCCCGCCGACCCTACGGCCTTTCCCCAGGCTGCTTGACCTCGGCCCTTTGCCATCACAAGCTCTCGTGGCTCACTGGCCACGGGCGTGCGTGGGGCGAGCTGGCGGGGACAGAGGTGCGGCCCGTGGCGACAGAGCCGGGCTCGGCTTTGGAGGGGTCACGCCTTGGAGAAAGCCCCGTCTGGGAAAGCTGCTCGGTCCGGGAGTCAGAGGCGTCCCTGCGGGCAGTCCCCTTCCCGCTGCCCCTGTACCCAATGCGGACAGGGAAACCCACGCCTTAATTCGTACTCTCAGCGCAGGCAGAAAGCGCCGGTCCTCCTGGACGTGGGGACATATGGCCTTCAATTGCCCTATCTGGGAGAGGCAGGAAAGAGTTGGGGGGAGGACGCTCAACTGTAAATAGTGCCTTCCCATCAGATCCATCATCTTTCCTGGGACATTTACCGCCACGGTTCCCCTGGAAATACGAGGCACCCGATGGAAGATGTCTCTGCGTGTCCCATACATCCGACATCAATAGGACCGGCATCTCCGTGGCTGCGCTGCTGACCCAGCCCTTCTCGCCCGGCCCGGCCGTCGGGGCATCCACCCCGCAGATGCTTCCCGTTGCCCTCGGTCCCTCCGCACCGGGACACGTTTGCCAAAAAAGCAACAGGGTCAGAATTTACCCCGACTAATTCCTTTTTTATTCTATAACGAATGAACCCGTAGCATTTGGTTTCAACTCCCGCACGACAGAAAGGCCACCACAAAGTCCACGGCACAAAGTCTCTGCCGTGTGCTTCAAGGCGAGGAACTCCGCGTTTCTGTAGATCGACAGGCGTCGCTTGCTTTGTAAGCAAGCTGCCTCATTGACGTTTAAAGAGCCACGTGAAACATTTCCTTCGACAGTGATAACTGACTGTAGATATTCCAGTCCCAGCTTCAAGGAAGGGGGGAGAGAGAGAGAGAGAGCAACCAGAGTTAGACCCTGACGTGGCGCTGCTCCCCCCACACGCAATGCTTACCGACCGCAGCCCAAGGTGTAATTATAGTGACAGGCGAGCACAGACAGAGCCAGGCAAAGACACGCGTGTTTCCAGTGGGACAGGAAGATTTGTCCGAGGGCTGGTGATCACTATCCGGCCACGTCGGGACATTGCTTGGGGTTTCTCAGGGCCCGTAATCACCTTGTTAAACCCCTGCAAGCAGAAGTCCCACTCGTGATCTCGAGCTTCCCTGCACGCAGCCCTTCCTGGCTGCCTTGGACATCATTTCTCTTCATCGTGGAAGTTTAATACCCGACAGCTCCAGTTTAATATTCTTTAATTTTTTAATTTAATTTTTTTTTAATCAACGCTATTTCCTCGCTGGGTGCCCGAGGAACAAACACTGGAATGGATTCCCCAGGGAGGAAGCTGAACCCCCATCCATAGAGGTGTCGAAAAGAGGCAGAGACGTGGTCTTGAGGGACATGGATTAGCACCAGGCTTGGTAGAGTTAGATAACAGTTGGACTGGATCATCTTAAAGGTCTTTTCCAGCCAAAACCATTCTATCACTATGTGAAATAGATGCCGCCGGCGGCAGGGTGGGATGGCCGTCGTGTCTTCCAGAGGCCAAGAACCGGGGGATGCTGCCGGGATGCAGTAGGCAGAACCAGGGGGCCAGCCGCCACCGTCTGACCTAGGCTCGGGGCAGCGAGAGGGAACTGTCATCGGCGCGACAGTGCTGAATTCGAGCTGACCGCTCCGGCCTCGCTTCTCTGCCAGCGGCAGAGTTTTCACCTCCCCTGCTCTTGGCTAA
The DNA here is from genome assembly GCF_027791375.1 of Indicator indicator. Classification (NCBI taxonomy): domain Eukaryota; kingdom Metazoa; phylum Chordata; class Aves; order Piciformes; family Indicatoridae; genus Indicator; species Indicator indicator. The sequence goes on along the minus strand of NC_072032.1, from coordinate 11,290,788 downwards.
ACCGGTCCCGCACAAAGCAAACACGCCGGACCCTGCTCTGGACACCTGGGTTTGAGGAAATGTGGCTCTCATAGTCTTTTTAAGGGGGAAAGTGGAAGACTTTTTCCATCAATATGTTTTAAAAAAAGGACTTAGAGGGATTGTCTGTCTGAGGTTTCTCGCTTCCTGGTAAGGTATTTTAATTAGGAGGTTTATTTCCAGCTAAACTTCCATGGCATATCAGAGCTGTTATTGTAACTTTCCCCAAGAACTAAACGAAATACTTTCTCAGCCTTTGATTTTGAAGTAAAGGTGGTGGAAAAAAAACCCATCAGCCCACTGCATGTCAGATATCAGCACAGTGTTACCCAGAGCAAGGGAAAGGAAGGCCCATCTGAATCACTCATCTCTTCAGGGACACTCAAATATACTGCAGGGGAAGGTGGACAGGGATTTTGGGATCCTCACTCCCCAACCTGGCATACTGGACCCTAGCCCCGCATCTTTCCAACACGCTCCCTGTGTACTTTGTCCCACCAGCCCTTTTTTTTTCTGTAGGACCCCAAGAACCACTGAACTCCCCCTCCTTTGTCTGCACCACCTGGATCCTCAAACACCTTCTCATCCTTCCTGCCCTTGCTCCCTCGGGATATGCCTCATGTTAGGGCACTGGGAGCTATGCTCAACTTGAGTGTCCTTGCTCAAGCAGTGACACTCATTGACAGTTTTGCTTGGTGGCATCTGAAAGGCTGGGGTGCCCAGAAATGCATCATGCAAAGGAACAGGGCATGTCCCTCAGTGGGAGCAGGACTCTGGCACTCAGTAGTGCTAGGAAAGTCATCAAGGACACCCCATCAAGAATCCCCTAAACTCAGCAGAACAATAATTGCTAATGACCTTCACTGGGTTTGAACATACTGGTGTGATTACAGAGTATTTAAAGTTTATTTCTCCACTGAGACTCTGCCAGCTGTCTGGACTCCAGAGAGCTCAATTTCTGCCAGGTTTGGTCTGGGGATTTTGCCACATTTTAGATCACTTTCGCACGTTCTTCACTCTGACCTTCACATGCTCACTCTCACTGATTATAGTAACCTTCCTAAACCAAGCAACATGGAATTTATGAACTAATAAGCAGATTTTCCTGTTTCTTTGACAAAGGTAATGCTCTTACTCTATGTGCCACTCTAACCAGACTCAGAGACTAGTGATAGATTAATTGGAAAAAAAACCCCAACCAACCCACCCCTATATTTCTCGATTCTCTGCTAGGATAACTCCAAAGAAAAAAAAAGCAGTCTTCCAGTGTCAGAAAATCCATTATCTTGAAACCTTTGCAAGGTATTTTATGTCCTAACATGCTATCCCAAACATGTGTAACCCAGAGATCTGTGTGACAGCAAGACCTGCTCTGCAGAGAGTACTGCTTCTTTGTTCCTTCTGCAGGGTATTTTCTAGGTGTTGTTGGAACATGAAGGTCTCTTAGCTTCCTACCAAGAGTTCCAGAGGGGTATCAAGGAAAGCACGAAGACCTCAGTGCTGCTTGCTTCTGTGCCCCTTCCCAAGAGACGCAGCCGAACCAGTCTGCCGCCCCCTGCTGGTTTTGGTAGGTGGTGTTCGACGCTGCCATCGTATTCTAGAGTTTCAGCTATTACAAACCCAGAGTCTGTCGTTAAGTTTCAATGAAAATATGTAACATGCAGAGAAAAAAGGCCTCACCGAGTCTGCAGACAGTTCAACGCATGCTCTCAAAGAAAGGTGTCAAGTGGCCACTTCATTTAAGACTCTAGATTTCAACATTTTATCTTCTAGATAAAGAGCAAAGTTCTTAGACTCATCTGAGCCTGTTAGAACTTCTTGAGAACAAGTAGGTTTTTTTGTGTCCAACTCAGGCTTTACTGATCTCACATGTGTCTCTATAGGTACTTCTAGTGATGTTTACCATTCTTTAGGAAGAAACTGAGAGAGGTTTTTCATCCTCTGCAGACAAACATGAAAGTCAGTTTCCTGCATATTTTCTGTCTTTGTTACCACCACTGTAACCTCAGCCCAGGCTCTCCAGACTCACCATGCAGATTTGATGAATGGCTTCACTAAGTCAAACTACATGAAAGAGAAAAGGGAAGGAAAATAATGCAAACAGGACAAGGAAGTTTTACCCTAGCTTAATCATTTAAGCTGATTGCAACAGTCATTTGGATAGTGAGGACAAGTGGAAATGAACTAAGATATATCCATTTTACACCCACTAATGAACATTAAAACTTTTGGGGAGCTGGAAAGGGAAGACTAAAATGGGGGCAACAGCTGCATCTCTGGAAATGCAGGATTGTCAATCTGTGTCTATACTTTCAAATTATACTTATTTTTTTTTCTCCTTACGTAGAAGGCCTAGTGGCATATTCAAGATTATGACCCAAAGTTTATTTAATGCTTCCTATTCCTATTTTTCAGTATGTTATGACCTAAATTACTTGAACATGGTTTTCTTTTTTAATTAAAATAAGTATAGATTACAAATCACTGTATCCTTTTAAAAGTATTAAAGTCATATAAGAATGGTGTAATTAGAGTAAGTGATGAAAACTTTCTGGTCAGGACTTCAAAACATGTCAAATTAGTAATGAACAACTCAAGTAAGGTGTTGCAAATAATGTTAATTAAAAATGTCCACGTGCGGTCCCTTTGAGGGCATGTGAATAAATATCTAACAGTTTCTGTTGGGGTCTCAGTTTATACTGAAAATGAGGAAGTCTTTATAATTCATAACTATTACAGAGTCTTTATGAATGGTCTTTCTCATATTACCCACTGGAAACCATTAGATAATCTGTTTTTATTATATACAGAGCCAAACATTTGGCTTAATATTTTTGTTTTAGAGCAGACCACAGAATTGTGGGGATATTAGCCATCTCATAATTTTTAGGGGTGCCTTAAACCCATGTACATTTATTCCTGTCTTGAGAGTTTCTTAAAGTTACAGTCTTTGATCCTTGTTCTCCTAAAAATGTTACCCAAGATACATATAAAACAGGCATTTAAGGAGTTTTCTACTCTGGGTTTCTTCATTAACCATCTACCTTACCACCCACCAATGCTGTGGATTTAAGAGTCTACATAATTGGGTTTGTAAATTAACAAAAAAATCCAGACAGCTGGATCAACCAAGCAGTAGATGGTAGATTGGCCTTAATGTTCTCATATTAGCACATTAAATAAGCAGAAAGGGAGCTTTTAATTATGCCTAGGGGTGGGGTTTTTAACTGGCAACAAGATACATGTCTGTCCTTAACATTCCTGCAAAGTCAATGTATTTCTGGGGCCAAAGATGAACTAAGAGAGATAAAAAAGTGCATGGATTGAAGCATTATTCTGAGTATCCAGAAAAAATGTAAGTAGGAAGCAACAAACTTCAAGGTCAATTTGGTGTTCAGTGTTCTAAATGATGAGTTATTCTGCATTTCAAAATGACAACTTGCAGATGTAAATTTTATTAATTGCAGAGCATTAACATTTTTACAGTTTCTGTCATTTTGAATTTTAGTGGCTCAGACTGAAGCCTCTAGCCTTTTAAATCACAACTTGTAGGAACACAACTCTAAAGCATTCACCATGCTTAAATGTGTGCTTTTCAAAGCCTCATAATTGCTTTTGCTCACAAATTATCAGGACCCGGATATGCATGACTCATGTCAATAATGGGCTGACAAGCTCATGCCCTTTTTTTGTGTTTACATTGTGTATTGTATAAAACTTTCTTTTCTTCATTCTCACTAGCCAGAAAATAAAAGAGACTTAGGAGTGATATCACCATTTAGACCAGACAGATTTTCCCCTCCGATCTCCAGAAAATTTCCTTGCACATGAATGGCAAAAGTCTGGCTCAAGGACCCTTGTTTTGCACTCAAGACAGACATCAAATGATTCAGGACAAATGAAAAGATACCAACATGTATTGCTTAAAGCTGAAATCTATCAGGGAACATTTTGGAAAAATTCTTGCATGAAAAAGTGAGGTCAGTGGAGATCTCTGGTAACATTTTAATGGGTAACAGAGCTGAGAAGGCAGTTTTGTGTAGGCAAAGGATCACAGGAACTTGGCCAAACAGCTCAGACATTTATAAGACCAAAATTTTTCCAGAAGATTAGAGCTGCCACTGAAGCACCAAAGTGAAGTGACAGAATTGCACAGCATCCAACAAGTTTATGTTTGCCAGTGGGAATCTAAAATCCAGCCACTTCACTTGATGTGCTCCAGCAGTCACAGATACAGCAGTGTGGGTGTGAGTGTACATTTATCCATTTAAAGGGAACACTATCAACTCAAATATCGTATTTTCCTCTGAAAACATATTCTCTAGTTGCAAGTTACCATAGAGAACCACTCCAAACATTTTAAATTGTGTTGCATGGTGAGAAAGATTATAGAGCCAGCACACTTAATTGTAAGTCTGAATCTTGATTCTGGATTTGTATTTTTGAGTATTTCATCAGCTCCATGCAACAAGCTGTGCAAGCCCTTAATTAATATATTGCCAAACTGAACAAGAATTTTGCCTGAGTAAAGTAAAACCAATAGGATCTGATCCACTAATAGATGCTGGAAGGATATGTGGTGGAATCCTCAAGACACTGAAAATAAGACCTAATCTCTCATTAGAAAAAGTTGCATACTCTCAAAACTTAATTGCAGGGCTTCATTTTGGTCTACCTGAGTACAGAATTAGATGTGCAAATTCTGTCATAGCTGTTGCTTTCATTTTTCCTGGTGTGCTTGCCCTAACTATCTCTTCCTTACCATTCTCTATATTTACTGGGTTGCTAACACATCTCTGTAAGTTTGGCTAAACATAGATCTGAGATCATCATGCCATAAAGCTACTCCATCAAGAACTTCTATAGTTTTGGCAGCAGTAAGTGAACTGCCCTTGAAGTAAATTTTCCTGTGTGAAGATTGGTTTGGGAACACATAGGCTAGTGTTGAGAAAAAGTATTTTGGGTGAGTTGTAACTTTTGATACCACATCAGATGAAAATCAATATCAAATAAGGGTTTGAAAATGAGTTATTCCAGATATATAATTCTGCTGGCCATATTCGCTTATGGATTATTGGCAGTTAGTTCTGATTTTAGTTTGCCGTGTGTAAGAAGAAAGATGGACAGGAAAAAGTATCTGAATTCTTAGCCCTTTGTCATTCCAGCTGAGACACATCACCAGTGAGCATTACTGGTGTTAATATCAGCAACAGCCAAGAGGATATGTTTATTAGAGGTGTGACAGGCCACCTGCTGAACCAGACTGTGATGCCCAACCATGCAGCCAAGACATTAGATCTTTCATTTGCTGGATGTCACAGCAGCTGAAGTGACACCAGGGATTGGCAGGCACGGGAAGAGGGCTGCCAGGAAGGGCCCTTTCCCACCCAGTGAGCCAGGTGCAGTGGCGTGTGGCAGTCACTGTGAGGGGCAGCCAGCCCTATTAGCTTTGGTGGTTTGCTATGCTTATGATACTTAATCCTCAGTTAATACTGCATGACAGTTACTGTCAAAATGACTTTCATCTGGGCCAAGCAACAGGAGAGTTAAGCTATAGAAAGACTGCAGGCAGAAAATGTGAACCATTCCACACTTTCCTGCCAGATGCTGGTCCAGGATGTCATTGCTGTTGCTCAGAGCATGTCATTTCAGAGATGCTCAGCCTTCATTTCAGCATCTAAAGGAGATGGAAAAACCTCTGAAAGTTGTGGAGGTTCACAAACAGAAAAGAGCCTGAGGACTGGGACTATCGTTTCTGGAGGCAGTCAAAGGATGTGGTTTTGTGGATGGAAAAGAGGCTGGATGGAGCTCAGGAGATGGTCCTTCATAAAGATCTGTGACAGACTCCAGAGCCAGAGCTATTGATCATGTTGTAGTTTTGATGCTGTTGTAAACTTAGGCGTAGTGGTGTTGGCTTTGTAGTAAAGGAATTGCTTAGCTGAAAGAAAATAAAAAGAACGGAGCTGGGGGTATTACTGTGGTTACCACAGGAGATACAAGCACAGACAAGCCAGCTCAAGGCTGTCCTTCTGGACAGACAGCAGCACTGGCAGCAGCACCCAGACCAGCCCCAGTCCCATCCCCCACCCTGCCTAAATAGCTCCTGCTCCAACACCACCATTTTTTGCAACCACCCCAGAGCTAGGGGGGCAAGACCCTCAACCAGTGAAGATACTGCACAGAGGAGCTCAGCCCCCATAAGGAGACCTAGCCAGCAAACACTGAAGATATTGGAGCAAGCATCAACCTACCTAAACCAGGGGGCCACCAGGCCCCCTGGCCTTTGTCTCCCTCCCCAAAGTTTGCACCATGGGTACTCACCAGTGATGAGTCAGAGAATGCTTCAGCCCATATGGGCTTAGCTTGGGGTTTCTGCCTGTCCTAGAGGAGATTAAAAAGGAGAGTGGGTGGGGAGGGCAAAGTGGCCACAGCTGGGGTAGGAGGAGACTCCAACAGAGCTCAGGTGCTCTGGGATTTGAGAGGAAAAAGGGGGAAAATGGGGTGAAGTAAAGTAGAGAGTTGAGTTGAGTCGAGTCGAGTGGAGTCAGACTGTGATTCGTGCCCAGTCTCACTGCTCCTGTCACAGCTGAAGTCACTGATGAAGATGAGCTCATGAGAAGGCAGTGGTGTGTGTATATGTTCATTTCTGCCAGATCTCTTGCTGTTGTGGTAACTGTGGGCAGAGGTGTGGCAGCAAATAACTGGGGAGGTGGGGATGATAACATTGGGAAGAGCTGCAGCTGTTTGCTCTCTGAAGGTGAATCAGAGCCCTCCATCATGCTGGGTAGTGACACAAATGCCTCTCGGGCACAGTAGATATTTCAAAGCTGATTAGGACATGTTACCTTTAGTAACCTTACACATTACATTTTATAGCAAAGTACAATGATGTGGTGAATGCTTCAGTCATCTTTGCCTTCATTTGCTGACAGGTGAAATGGCACAGGCAATGAACAGTTAGATGGTTTGTGGAGGCAACACCAGGTTTTGTCCTCTGTGGCCCTCTATCTTACACACTAACAGCAGCACATAGTTGAGCAGGAGGCAACTAAACAACTCTTTACAGACATTTCAAACTCATTTTGGACTGGAATAGTTGCCTGCTCAAGTAAATCAAGCTTGGATGTCTGCAGTCAGTGCAAACCTACCTCTCCCCCTGCAAGCTTCCCAGGAAAGCAGGCATCTAATTGAGTAATTCCAGGCTGAGGTGTACATCTGACTGTCTTGTTCACAGCAGTTAAAATCTGTAGTCAGGTATAATGATCTCAGTTCACTAGGTGGTGGACACAGGTATAGCAAACAGATCATATTTGTTCCTTAAAATTTCCAAATTTCAATCTAGGGATAAAGGAAGAAACAGAAATTTGCCACAGTCATGAGGGAGAAACAAGAAGCAGTGAGACAGTTTTATTCAATGTGACAGACAGTTGTACTGTGAATCATCAGTGTCTTCCAGCTGCCAAGATATTCATAGACAAGAAGGTTGAGCAGTGAAGGAGCAGAGGAGTAGGCTCTCATCTCTTCACATCTGAGTTCTTGTGTAATCAGAATGGTCATGTTTCCCCCTCTTCCTTCCCCTCCCTAGAGTATGGGAGCTTCTGTAAGAGCTATGCAGGTGTGTAACCAAAATAATTCTAGAGAGGTCACCTTCTGGAAAAAAGCTCCTGGAACAGGGACTCAAGTTTTTCCAAGTGGATCACAATCCAGAATATTTTTCTATGCTATACAGAGACTAGTAAAATAAAGCCTAGAAGTATGGGAAACTAATTAGGTTTGAGCACACTGAAAGCATGTGTATGTGCTGGTTTGTGCTGCAGTGAACACAGGACTGCATGCTTAGGTAGAACAGCCATGACTATAAGATCTGTAGTTTTGTGTTAGAGATAAATGTTTTTTCTACATTTGTTTGTTTGGTTTGTTTTTTTTTTGAGAGGTAAAGGCAGGAAACCCTGCCCTTCAGTCTTCCATTTGAGGCTGATATCATATATGACTTTGAGCAGATGAGTTAGACTTGGCAGAAAAGGGATTGCAGTGGGTTTCCCATGTCAAGATTCATTCGACTCATGTATATGTAGTTCCTTGTGTTAGATCAATAGTGAATGATTAATGTTGGAAAAGCTTATCATAAAAATGTTGAAAGTGATATAGTTACTGTCATGGGAGTCCTAAGAAATCATTTGCAAGTAATAACTCCTTTAGAAAATCGAGTTTGTCTTCTTGTGAATTGTTCACAAGTAGATCATATCTTCACAGACTGACAAGATTATATAAAGGCATTTACTGATGTACTCCCAAGGGACTTGGCATAAAGTTCAGTGTGAAAAAGAATGATTATTAAGGACCTCCAGGCAAGTGGAAAATAGGACACATTACAACACAGGTTTACTTCATGTGTCAGATGAATGTGACAGTTTTCCTTGCTGAAAGATTTTTTTAGACAACGTTGATATGGGTTTGCACAGCAAGGTGTTGGTAGCAAGGGTGCTACAGGAGTGTCGTGTAAGAAGCTTCTAGAAGCTTCCCCTATGTCAAACAGAGCTAATGTCAGCTGGCTCCAAGATGGACCCACCACGGGCCAAGGCTGAGCCCATCAGTGATGATGGTAATACCTCTATGATAATGTATTTACAAAGGGGAAAAAAACTCAACTGTGCAGCTGCAGTCTGAAAGAGAGGTGAGAATGTGTGAAACAACCCCACAGACAGCTTTTCCCATTATTCTAACGAGCTTTGTGGTTTGGAGACAAGGAACAGGAGTTCTCAGTGATCCTCTGTGTTCAGGTGGCAGATTTCAGATTTTTTGTGAATCTCTCAGCAGAAGTTGGGTGTATTTTGTGTGAATCCCAGTTGCCTCTTCTATTCTCATTCTGGAGGTCTTTTTCACCATTTCTCTAGCTGTTACTGTTATTTAGTGTGGCTGTTACTGGATTTTTTACTCTTGAGTTGGCTAGTGGATGTCTTTCAACACTGAGAAAAAGTGTTTACCACACTGAAAATGTGGTGTGGCTTTACTAGTAAGTTTGGCTAGCAGAAAGACCAGAGAACTTGTTTGTGCATTCACACAACTGGAGAGCAAATTTCCAGTGTGGGTTTTTCATGTTAGCTGTTGCCAGATACTGTTCATGGCTTCAGTACTACCCAGGTGTCAGCTAGCTATTTCCCCTTCCACAATGTGGGAAAAAATTAGGACCTTACACAAAGAAAAAAGCTACTACTCTCTTTACCCTTCCCTCACCAGCACAGACAGTGTAGAAGGAGATGCTCTGTTTGGGACCACATACCTTGCTTGCATTTGTGGGAGGGAGGATGCGGTTAGCCTTCTCTTAAACATTTAGCTTGGCCTCAATAGACTTGTGCTTGGTGAACCTCACTGGTCCTGTTTTACTGGGTAGTTTGTGGGGAGCAGCTGGCTAGTGGTTCTTCCCTGTTTTATTAGGCAGTGTAGTTCATAAAAGCTGCTGCCTCCAGTTTAACCGTATCCCTGTGTGGAAAGTCTTGTTCACTGCAGCGTCCTGGCCAGAGACATTTACATCACTGTAATCAACAAGCACTTAAGGCAGTTATTCCTTAAATGACCTTGGGTTAGCTGGAAGCAAGATGGAAGAATGCCCTTCCAAAAGCAAGGATTTCCAGCTTGAGTAGTAACTGTTTTTAGAGTGTACAAAACCAAGCAGCTATTTACCATTTCCACTCAGTTGTCAGTCTAGTCAGCTGCATTAATCACTGAGTCTGACTCAAGGCACAGCAATCTAGCAGTGCAGAAGAAAAAAACTATCTGGTAAAGACACTAGAGATAGTAAAGATGAAGAAGAAACACTTTGCTTTTTATTTGCAAATCTCTAGTGCAACTAAAAGTAACAGCTGCTTTCTACACTGCTCCAGAGCAGAGCAGCAAAATCAACACAGTAATGCAAGTAAATATCTTAGTTTATTTCTTTTTAAATGAACATTCTGCTTAGTTTTTTTTTCAAGGACACTTTGCTTGTTCAAACAGAAATAATGGTAATTTCCACCTTGAACAAGAGAAGCCTCGATGGATCCCAGCTAGAGACCTGAAATAGAAAAACTGAGTGAATGAAACTGAAGAGGAAATGCATGTGTTTGTATGAGCACAGGGTGAAACAGCAGAACAAAAGTTAAAAGAAGAATGGCTTGCATTGGTAACAGAGGACACAGGTCCTGTCAGTCACTCTAAGAAATGTGCTGTTTCCATCAAGCACTGAAGAGGACAGCACAGATGACTTGATAGCTAACAACCCTGCATTCCGATGAGGATGGCAAAAAGGCTGCAGGCTCTCACACATGCAGTTTCTTTTTGTCAGTCAAATTCCACCTTATTCAGCTTGAGTGTGCCTTTTCCCAAAGCTTGGGAGAAGCATATAGCTGTTTCCTACTTAAGGTGTGATTTTGGTCTCTTTTGTAGATACTTGCATATAGGGAATGCAACTTTATACTGTATTCTAAAAAATGACATGCTGTCTCCTTTCTTGACAGTCAGCAGCAAACATTCATGTTTGATCCATATTGAGTAATCTTTGCATTTCCAAAATCATGCTTTAATACATAAATGTTTATTTAAATAGATCAGGTACACAGTCTCAAGACAACCTTAAGCCCATGAATGCCATATTCAAGATGAAACAGTTCTTTTTATAGTTCACTCATTTAATAAACTTGAGTGATATGTGGAGGAAAAATGAATATAATCTAAGAAGAGAATTAAGTCTGGGGATGCATATTACTACACGTACATTTCTCTGTCATTTTTTCAGGTAAGAATAAAGGTAGCTTGGAGACCTGGAGCACCTTCCTTGCTGATTATCCTGCTACTGCATATGCAGTCTTAGCCCTCCCAGATGCACCAGGAAGCTTTGAATTAATTATGTTCTTTCTTAATGTGTCTGAGAAAGAATTGGCAGAAACATGAACAGTTCCATAAGGAGTGGTTTATCAGTCATGTGCCTGCCCTGATATGAGATGTGGAGTTTTTATATGCCTAATGCTAATTGTAGAACCTTTCATTATGTTAGAAATTATAGAGGAAAATTCCATGTTTGTCCCCGTTGCTTGTCTTTCCAAGTGCTGTTCAGCTGAGCCCTAATGCTGATCTTGCTGAAGTTTCTAGTCAAGAGAACTTGTTGTATAATTAGGCTAAGAGTTGATTTGATGATTTGAAGTGGAAAACAGTTTATGAGTAACATGTTTAATTTGTTTTGAAGCATGAAGAAAGATACAAAGATGTGTGTCTTGTTTTCCTTTTTTTTTTTTTTTTTTTTTTCCCGCAGAATGTCATTGGGAAAGCATTTGGCCTCAATTCTGCAAACACTTGTATACATGAGTAATAAGAAATCTTCTTCATCCTGCTGAGGATTGAGCAAAATAGTGTACTTGTAATACTGGAAACTTCTGACATACATTTCACAAAGAAAACTTGGGAGAGACTGAAACAGGAATATTTTTTGTTCAGGCATTACACAAAGTTGTTCTAATTCTTAGCCAGATCTTGAACCCATTAAAGTTCATCTATAAACAATTTTAGCTCTCTGTTGTTCAAATTGTGTAAACTATGCCTAAAGAATTGCTATGGCTTGCCATAGTGGGAAGGATGTGTCAAATGAGGGCTTGCACAGGTCTGGTACTATTGGATATCTTTATTAATCACTTTGTAATAGGTAATATAATTCTTAAATTTGCAAATACAACCACACTGGAAAGGATCGCACGCATGTCGGAGGATAAGATTATAAATAAAATGTGCAGTTAATTGAAAATATAGGATGAAATTCAGTGTGGGTAAGCAGAAAGCACTGCAGTTAAACAGGAATAAAATCTCAAAGTGTATGAAATTCTGATAGCAGGAGGGGATTCAGAGGTTTTTTTTTTTTTAGTAAATTAGAAACAGTATGAGTCAGCAATGTCATACCATGAAGAAAGCAAACATCATATTGGGATATATAAACAGGAGTCTCGTATGTAAGACACATGAAGTAATGCCTCCACTCTACTTAGTACTCATATGGCCTCAACCAAAGTACTGTATCCAGCTTTTGGCACATCACTTCAAGAAAGTGGAGGGAGGCCAAAGGAAAGCAACAAAAATAACCAGAAGTCTAGAAAAGACAACTCAAGGAAATACTGAATGAAAAGCAGTTGTTTAGTCTACAGAAGACAGGCTGAAGACACCCTAACAGTTTGTGATTACGTGAAAGACTGCTGCAGCAGGGGTGGTTATAAACTTCTTCATAGTCATTGTGCATAATAAAATAGTAATTTACAACTCAGGGCTATGTCAATGAATGTTCTTGCTAATTGCTCACATGGATAGATAAGTTCTGAATAGATCACATAAGAAAATGGTGGTGCCCCTCTCCAGTGGGTTTAAAAAAGAGCTGTGAAAAATGGCTGAGCTGCAGTGTGGGGTAATTGGGCTGGATTTAGTGCAGTGCTTGCTAACCTATTTGCTTTCTCTGTTAGCATATTTCTTCAAAAATATTTTTGTATCTTGTTGCTGCAAGGAAGCCCAGCAAGGAGGACTTGGCCAAGCCGTGGATGTAGCCAGAATGAAAGTGCAGCCCCTTGGTCGAAGCAGGTCACCCCTGCTAGGAAGCACCACAGGCCACTGATTTTTTGCTCCCCAAAGAAATCTCTCAGGAAAACATGTGTTCAGTTTTGGGAACCTTCACTTGAAGAAAAACACTGAGGTTCTAGAGGGGGTCCACATAACGGCAACGAAACTGGCGAAGGGTCTGGAAAACAGGTCTTGTGAGGAGCAGCTGAGGAAACTGGGATCGTTTTCGCTGGAGAAAAGGAGTCTGACGAGAGATCTCATTGCTCTTTACACCTATACGAAAGGAGATTTTATGAGGTGGTGGTCAGTTTCTTCTCCCAAGGAACGAGAGGAAATGCCCTCCAGTTGCGTCAGGGGACGTTTAGGTTGGATACTATAAAAAAACTTCTCCACTGGAATGGTTTTCACATACTACAATGCGGTCCCGACAAAGGTGCAGTCCTACTGCTCACTCTCCTTGCGATCCCTAATCCCACCCCGCGCCCCCTGACCCCACGGCTCTTAGTTACCGCGCAGCGCGTCACTTCGAGGCTAAACCAGAGCTGCTTCTGGCAGAGACTCGGGCAAAACCATTCGCCCAGGGGCTGATGGGGGGAGGCGGAAGTGAGGGCGTGGTGAGCGTCCCCTGCTAGTGCCCGTAGCAGCTGTTGAACTTGTTGCTGTAGCGTCCTCCCGCGAGCTATCCGCTCCCCCTTCTCTCTGCTCTCGTTGGTTTCGTTCCATGCGGGCCATAGCGACGGCGGGCGCACGGAGGAAAGATGGCGGCTCGGGGCCCTGCACTGCTACCGGCCCTGTGATCGCAGGATTTGCTTCTTTGTGCTTCCCCCTCCACGCTTCTGCACCCGTCCCTCCCGGTTGCCCTCCGCCTCGTTTTCCGTGCCGGGGGCGTAGGGACCATGTCGGACTCGGAGGAGGAGGAGAGTCCGGACCGACAGCTCAAGCTAGTGTTGCTGGGGGACGGCACCACTGGCAAGGTCAGTGCTGGCCCCCGTCGGCAGCTCCCTCTCTTCTCTGTCGCTGCGGTGCCCTGAGGCCGCTTTCCGGCCTTCCCTCTCAGCGCTCGGTTTGGCTCTCTGAGGAGTGGGCAGCCCACGGCTGCCGTTGTCGCGCTACCGGGCGGCGTGACGCCGGCTGAGTGCTCCTCCTTCGCTCCTGGCTCTGCATTTCTCCCTCTCCGTTGGCTGCCCAGAGTGTGTGGGGCAAGGGGTGTAGCGGAGAGTCGGGACGGGTCCCCGTCGCTTCCTGGCCGGTGGTCAGAGGTGCGTTCTCCGCCGGGGAGCTTCGTTCCGAAGGCGTCGGTATCAGCTCTGTGCCCAGCGGAGGTTTTCATACTCTTACGGCACCCGAAGAGGCTTGGTCAAAAACCTGACGTGGACGACTTTAATCCAGTTCTCTTGAGCCTTAATAAAAGGAGCGGGTAATAACGTAATTACTATGGTGCTGTCTGGTATGGAGTTTCCCGTTGATCCCCGTGCGCTGCAGACCGCGCACTAGGTAGTGAATGGCTGGGCTGGAATAGCCTGAACCTGTTCTCGTTCTCGGTGGTTGCCAGTGCCCGGGAGGGGGCCGGAGTTGGGACTGATGTGTTTCGGTTCCCTCCGAAACAATGAGCAGGAAGGGTTGTTCAGCTGGGTCTCCAGGTTCTTTTCATTTCAGCGTCCGAGCTAATAACCTCTTCATGAAGATAGAACAGATCCAACCTATTTGAGCTAATGTTGCAGAGTTTGGAATGACGCTTCTGGGTCAGTTTAGGTTTTGTTTGACTTTTACATTTTTTTCCCTCTATCATCAATATAATAAAGTATTATTGTAAAAGTTTATAAGCAAGTTATACTTGTCTTTTTAAAAGGGAAATGTTGATGGAGACCAAAGAATACAAAGAGGAGGCTGCATTCTTATCCATTAAAATAGTCACTGATCTTTACTATGCGTATCCATTGCCATATGTAGCCTGAATCCTCTTGTGAGATACACTTAAAAGTAGTAATTTTATTGTGTGTTTGAAGAACACTGGTTTGCCTCTGTCATTAACTTTTGAAAACACAGGGAGGCAGAAAGTCTGCCTGCTTCACAGTTCATATGGAAAATAAAAGTATTCTTAGAGGTCATTTAAAGGCACTGGCTGCCATTGATAGAAATAAGTGTCTTAGTGAAAATACATGCATGGTTTTGCTCACTTACTTATGCAGAGCTCTATGAAGAAATAAAACATTTCTTTTTGGTCTCAAGTGATTCAAAACTCAGGCTGAAGTGGTATTGTATTCATCTGTGTCAGTAAATGGGCAATTCCAAGAAACTATGTGATGAGAGGTTAATAAATGCACAGGATTGACAGTTGAAGTGCTGTTTCACTGGTAGCATTCCCCAGGAGTTTTCCATTCAAACTGAGGAATCCTTTCACTGCTACTGTTCAGTACCTTGTGGCAAGACCTCTTGCCAAATACGGATTTTCAAGCATTCTTGAGTTTTGATGTATATTCCTGCTGATTCCTACCTCTCACATGGGATCTGCCACTCACTGAATCTCCTGCTGGCTCTAGGAGCCCAGTGCTTCAGGTGCAGTTTATTTTGCATGAGCAGCAGCTATACTATGGTGGGCTGCTTTTCCTTCTGTCCCCCCTAGATGATGCTGTAATAGAGGCTTCTTCTAGCTATCCTGATGGCCCAGCAGCAAACTCTTTCAATAATAGATTGATTGTAAAATCTTCTAAAAATAAAGAAGTGGTTGGGTCATGGAATGGAAGGATAAAATGTACCTAGTGCTATTTCAAGTATCTCAGAAGACTAAATTGTTGAGGTTCCTCTCCTTTGTGGGCTACTCGTTCCGCTTACTTGTTGAAATGTGTGTGTCTATATGTTTTCAACTCTCAACAGCCTGCCTCACATCTGGTTCACAGCTGGTCTTTGCACACACATACACTTAGCCTCTCATATACTGTGCAAGACATTGTGTTTTTTTTCTTCCTCTGTTGCTGGAATTACCAGACAGGAGGAGCATAGGAAATTATGGAATATATCTTAAAAATACTACATTTTGTGTTTTGTGTGAGGTATTCACACCTGACTTCTTTTCATGGGTCTTTTTCCTGCCAAAACATACCCCAAAACAAAAAAGACATTAAGGAAAAAAAAAAACAACAACCCAAAACTTCCTCCTTCCTGGTCATCTGGTGCTGTCCTTCAGTTTTCCAGGAGTAAAAGAAAAAAAAGAAGTCTGAGTCAGCTGGCTGAAGGTGTGAACCAGCTTTCTTTTTCCTCTCTCATTGTTTAGAAGCAATGTGTTTTGGGTTCTGTGCAAGGGCTGATGGCAGTTTAAAAACAAATCAGTGTCAGTTCAAGTTAAGGGTAATATTTGTGTTTCCACTAGCTATGAATGATCCTATCCATGCGCTTCTGTTCATTAGTTTTGTGGTGGTTGAACGAATAACTGGATACTTAGAATTGTAAGGGTAAGCATGCTCTGAAGAGAAAAGAGAAGAAGAAATTAGAGGAACAAGACAAAGTGGAATCTGAAAATGTGTTAAGAGTAAAACGAAGATGTTAAGGAAATGATAAATTATAGTAAAGTTGAGGAAAGCAAGATTGGTTAGGAAGAAGATAATAGAAAATGACAAACTAGGAAAATAATCTGACAAGAAATCAGAAGTGGGGACAATGTGAGATGAAAATAAATAGCAATTATTAATTGCTGTTGGGTTTTTTATTTTGATGACTGCAGCAAAATGCAGAAGTAGCAGCAGAAGCCAGCATAAAACGATTCTCCCTACCCAAGCACGCATGAGCCAGCCCAGCAGAAAAGACTAGCATCCCAAACCTGGAAACTGGAAGCAGCAACCTGGACAGGAAGCCACTCATGTTGCAATCTGAACTTCAAGCCCCATGACACTTTGCTCCAGCCAGCACTTTTATTTTGAACCTGGCATGACATTAGGATGGCATTGAATGACATCCGCAGATTCAACTCAACTCATGACAGTCTTGGAGTGTATAATACTGTTTTGAGCTAGAACTACTTAGATTTGCTACTACTGAAAAAGGTTTTGCGCCTCTGGGAGTAAATCTTGGACCTATTAATGGGAAGGGAGGTGTGTGAGAAGAGCAAAGCAGCCAGAATTCTGTCTTTCTGCCATCTGTCATAGTTCAGACAACAGTATGTTAGCAGAAACATCCTACCTTTTCCTTCTCCTCTTAACAATGGATGATGAAAATGAAAGAGTATGTAGCATGGCAGAAGACAATTTTAGGATTGAAGGCAATATTTGCATTGTAGGCGTACTTGAATATTTATTGGCATAACTTCTTTGTTTACTGTTGTGGAGAAGTTTGAACTGTTGCTCTCAGCATTTTGTGGATAAATGCTTGTTCTGTGAATAGAGAACTCTAGTCTCTTCATCCAACACCTTCTTTGAGCTCTAACATTTATTAGGAAAAAAATTAAAAAGGAGTTAGTCAATGATACTCTGCTATAAATTCCTGTGCATTCAAGAGCACAGGAGGGGAAACCTGTCAAAGAAAACTTTGCCATGCTGTTGATTACTTGCTGCTCTTATTGGTTGGCTGTTAATTGAATGCATGTTATTTATTTTTGCTAACACCCCTAGAAGCCCTTGGGGAATATTGAGTGTCACAGAGTGATAAAGCTAATATTTACTGAGTCCTTAAATAAGCAACCACTCCCTTCTTGTTTTAATGGGGATATAAATTAGTGTGTTGGAGAATATAGAATACTGTGATATAGTCAGATGATACTTCAATCTGTACTCTGGGTGCTGGTTACTTTCAGAAAAGGAAAATTTTAAGGAGAAGACTGTATGATGTATTCCTGCAACATTTTTATTCTTACATATATCATCAAGGGCAGAATAAAAATGACTGCTTAAAAATAATATCTTTGCAGTCTTGACATGCTAATTATTGGCATTAAAAGAATCAGTTCTACTGACTTTGAGAACTACTCTCTAAATCTATATTGGACTTTATTTTGTGTATATTGTTAGTAATACTGTTACATAGCTGTAGGCAGAAGAATCTTCTCATGGTTCTCTGGTCTTCACCCTTTCCACAGTTATACAAATATGTGTACTCACACTATTTCTAGTTTAGTTGTTTTTTTTTCTCCCAATTATTTATTTATACTTCTCTTGGGACTTGAGTTCATTGAAGTAAATGAAAACGTTGCTATAGTCTTTAATTGATGTTTTGGATGACTTCCTAAACATATCTTCTGATACCAAAATGTCATTTATTCTATATATACAACAGAGATAGGAATATAAATGTGATCTAGAGCAAGCAAACAGTAATTTTGTGTTATTTACTTCATAGGTAATTTAATAGTTGAATAGATGCTTGCCTGTTAATACAAAGCTTTAATGCTCGAGCTCTGCTGATCACGTTTTCATGCAGAGAAAGAGTAAGTTCCTTTTCCTTCCTGCCTACGTTTGACATTATTAGTGACACTCAGATCTGTTCTAGCTGTGCTATTAATGGAACTTCCCAATTCTCATTTCTCAGAACTATTAGCATTATTTTGCCATTACATCTTTAACTAAATGTGCTCTAACCACAATTTCTAATAACAATTGATGTGACTCATCTCTTTGGGTCTTGAAGAACAGAAAGCTGTCAAAAAAAATTCCTTCTTGCCTATTTGGAGTTTTCTCACACGGTGTAAGAGTTTTGTGAGGCTGTTAGGCTTTTTTCCCCCTCTATATGCAAATTCATATATAAATTATTTTTTTTCTGCAGTTACTTTATGTTTTCAAATGTCAAGAGTTTTGGAAGTGTATGCTACTAATTTGATGTGGGATATATCTTATCTATGTGACATTAATTTTTAATACAGTATTTGTTTTTTTTTCCCCAATACAAACTCCTGTATTCTTTTAATTGCACCTCTCCTCCCCTTTCTTTCCTTTCTTTTAACATGAGATTTTTTATTATTTGGTTTCATTTTTTCCATTTATTTATTTAAAAATGTTTTTTAATGGAGAACTTGGATTGTAACTGAAATAATATACATGCATCACTTCACAGCTGTGTATCCTTTCAGCAGTATGTAGTAAAAGCTGATTATTAGGTCCACAGCGTGTCGGTCTAATTTCATAAATCCACAAAATACAAATTAATGTTTGCAAAGTTCTGCTTAAAGGAGTAATTCTGCAAATGTACATCCTTAACATGGGTTTAGTTTTCCGGTATACAAGAAAGTACACTTCCTATCTGAGACTTCATGCAACTCCTGATCCTGAAACTTTGAATCCTGCCCCACTCTGGAGCCCCTGTGGAACTCTGCATGGTGCAGATCTCTGTTCCCTCCCAGGAAGCTGGTCTGGGGTCATGGTGTACTGTACCGAGGAAAGACATTTCTTTTGGAAAGGAATACTTTTTAAAAATAATAAATACTCTTCAGGTATGGGGAGTGTCACTCAGATTGGTGTCAGTTTGAGCATGCTAATGATACCTCATTCAAATCTCTGTAATGTTTTGTCATCTGAATATCATGGTACCTTTGAAATACCAAGGGAACCTGCTCCTTGCTGCTTTTTTTGCATTAATTAGCAGCCTTTGCCACCACTTCTTATTATGTTGGAGTTGGCTGGAATGCTTGGCAATCCAAATCCATGAAAACTGTCAGCATACACTGATTTAGGAAGTGCTTAACCGTATTTCATGCTTAGAGTTTAACATCAAGTCTTTTGCTGTTTAAAATGACAACTTAATTTGTTCTGTTTTAGACATCCCTAGCCACACGTTTTGCCCAGGAAACATTTGGAAAACAGTACAAGCAAACCCTAGGACTGGACTTCTTCCTGAAAAGCATAGTGCTGCCAGGTAAGAGAATGAAACTAACACTGGAAGGTTGGGCAGATATAAGACTTTGAGAAACAGATTCTTCAAAATAACATATACTAGATAAGCTTAGTATGGTGCTTTTTACAGCAAAGCTAATTAGATTATTAGGGAAAATTTTGTTAGTCATTCTTGCCAGATGTCAAAGGGTTATGCATTTTCAACTTCCATCTTTAAATAATCAGATTCAAATGAAAGGGCTGCTGTCTATATTCATGGGTTTTATTATCTCTACTTGAGTGTACTTGCTGTCCATGTGAACAGTGTAATATGCAACAATGAAAAGGAACTTTAAATATATTCATTGAGAAAGTATATGTGTGTTGAAAGAAATAGATTATTTTTTTTGTAAACGAAATATCCAACTTGTATTTGAGTTGTGTGAGGGAAGTATAATGCAGCTATGGAATTGCAGTGCTCTAATACGTGAATGCTGTTTTATGCAAGGCAGCATGAAATTGCTGGCATTTAATAGACCACTAAAATTTAGGGTCCCTTGGCACTCATAAAAATACAGTTTGAGCATTCAAGATGTTTCACTTCACGACGGCAAAGAAACTATTTAGATGCCAGTTGCAGCACGTTGCATGGAAAATGCAAAGAAATGATTGAAAAAGAATAGTTGCTGGTAGAAGTTTGTCTCTGAACAACTAGGAGTTTGATTTGTGCTTGCTCAATTTCTAAGTATGAAAGTATTTCATTAAATGTGATTTCTTCTGGCTTTAGAAATCAGAAATTAGAAAAAGTATGTGTCATTAGAAGCTCTAGTGAGATCTGATAAAGTCAATGCAAGTTTTGTAGTTCTGTTTTTTCTTGTGGAGGGTGAGAAGGGAAGCAAACTCAGAAATGAAGAATTTTAGCTATAACCTGAAGTCATAAGAAAATATATACAGTTCTTGAACTTATTTTGTTAAAATTATATTGCCAATAATTTCTTGATTATGTTTATGTATTTTCGTAAGTGAAACATAATAACCTTTTCAGACTATTCCTACATTCACTATTTTGATTTGGCCATTTCACTGTACTTTTTTAGTATCTGGTGAGTGATAAAGTACCAAATTTCAGTGCTTATTTCTCCATAAAATCAACAGAATAATTTTTATTGTTGTCCTGCTCATGCCTCTAAAAATACCAATGTGCATAGTATTTAACAGCAGTACTTGCAAGCAGAATGTGTACACAAATCATGCAGTGTGCATGCTGAGAACTTGTATTTTGCAGTTTTTTTTCCAGCTGTTAAGCATACAGAAGCTATTAGTACATTACTGGGATTCTAAATATTCTTGTTGAGTAGCAAATTTGGAAAATGATCAACCACTGGTTCATTCATATTTTGCTTTCTTCTAGTTTATTTTGTAATGAAAGCAGAATGTAGATGAAAATAGCACCAAAACACCAGCGAAGTCTGTACATCTATTTTCCTAATTTATCATTATTAAAATAGTAACTTTCCTTAAATCTGTGCATAGGAAGAAGCATTTCTCCATGGATTGTCATTCTGATTTTTGTCTATGCCTGTATGTGAGAGAGGTGTATAAGGTTTTCTGTGCTTTGTAAGTGAGCTGAACTGGTGATGGGGAGGGGAGTGAGAGGGTAAGGAAAAGAGGGAGGGAGTTAAAATTTCTTGATACTTAAGTACTGCTTCTCATTTCAGTAGCAGATTTTTCTAATTTCTTGATTGGTTCTGGGTTTGCAGAGCTGCTGTTTACTTCAAATGTTAATTCATACTGCGCACAGAAATGATTATCTGTGTTTCACTAGGAAAAAAGCTTCGATTTTTCGTATTTAGTAGGAGAATTGACAAATACAGATGCTTCAGTATTTGCATTTTTTTCCTTCTTTAAATGTAAGTAAAGAATTCAGGAGTTAAAATTACTGATTTCTGGAATTAGGTAGGAGTTTACATTGGGCCACATTAGAAATGCATTTTAGCTTGTCAAATAAAGTACTGTTTTCCTGTCTTTTTGGCTTTTGTAAAATAAAAGCTCTTTGTCTCTAGTTGTTTTAGTAACCAATGCAGTTTTGCAGTGAAAAACATAAAGATTTTACACGGTGAAACAGTGTAGTTTAATACAAATAGTGAATTCTTTGGGTAATTTTGAACAGTATGACTTAGTGTTCAACAGTTGACAAATTCCCTTCATGCAATTTGGTCAAAATATTTTTTTTCTGAGGCAAATCAGTTTCAGTGTATTTATTGATGCAGTATCTTGTATAGTCTGGATGCAACCACAGTGGAGATACACTGCCTGGGCAGTACTATCTGTTAGTCAGAGGGTGTGCTGGTAGAGATTCTTAAGAGCTGTAAGCAAATACTTTTAAGACGGTTGTAGATGCAGTCCAGTAAACAGGATTCTGCTGTTAAAAGGACGTTTTTTAAATTATCAGTGAAAAAAGTGGGCAGTTGTGTGTATTTAGTTCCATTTCAACTGCACACTACTTTAAGATTAACTAATATACCAAGTTTACTTCTGGAGGACCACTACTGTGTCAGCCTGTTGGCTTCAGTTCATACCAGAAACAGCCTAGATACCTGCACTGTTGCCTCAATTTTACCTCTGCACTTGTGTGTCCTTTCTGTAATGTTTTCTTGTTGCATATTATTTTTATGGGACCTTACCAGTTACTTTTATTGGCATGTTAAAATTATTTCTAGAGTTGTCTTATTGTGCATGGTTTATTTTTGTTTCGTTGTCATTCTCCAGTTTGTGTGTTCATCTTATATCTATGAAAAAAAAAGAATCTTTCGAACTCATTGCAGAAAATTTCATGTGATACTATCATAACTGTTGATTAAATATTTGCTAAGCAAATTTTCCAAAGTTTTTCCATTAGTCGGAATAATCCTAACGTTCTTTCTTCCCCAGGATGAGCCTGAGCACATATTTAATATGCTAGTATTTGACTTAGCTGAGCACAGGTGATTTTTTTTTTCCTAAATGATACAATTATCTCTGTGTTGAAATGTAGTTCCTGTTTATTTTCATACGTGTAAAAAGCTGTTGCTATTCTTATACGAGAGCTCTATTACCTGCCATTACAATATATCTTTAAGTATAATTTGCATCCAAATTTTGTAGGTTATGCAGTATCTCTGTCATTTTTCTTTTTTAGGAAATGCAAATGTTACTCTTCAAGTGTGGGATGTAGGGGGACAAACAATAGGAGGCAAAATGCTGGATAAATACATTTATGGAGCTCAGGTATGGTATAAATGATGATCATTGTATCTGTAACAGTTATCTAAAATTCACTGAAACTTTGTTCCTAAAATGATACATTTCTTACAGGTGGTTTTGTAAATCTCAAAAAAGTTGAATCTTTGCTTAACCTAAACTTAGTTGATACCAATACACCAAGTTTAATTTTGGAAAATGGTTTAAATTTTTAGAGATGCTTAAAAAGCAAAGCAAAGGTGCACGTTTACGTCTGAGTAACTCTCAAGAACAGATGTATGCTTCCATTCTTTGTGTCTTAAGAAAAGCAATCATAGTAAATAGTAAAGGCTATTTGGATATCCACATGGTACGTATAGTGGCTGCTTTTAGAACAGATGCCTCCTGGGGGGAAAAAGTAGAAGGAGGAAATTAAGGGCAATCCTACACTATTAAACTCATACATTCAACTGGGGTTATAAGAGGGCAAACAAAAGGAGGCAACCAGGTAGCTAAATATTTTTGTAGAACTTCTATCCAGTGAAAATTAATTTTATCTTGAGGTTAACTAAGCAACTTAAAGTGAATGGTAGGATTAACTAAGAGGTAAATATTATAACAGTATCTTAAGTTATGAGATGACTTAGGAAGATGTACTGTATGCCAAACTTCTTAACATGAGTGAACCTAAACTGTACTCTGCTCTTGAATGTGGAGTTTGTAATGAGAACAACTTGTATAACATGTTTTACTATATAGTATTTACTCCCAAAGAAAACAAATGCATCTATTTTTCCCCCAATACCTTTAAGTGATAGGAATATGGAATCCTAAAACTTGTATTGGATGGAAACATTGTGCTAGGAAGTACAGCATGGGAATGGCTAATTAAGGAGATTAGGATTTATTATTTAATAGGATAAAAAGAAATTTATCAATTTAACATTTTGTCACATTAATCACGTGTCTAAATGTTTTTAGCTGTTCCATCTGTTTACTTAATTTTCTTATTTATTTTTAATAAAAAACATTTGTTGCCTTGTTAAAGTTCTACCAAGCAGCAGGAGAAAGTAGCTTCCATGACAAAAAGGAATTTGATAAATCACAAATTGTTGCCATATGCCCAAAGTGAACTCAGTGAAGGAAATAAAAGGCTATTAACTTCTCCTGTACTGAATTTGTGATAAACTTAAGAGTTTCTTATCAGCAATGGCGGGTCAAAAAGTTAATACCAGTGCCCCAAACTCGAGAAAAAATTGATACGGATAAGCCTAAAGTCACAAAAGTTTGGTTTTTAGTCATTCTGAGAACCTTAACAAAAAACGCTACATAAATCTTGTCTCCTTTAATCCTCTCCAAATGCTCATTGTAACCCTAATTTTTTTTAATGAATGAAGGGCTGTTCTCTCTCCCATCTTTGCATATATTGCCAGTGTCTGTCATAGGCTTGTTATTGTCAAAGCTGACTTGCAACATACTTTTCTATTAACTTTAACAGCACCTGCTAAAGATATATAAAACTATGCTTATTTTCTTCTATTGATTAAACACCAGGAATAATTTCGACAGGCACTGCTCTCATCTTGTTTCTGGGCAGAAACTTGTTTTATGTTGAACATCTGTAGCTGTGCAGAAGAAGAATGATAAACTAGAGCAAGTAGGAGTATTTAGAAAGAAAATCCTTTTAAGTACAGATAAAAAAACTCCTCTGAATGGACAGCAAAGCAGCAAGGAAATAACTGGGAAGAGCTAGCATGGAATTAGCAAGGGTAACTTGTGCCCAACCAACCTGATTGTGTTCTGTGATTAGATGATTGGCTCAGTGGAGAGGAGAGCAGTGAATGTCATTTACCTTAACCTCAGCAAGGCCGTTGACATAATCTCCCATAATATTGCAGACAAAAGAGAGAGAACCTGGCTGCATGGGTGGACCATAAAGGGAATGAAAAAGTGCAGGGACAGCTGGATTCAAAGAGAGATGGTCCATAGTTCAGTGTCTTACTGACATCTGGATATAAATTGTGTTCCTTAGGGTTTGGTATTATGGTGATATCTTTTATTAATTCTTTGAGCAATGGAGCAAAATGTTGTTTGTAAGTTTGCAAATTACACCAAGATGGGGAGGAATGGTCAATATGCTAGAAGGCAGGAGTGCTATTGAGAGAGACCATGAGCTACTGAAGAAAAGGACTGACAGAAACCTTGTGAAGTTCACTGAAGACACATGGAAAGTCCTGCACCTGTGACAGAATAAACTTTCGCAGGCGGGGAACCAACTGGAGAGCATCCAGTGAAGGACTATGAAACTGCTTCATGGGCTGGAGCATCTCTCCTATATGAGCAAAGGATGGGAAAGCTGGGACTGTTCAGCCTGGAAATGGGAAGTGTCAGGAGGATTTTATTAGTGTGCATAAGTACCTGAAGGGTGCAAAGGATATGGAGCCTGACTATTATTAGTGGTGCCCAGTGGCAGAGCAGGAGACAATGGGTACAGGACCACAGGAGGTTCTATCTGAATATCAGGAAACACTGTTTCACTCTGAGAGTGACCAAGCACTGGCACAGGTTGCCCAGAGAGGTTCTAGAGTCTCTGTTCTCTGAAATACTGAAAAGCCATCTGGATGTGGTCCTGTGCAGCTGGATATAGGTGACACTGCTGAAACAGGTGTGTTGGACCAAATAACCTCTAGAGGTCCCTTTCAGCCTCAGTCAATCTGTGACATGTTTTTGGAGGCAAAGAGATAGGGGTCCTACTGGAAAAAAAACAAAACAGTTGAATGAGAGTCAGCAAAGCACACGTGCAACAGTAAAAGCTAACTGGATACTGAGCTGCACTAGTAAGAATGAGATAGGCAAATCTCATTCAGAAATCCAAATGTATGGTTGACCTACTTAAAAAATACTATGACCAGCTGGAGGTTGAAATTTCGATTTTGCAGCAACTGAAAAGGTTGTCTAGTCTAGAGTTCACTTGATCTTGGCTGAAATTTGATCAGGGTACCACGGGGAATAAGTAGAGCATCCACCTCTACTTTGCTGCAAGCCTTATTACTTGAGGTTTCCTTCTCTTTAAATGAGAGCTGAATCAGTTCTCTAGGATAGATCTTTTGATTAAGTTACTATTAAGGTGCTATTTTTTCCTCACTAAGTTCCTTAGTTTCTTATACCATCTTTTAAAATAAGAGTGCCAGATGTGAGGATGAGAATCTACTTAATTTGCTTGCACAGTTGCAGAAATTGTTATTCCCTTGCTGTCTTGAACCAGTTGCTTTTTTCCCATCTGTTTTTCCTCTGGTGTTGCTCATTCAGAACAATATAGTTGCTGCATCCCATCTTGGTAGCTGAATTTCACTGATGGGTCAGAAGAGCAAAGAATTATTTGATCTTTTTGAATAAAAGGTGCCAGTAACCAGTTTCCTCTCCGTGTTGTTACATCTCAGAATCGAGGGAGACTTAAGAGTAATTGCATAGTCACTTACGACAGCTGAACTGATAGACAGTAACTCATTCAGTCATGTGTGTTTGAGTGACCACATCCTCAGTATCAGCAAAGACAACAGTGGTTAAATGTATGTAGACTGTAAACTATTTTCACTTGTAAAAACCAGCATTTCTGCAGATGTAGAAGATACCATAATGAAGTTACTCTTTGCTAAAATTAATATTCTGTGACTAGAAAAAAGTTAGAATACATTTCATGAATATTAATGAAAATTTGAACCTTAATACAGTTCCTTCATACTAAAGTCAGTATGAGGGCAGCTGAGGATAAACCTGAAGAAAGCAAACATATGGCTTTAATTAGTGCTTTCTGTAGCTTTCTTTTATTGTGCAAAACTTGACACCTTTTTAACGTACATCATCTAGTGTGAGTATATTGCCTGGTTACCACACATCTGTAATAGCAGTTCTGCTGTGTAGTAGCACAGCTGCCCTCTGTGTGGTAAATATTATAGAACTGCTTCCATCTCTTACCTGTAATTGCTGCCCCTACCCATGTATCCAGTATCTTTCAAAGCTGGCATACTTCTTAACTTACCTTGTTAATAGAATAAGGGTACTGCAGACTCTACCTTCTCCAGAGACCAGCAAATCATTTCTGCAGCATTCTCAGTTTCCAGTGACCTATTTTTGAAAATACTCTATAATTCCAAAACAAAAGGCACTCACATATGCATGAATATAGGCAAAATGTCTCTCTTAGTAGAGTGCAGTTATGCAAGCAGGGACTCTTTGCCACGTTGTTGGAGACTAGAGAACTAACGTGCTGTTCTTGGCATGTTGTCTGCCATGTGTTTCAAACCCTTTTCATGGCAGGAAAATGCTTTACTTTTGTGTAAAAAGGGTAATGTTAGTTTTCTACTCTCATTCCTTATGTGTAATAGGGAAACAAGAGCTTTTATATTATCTACAAGTTCTGTACTCCATATACTGTAAGTTTGTGGAAAATATGATGGATTTTTATGAAAGCATTGAGGGAATTTCTATGTTAAACAAAAGAAAGCGAAATAAATCTTAGCTATGGAGTGATGAGTTCTTCATTAATTGTCTGTATCATATTAAATTGCTTATGGAGTACTGTTATGGCAAAAATCCAAAGCACCAGGGATTCTGTATGAGCTGGATGCTCTGCTGCCTTTCTTTGCATCTCTAAGATGTCATACTGCTATCTTTGTTGTGTAAGTATAGCAAACCTTGGCAAGATTCCTAAAGAGAGTGAAGAAAAGAATGTACTTTGAAGGTAATGCTTTAGGTCATGGAGAAAGGGACTGAAAGGAAGTTTGGTGAGCTAGTTGTAAACTTTGTTCGGTATTTTTTTTTTCACAGCATTATCCACTGTTGATACCCTTTCTTCCAAAGGGTAGGTAGGCTGCAGTTGGCTAGAGGACTTGTAGCAGAGTAGCATTTTGATGAAGAATTAGTTAGAAACAGAGCTGGACAACCTTAAATGCTCAAGTTCTATTAAATTTATCTTACATCTAGCTCTGATGAGACTTTTCAGTGCTGAAGATGGTTTAGATAGTCTACTCTGCTTTTCTGCAAGCTGCTGGGAGAACTTGGCTGCTCGTGAAAGAAGCATTCCATGTGCTCTTTCCCATTTATAACTTTCAGCCTTATGTCTGGGTTTTTTTTTTTTAGCTTTTACAATACCTGTTCTACAGCTTGAGTTTCTTCTTTTGCACTGGGCATTTAATAACATCAGTATGTGCTTCCTAGAGCAAGGCTTATATTATGAAGGACAAATATATACATGTGCAGGCATTTGGGCAGGTATTAAAGTAGTCAGAAGTTAGCTGAGATGCAAGTGTGAAGTCCTTTTTGGGTTTTTCATAAACCATACGCAGTTTGGAATATTCCTAATATAATTAATTGTGCTCTTAACTGAATTGCCATTTTTTTCCTGCCCTTGTAGTTCTGTTGGCATCTGAATTTGGAACACATGGAAGCAGGAGATAGACTGTAATAAAATGTATTTATTACAAAAACTTAGAATCCCTTTATTCCTCAAAAGATACAATGCCATTATTTGTTAATCCTTGATTGATACAAATTTTATTGTGCTAAAATACTTTTACAATCTGTGACATTTTAAATGTATCTTTTTATTTAGGGTATTCTCTTGGTTTATGATATTACCAACAGCCAGAGTTTTGAAAATTTAGAAGACTGGCATAATGTGGTAAAAAAAGTGAATGAAGAATCAGAAACACAGCCACTTGTGGCCTTGGTCGGAAATAAAAGTAAGTTATTCATACTTAATTAATTAATTGAAATAATCTGGATGTTGCTTTCTGTTGAAACAACGGCACAGGGCATGTAGCTGTAGTAAAAGGAAACTAGAGACTGTCTTGTGTGTTTCAATGACATATTTGGGTGTCCCTCAGGATTCTAGTTCTGGGCAGTTTGATTGAGGGACCTGTTGCATTGTGCTTTACCTAGCCTGCAGCCTCTCTGCCTGTGTTTTTATTACTTGGAGAGCAGAACAGAAGTAGAGAGATCTCTCTCACCCATGTTTGATTTGATAGGTCTTCAGGATCTAACTATGGCATGCATCTAGAATGGAAAACTAGGAAGCATTCCTGTATGTAATTTCTATTTCATGATACTATATGCTAGGAGATTGCTAAATTACTGCTATATATTATTTCAGATAACTACACTACACGCTAGGTGTAATACTTATGAGTAGCATATTAGGCTTTTTTTAATGCTGTCTGTAGTTTTGCATGAGGTTATTAATTTTGTATTGTTTTGGGATTTTTTTTTAACCTGTCCTCTTGATTATCTAAGTATGTGTCCTCTTTTTGATTA
Organism: Indicator indicator; assembly: GCF_027791375.1. NCBI lineage: Eukaryota > Metazoa > Chordata > Aves > Piciformes > Indicatoridae > Indicator > Indicator indicator. The sequence continues at coordinate 11,261,881 of NC_072032.1, read as the reverse complement.
TCTAAGTATGATATAATGGTTTTCTACTGACCACCAAAACATGCGACTTTAATCATAATGTGGTTAATGTCCTGATTAGCTGGACTCCAAATTCCCCAATTTCCAGCTATGAAATATTACAGAAACATCCTTATTAGCATACCTGAGGTCTTGATCTTGGCTGTCTCCCCCTTATTCTATCAAAGATGATTAAAGCAACATAAAGGAATGTTAGAAACAAAGTGGTGAAAGCAGTTACATAATTTTTTTTGTCATTGTAAAAATATTTGTTTTAACAACAAAACCCAGATTTATTTATTATTTTTAACTTTCCAAGTAATTTGTGTTCATGTCCATATCATGAGCAAACCTGAAAAAACCTAGCTCCTCCAGCAGGTCAGTATTGTTTAACAGCATGTGAAAACAATGTAGAGACTGTGGTACTGTAACTTTTAATGATATTAATTATGAAAGACTACTTATTTTCTTGGAAGAAAACAGAGAAGCTCTTAGAGTTACAATAAATAAATAGCACTTCTGAAAGTATAACATTGGCAGTGTTGTATTCCAGCAGACCAGAGTCAATAATACAGATTCTGTTGAAATTAAAATGAAAAATATTTTTCACTTATTTATATTTTTCCTCCAATTTGGACTTCCTAGCTGGAGTTCTGCAAATTTTATGAAATATTTACAGCAAGATACACTGTAGTGTAAGATAAATAGTGTTCTTTTGCTGGAATGATCCTGTAAAGGTAGAAAATCAGACACTGGTTTCCATTTCTTTTACATGCCTAAAGCATATCCACTTTTCTTGTATATATGCCTAGAACTATATATAATCCAGATATTTCCTTGGGAGCATCTGGAAATAGAATATGGGTTTGTAGATGAGTTGCCATATAAAGACTGACACTGAATAGTGAAAAAGCTTTCATTTCATGAAAATAGCATACCTTGTTTTCCCTCAGAAGCTGAGTGTAAAGAAGACTATTGCTTTTATGTGATCCTTGAGGATGTTGTTGCACACTCTGAGCATATAGGGGATGCTGCTTACAGAGGTCATTTTTTTTGCTTTATTTTTCATTTCAGCATGATAAAAATTAAGCTCTTAGAAGTGCATTGCCTTTCTGTGTTCTATAATAGAAGAATATCCAGGAGGGCTTCCACCTCAGTACTTTAATGGCCTGTTAGAGGTAACTGTAGTCAGGCTTCTATTGTTACATAAACAGAAAACAAGGTAAGTGGTTATGTTCATATAGAGGCATGGTGTTGAGTCTTGCATATTATGAAAGGATAAAGCTTCTGGTACTAACAAGTTTCTTCAGGTGGAATCATTGTTCAGAGTAGCTCAACTTCTTTACTCAGTAAGTGATAAGAAACCCATACACAATGCAAAAGCAATTACAGATAAATGTTTGGTAAGCAACAAAAGCAATTGTAAAATTTAGTGAAGGCTTTCTCTTTCTTCTTAACTGTAAGCCATAATATCTTGATAGTCCTAAAATTTACAGATGGCATTGAATCTTAAATTTAGCTTTCCTTGTAACTTACATTGCTGTATTTTAATCCTTCATATTAAATTAGATATTTGAAGTGTGTTTTTCTTTGTTGCTGAGATCCCTTCATTTGCAGCAGAAATCAAGGAGGGAGCCTTATTGTTTCAATGCAGTAACTTAAAACTTTTATAGATTTGTTGCTATCAAATACTTTGGCATGTTGGGTAGTATAAATGAAACTGTAGTTACCAAAGGAAGGAATTGTATTTTGTGCACACAGGATCTTTGCTTAAATTTGGTATTGACAAAGTTCAGTAATCACAATGGATCTTCTGTCTGTTAGTGTGAATTAGAGAGGTTTGGCTGTGTATGAGTGATGTCTTTCTTTCCTTTCAACCTTGACTACTTTATATATTTCCCTCTGCACTAATCTATAAGCAGTCTCCTCAAGTGTTGTACCTACATTTTCAGTGGATATATTGTAAACAAAAATTAACCCAGGTTGCATGGGAGCTACACTCACTTTGATTCATAGCCACCAAGATGGTCTTAGGGCAGTGGTTATCTTTGGCTTATATAGGGGGTAGGAATTATCAGGTACCAGTGTGTAGTGGAAGGAGGAATGATTTCTATTCTTAGAGATACTAACCAGATCCACTCCTCAATAAAGACTAATAACTCAGATTTTTAAACAGTGGTCATGACAGATAAGGGCACAGAGGAGAATGCATCAACACTAATTAAGAATGTTGACCATTTGTTCTTCTTAGCTGTGATTAATTGATCTTGGAATGCTATCTCAGAACAGGAAGTGGTATGCTGTTACATTGTGATGTTTAAAGGTTACATTTTAGTGTACCCTGTAACTTGGATTTACATACAACCTAAAATGTTTTTACCTGTCTTATCTGAGCACACATTTTCCAGCCCAGATATGAATTAATGTTTGGTGTACTGTGTACTGATGTGAATCTGGCTGCTAACAGGACATACCCAGTCTGGTTTTGGACTGTTACTGCCTTATATCCTTAGTCTCCCCAGATGTACTTTGAGAATTTCTTCATTAATGCTCATTTTGAGATTCTAGCTTATTAGAATTTAGAACCATGCATTCATTCTCTTATCCCTCTCAACCTTTTCCCTCCGTTTTCTGTACTTGTTTCCTGTGGGCTTGCACTTGTTAGGTCCTTCACCTGCAATCAAGGGTTGAGCAGCAAATGCAAAGACCCCTGTTGTTCTGAGTCTTGCCTGATATACTAAAGTTCCTGTATGCCTCTCACATGCTCCTGGGATTGGAGGGTAAACTACTTACATGTAGAGACTCCCTTAAAACGAAATCCTTGTCCTGTGCTACGGTCAATTTACCAACTCATTTGAATAAATGTAGAACGCTACACTGTTTTAAAATATGTATAGAATGCTTGTCTCCACAGACTTGTAAGATTAATAAAAACTGCAGCCTTACAGATTTGTTTGCTTCCATGGTCCAGTAATTAAAAAAAAAATTAATGAAAGGGAAAATCCCAGGTGAAATGATCATTTATTCACCATAATAATGTATTTCTAACCCAGTGTGAAAATGTACTCTCTATTAGTTTAGGGATGGGAGCAACCTAGAAACATACATGTTTTTGAGTGACCTTACTTGTCTGAGAAAGCATTTATCCTGTGAGATTTTCATCCTAAGTCATGCTTGGCTTGATATTAATGATGTTGGCTACCATCACTGCTGAAGTGATCTATTTAATTATGCTTGTTAAATTACCTAGTGGGCAAGTCTGCTGCACCATGGTATATGCCACGCAGAGATACATAAGTGTCATTCTTTAGAAAGCAGCTGACCTTTCAGAAAATAACACAGAGAAAAGAACATTTCTTGCTCTAGCATAGGATTTAGTTAGACTTATTCCATTGGCTGGGAAAACACCTGGCAGGACAGCTCGGAGGATCTGGGTGTAGTGCTCCATTCTTGCCCAAATCTTCATGCAGTCTACTGTGGTAATATCTGTTGCATCAGGTTGCAAATCAGCTCATGCTATACTTGAAGCCTACTTTCAGAACCCTTGATAAAATGATCTCTTGGATGAGAAGTCACAGTGTACACAGCAGCTGGTTAAAGGCAGGTTTTTAAACTTCTGGACTTTTCTTCCAGTGCTACAGCCATTCCAGGAGCATGTATACAGTATAGGTTATGATGGTGTTCTCAAAAGTTAAGTGGCCCATGCTACAGTTAGAACAAAAAAAAATTGGAAAGGGGAAATCTTCTCTGTTGTACTGCTCAAAAGATAAAAATAATTATCATAATTTTCTGCCCTGTCTTAAGACCAATTTCTGATGTTCAGCACAGATAAGATTAATTAGTACTGAGCTTGCTTTTCGGCTTGTATTCCATTGCATTCCATTCTAGGATTCTGTACAGGGATGAAGAATAAATACATCTTGCGCACAGAAGATATATTACTGTTATACCACTTGTCTGAGTTGGAGATTTTTCTGAGCTAGAGTTGAACACCTGAGACAAACAGGTGTATGAATTCTATAAAAATCAAAGAATTTGCATTCATTTGAACCAGGACAGGTTAGATGCTCTACCAACTGCTTACTGAAATTTAATGTTTTCTCATTCAGACCATATGGTGCTTTAACAAGAAAGTGAGGATAATCATGGCTTAGACCAACTGATAGACAGCTCTTAAGTTATGCTTTTTTGTTTTAGTGACTACGAATAACCTGGTTTCTTTTTCCTGTACTTAAAGTCTTGAAGCTTCACTTCAGTTTTTTATTTGCACATAGAAGTTTTGCCTGCTAAGACCGACCAAGAACTAAGATGAAGTTCAACGAGCTGGGAAAATATTGTTAGTGTAGTTGGAACTCAAACACCAGTGTGACAGAAGGGCCAGTAAATAACATATTCTCATTCACTAACAGTTATGCTTAAATTTAGAAAAATCTTTCAAGATGTCATTGAAAAATGGAAATAGGAGTAAACTGTTTAAATACAAAGGTTAGATCAGTATATTTATCCTGTTTTTGTAATAATACACAAATGAAATGCTGAGAGATCTCTCAGTGTTTCCATGGATTTTGTCTGTAGTTTATTTAGCAGTGTAGACATACATCTAATAAAAAAGATGCTGCATAAACCATAGTCCAGGCTGAATGTGCTTCTGTTTTTGGTTTAGGTAGAAATGTTTTTTCTGGCTGCGTCCTTCATACTTAGGTCTTCTTACAACAAATGGAAAGCCCTTAATTGTACCTAAGGGAATAGTTAATCTACGGTGGACATATGGTGGACAAAAGCTGAGTCTAGTAAATGAAAAAAATTATAAACAGAAAATGTGTGAATGTCTGCACAGTCTGAGAGTCATGGGAGATATTGTACTGTTAGATTGTAGCTTATGTTAAGTTAATTTGCTATTCTTTTCTATTAGTATATTAATAGAAGTCAGTGCAGCATAAAATACGTAGTTTTAAAACCCCATTCAATTTCATGTCTATTTTATTGGACTGAAAAAGTTACCTACAGCACAGAATTTCTCTCTCTTTTTTTTTTTTCTTTTTTTTTTTAAAAAAAAAGTTGTCCTGCTCCCACCTTTGCCATATGACAAATACAATTTGATTTCATTAGTGGAGTGAAGTGCTGTGAAATTTTTAAAAGTTCCAACATTTGATTGGGGGCAGTTAATCAGTGTTAACCCTGAGCAACTCTTGGGCTTTAAGGATTCAAGCATTATATGTGGTTGCACTGCTCCAGCAAAAGGTTAAGTATTAATGGAAAATGTTCACAGCTCTTTTACTCAAAGAAAACATGTTACTTGTAAGTTTTCTTTTGATTTTACTTTTACAGTTACATTGAATGTCTTCATTCATTTAGCCATCCATAAAGCAAATATTGTTGCACATGCAGTGGATAATAAGTCTTTTTAGGACTACTTGTGTGGTATGTCACAGATCATTAACTGCAAGTAACCACCTGACTTGAGGGAAGTCTGGAAGCATCATTACAGTGAAATAAGCTTTTATTTCTGTATCACTGCAGCACATTGATGTGTAGGAATGTCTCCATTAGCTACTGTGGAAATATATTCTCATACGTTATTATTGAAGGAAGTTGATGAGAGAGGATAACCAAATTTCAAGTGTGAATAGGATACTAGTATTAGTATTTCAAAGTGGGGAAAAAGACAAGTGCTATTTAAAAGCTAGATAAGTTGGTAATCTAATCTTTGTGTGATGCTTCACAGTCTGAGTCAGACTGATATTAACAATTGTATATTGTTTATGTGTATACTGCAACTTCCCTGAAATGCATATAAGTAATTGAATATATTTACTACTCTGTACGGGCAGAAAGTGTGGAAGAGAAGTTTTCCCCTAAGCAACAGGGAAAACTTTTTTTTTTTCTATTTATTTCAATGAAACATAAAAATCTAACTTTTTTTTTTTTTTAATTGTAAGTAACCAGTAATTATTTCAGCTCAGTTTAGAGGATGTAGGTTAACCTCTATTAATAGGGGAATAATTGTAATGGATAACCTCCGTTAATATGATTAAGAGGAGTTTGCAGCATGGAAAATGCAATTCTGAAACAGTGTCCTGAAAATGTTCTAGAAAAGTTTTTAGATTCGAGTTAGGATAATTATCTGCCTGTGTTACTGTGTTTCAAAATAATTTGCTGTCAGATCCTTCAGGAGCAAAATATGGTAGAAGACATAGAAAAATGAGTGTTCTAATCAGCTTCTCTTAGTGGTATAGCATGAGCTGTGCAGGCAGGTTTCAGAAGGAGAATGATGGGGAATGCATTGTATGTATGTATTAAATCTGCATAATTGTCAGCACATTTGGCATGTTTATGGTTGTGTTGCCATTCTGTGAGGTTAAAAATGATTGCATGAAGAACAGTGACAGGTTTTTCACAGCAATATTCAGTAAACAATGCTGTAAAGAAATTTTCCAGAAAGCACTGTATAAAGCAGTTGTAAAATGTGGAATACAAATTCAGGCTGTAGAAAGGTTCTGAGTTTTCCTAGACATTGTTTATTATGTTCTGTACTCAGTTCCTGTCATGCTACAGGAACTGAAACACCAGTAGTGTTAGAAAGTTAATTAGGAACAATTACTGAAAAAGTCTGGACTTTATGTTTACATGTATGTTTGGTTGCTTTGAATATGAAAGATTGTAATTTCTTAAGTTGTCTCAAGCTAAACAGAAGGAAACAATGTAATGAAAGAATAAAGAAAAAACATTGTAGAGATCTCTATTGCCAGTTAATGCATCACCTAATTATTAATTAACAAGGTTTTGTGGATGACTTTTAAAATTAAGATGATTTCCTTTTACACTGTAAGTTCTGCAGCTTTGTTTTGAGAGTACTGTATTCAAAAGTTTTTTAGAGAATAGTTACTGGTGTAATTGCATGTTTGAGTGGTTGATCACTAGGGCAATAATGCAGCTTTCTGAGCACAACCAGTACTTTTTCCAGCTGCTTTATAGTGATATCATGGAGCTTAAAATGTAATCTATATGGGTAAGCCACAAAAGCCACTATATATTAAAGCAGACTCTGACAGTAAATCAAAATTGAACAGCTGGCAACACTACTAAAGTCATAAACTTATTTATTAAAAAAACTAAACAGGAGAATTATATTAAAAAGAAAGGAATATGTTCTACAGACCAGTGGATATAGCTTTAAACCTGGAAAGTGCTGCAGGTTAAGGGCCCAATTTATGAACATCTGTTCTGGCAGTTTCTGTGAGATTCTCATGTTCTTTACAATAAAAGTGTGAAACATGTTTCTCCCCCACCCCCTACTAATCATGCTTTTCTGCAGTTCATAAACCTTGCCTTGAGCCTTATGCAACTGGGCCTGTCTGCTTTACACACTTGCAAGAGTAATTACTATTAATGAAATAGTAAGTACTATAGCAACATCACAATCTCATGGTATAAACATAACCTGACTGGTACCAAGAGGTCTCACTGGCTTCAAAAGCAGTGAAAGAACACTGATGTTTCTTTCATCTGTTTAAACTTAGAGCATGGCAATGAACTAATAATGGAAGCAGGTCACTAGAGAATGAGATGGACAGAAAAATGTCATGAACATATTTTCTCTGAAATTGAAGCTTACTTAAAAATCATCTGGTTTGCTCTTTAGTAGTCACCAAAACACATGTTCACTCCTGTCATCTCTTAATTTTGAAATAAATGGTCATAGAATGATTAGTTGCAGTGATTACACTGAGTACTTCTCTCTGTTTTTTTCATGTTGACTGATATGCAAGGGTAAGCTTTCAAATATTCTTGATCTTCTTTGAGACAGAACTGAAAAATCCTAAATTTAAACTGAGCATCCAGTTCCACCATCAGCAGTACTGTTCTGACTTTGACTCCAGTGTGACCAAGATTTGGTTTGGAATTTTAGCCATGAGCCCTGTTTTATTCTCAGGCTTGATCTGCACAGCATAGGTCGTATATTTTGCGCTTGAACTCTTTCCTTCATATCTAGAACCAGACTGAACTAGAACAGATCATTGTGAAAGGCCTTCAGTTTTTCTCTAGTGTAGTGCAGATTCCACTAACATCACAAGCTCTACTGCCCTTAGGAGAAAAAGTCAGTCTCTCAACAAAGTCAGAGATAGGAAACCAAGGTGCAGAGGGAACACTGATAAGGCTGTAAAACCACTTGCCTTGTCCTGGGCAGATAGTATTGCTTTATTGATGAAAATTGTTATGTTTTCTTTCCATTTGAATTTGATTAGTTTCACAAGGTTATGTACTAGAGGAACCCTAGGCAAGGATTGAAGTTGTAGAGTTTCTTATTGAACCTGACTAGAATATTCTGGATTTCTGGTTCTGACTAGCTCAGATGTTCGTATTTATTATGGATGCTTTATTCCTCATCCTTGAGTCTCGTATGTTGGTGGACAAGTGAGGCGAACAGTGCTAAAATTTTTCACCTGCCTCCCCCTCTTAAGCTCTGCTGGCCAGGCTGAATTACATCTTCTTGAGCTTTTTTTTGTACTATTTTTTTTTCCTCTTTACACCTGGTCTCTTGTGCTTGATGCAAAGGGAATTCTCTTGATGTTGTTGATTTTCTTTCTTTGTTTATAGGTCTTCTGGGAGTAGTGCTTCATCAGCCCAATATGGATGAGGTTTTTGTTCTTTTTAATAAAAACCAGTTATATTTTGAGAAGTGTGGGTTACTTTGCTTGCTTTTTAGTATATTAGACATCTTGTAAGAATTCTAGCAGCTTCTCTGACTGAGTAAGCTTGATGGATGAACTACTAAGGTCTTTTGGTTTAAATAAGTAGCTGTACTAGAGCACTACAAAAGATTTCTTTTGGAGCTCTTTCAGTCTACAGGCTGTATAATCCAAATGGATTAACGTGGCATTTCCTTCATAATCCTATGTATTTTCTGCCTTAAAAAGACTTCTAATGTTTTTCCTAAGGGTTTTAGTAGAAAATACCCTTTAAATATGTATTGATATCTTGAATTATTATATTGTCATTTTGTGCTTTTGTACTTAAGATGTACAACTAGAAATAAAACATGCCATGTTTGTTCTCTTTTCTTTCTGTAGGTTTTTTGTTTGTTTGAACTTAGTATCTAGTGCTATGTATTAAGTAATTAGACTAAGAGGGCAGAATTTTTGTGAGTGTGCTGGTTCCTAAAAGTACCGACTTCTGTCTGGTAGGATTTTCATGTGTGCCTAGTTGCCCAGTAGCTGCATTTGTAGTTTAAAGGTCTAGGAATGCCTGTCTTTATCTTTTAGTGTCTCAGTACCATTGCAGAGCTGATTCTAACTATTTCACTATGCCAAGAAGACATCTAAATACAAGGGATCACAGAATGTTAGGGGCTGGAATTGACCTCAAAAGATCATCTAGTCCAACCCCCCTACCAGAGCAGAGATGTTAAATTCTTTTGAGAACCAAACCAGTAAAATTAATGAACTAGTTCTGAGCTGTGTCTTTTTGAGTTCTTTAATGTATTTGGGAATCATATTGGAACCTGTGAAACCACTTAATTCTGGAATTACTTTTAGGATTGCTCTGAGGGTTAACATAGTCAATTTCTATTATGTTATTAAAATACAGTTTAATTTAATTTTGGAAAACATTTGTGAAGAAACATAGAGCTAGCTTCCCATTAGCTAATAAAATCACTTAATTGTGGTACATACTTAGTTTTGTGAAACTTATTTTGTCTGTTTACTCTACCTCACTTCTTGTTCTGGAATTCTTTTCCCTAGCATCAGCACAGCTGCATCATCCATTTCCACGATCCTTTTAACCTCCACTTTTAATTAAAACAAACAAACAAAAAAATTAGATGCTGTTCAAAGCTTGCCATTTAGTTTTGGGAAAATAAAAGTTCACATCTAGCTTAGGCGTGTGTGAACAGCTGTTAAAAGCCACAAGCAAAATGATACTTATAAAATTGGTGGGGGGAATTTTAAGAGCAAGCTGCCAGTTTGACTGTACTTTTCAATAGCTCTTTACTTTCAGCCAAATGGATTTAACAATGATTTTCTTTAAAAAAAAAAAAAAAAAAAGTGTGTTTTATAGAAGCAGCAGCTCAGGCAGTTAGGCTAGTGGTAATAGGAGGCAACTTGCCATTTCTCTTTAACTTTTAATGAAATTTTTCTTTGAATCTGGGGAAATTGCTCATTAGAGAGGTTGGAGGGGCTGATATCCACCCTTGCCACCCACCATGTAGGTACATCTGTCCTCATCTGATTCTAATGAAGGATCTCACTCATTGAAATTCCTGAGTTCCAAGGCTAAGCGTGGAGGGGGTAATACTTCCCTCACACGGGTTTTGTAGGCATTATAGTGCTGTTTATGACTTAAACATTGAGTTAATGATAGGATTTCTTTTTTGAGTCAGAGTTACCAAATATGACTAACCAGCTGGACAGAAATGTGCAGGGAATTTATCAGATGTTGAATATTAAAAAGAAAGAGGACAGATTTTAACTATTGTTGAATCCACTTTCTGTACTATAAGGAACTTTTGGAGAAATGAAACTCAAAAATTTCCTTCAAGAACAATTTGTCTTTATTGATGAGGGGAGGAGCTACAGCACCAAATGCTTGTTGCCTAATAACTGTGTGTATGTATCTGTGAAGTTTATATGGGCAGCTTTCTTGGGGCTGTCCTAGCTGGTCCTTTCTGTAGGTGAGATGCCATTGCTGCAACGCCTTCCCTGAGGTATGGTGGCATTCAGAACAGGTGTGACCTGTTTGAGCAGGTTACCCTTTGGTATGGAGACTAAAAGGGTCTGTCTTGGTGTTTGTTGCTTTGTACACTTCTACCTCCTGCCTTGGAGTTTCCACACTTGTGTTACACATCCAGTATCACTTTTGCCTCTGGCAGTGTAGCCTACAGTGTGCAGTTCAATGTTTTGGGTTGGAAGTTTCAATATGGCTTTCATTTGACACACCTGTCTTTCCAGTATGCCCAAGTTTTCTTTGCATGGGCTGCTAGGGAAGAGGAGTTAGGTAGCAAAATAAAATTTAAAAGTTATTTGGTCATTATTTTCTGCTTATATGTGTAAGTGTGATATGGCTTGACATTATTAGCAAGGAAGAACAAAATTCACTTTGTTAATCAATTTCAATTTCTTGGATGTCTCATTTTTGGTTGATTCATTAGAATTCCATAAAAACTTCCCACTACCATTTTTGAAAGGAAAATAAGAAACAAGGTGGACAATCAAAATGGCAAGGAGGTAATTTCATTTGACATTGTGAGTATCCTTGGTGCCAAACTGTAAAGCTCTCATAGAACTCTCTCTGTTCTAGGATTAGAATTCTGGGTATAAACCATAGAATTGTCCTCAAGGCTTGGGAAGAGTTTAGGTGGTCTCATACACAGTGCATGTGGGAGGGCAATAATGACCAGGGGAATGGAAAAGCTTTGAGGCGAAACAGATCGAGTTCCTTAACAGTAGAAAAAAGACCAAACAGGTGTATAAAAGCATTAGAAGAGAATAGAAAACAATTCTGTAGCATCTTTTCAATACAAACCCAAGGAAATCTCATACTTTTTTTTATTAAACAGGAAGTTTAAAATAAACAGTTGAAATTACTTTTTCACATTGTGAATAATTAAGTTGAAGTTCTGTTCGTTCACCGCTATAGAAGCCAGAAGTGCACATGGGTTCAGAAGGTGTTATGAAAAGCAGATGGCTGTGAAGGGCTGGTCTGCTAGTGGCTGTGAAATGTTTCAGCTGTATTCCTAGCAGGCTGAAGGTGTGATGTTAGGCTGAGCGACTAACAGCCTGAGAGTGATACGCATATCAAGTGATGATCATTGTAGTTATACAGTTTATTTTCCTGCCTTAATACCTGCTCTTCACTGCTCCTTGAGGCAGGTTACTGTCACAGATAATACAGGAACTTCAAATACTAGATTTAAAAAATCAAATTCCTGTTGCAATTCCTACTCCACCCTCAAATTGCCCCCTCCCCAGAACAGCAAACCACCCTGCCTTGCCATTTGCCTAGAGTGCCTAAGGTTTTGTAACTATATTTATGTGAATTACTTTGTAGCTGATTGGTTGAAACAGTGCAGATGAGAGAATGTTACATGAATTCTGATGGTTGCTCCACCCTCTCATTTATTTTTCAATACAAGAATCTCTGGAGAAAGTAATGTAGAAGCCTGTGGAATAGAGAGAGAGGCACTGAGTATCTGAGTAGTCCCTAAGTTATTAATTTTAGGCCTTTAAAGTCTTTATAGTATCTGCTCCTAACAAATTCAGCTGTGTCAGTCCTGCCAACTTCTGAAAGCTCCACTGCTTGCCTAAACTATGTTAAAAAAGTCTGTTTTGCTGAAAAGTTCTACAAATCTAACATGTTGTTTAATATCTTTTCATAAATGTGTTTTAAATGGAAGCATGATGGTGACCCAGTTTTTCAAAGAGTGCTCCATGATGTCCTAGACAACTCTTTAACCATTAACTAAAGTCTCTGCTATCCTAATTCATGGAAATTATGGCTGTTAGAATTCCATGCCTTCTTAATGTATATTAAAAGAGGAGGACTCTACTGAGTCACAAAAAACTAGGTCATCAGCGGGGGTGTGCTAAAATCTTAGTAGATGATATCTTGGAGTTATTTACAAGGGACTTGTTAAGTTCTTGACTTGTTCTCCCTTTCCTTTTCAAACGTAGCAAAGGAAGTGCCACTTACCCTTGAGGATTCCTAACTAAAAAGTAGGGTGGGTTTGTTTAACTGAAGTCATGGCTGACCAAATGATCTGGCAAAATGCACTTTCAGCACCTAAACTCTTATATAACTCAGATGTAGCTGATTTCTCTGACTTCATTAAAAAAATAAAACTCTTAGAATTGTCTTTGGTTATGAAGTTTTATAAAAAAGAGTTAATATGTTCACAAAAAGAAGTCCCAGCTGAACCTTAAACTTGCTTGCTTAATATTTTCAAACTAAAGTGAATCCTGTCAAGACTTTTAGGAGTGCATAGATGTGTCCAATTGTGTCCTCAGTGTTGTATTTCCCACACTCAGCCCAGTCTGTGGAGGTGTCTTCATGATTGACTTAACCCAGTTTTACTTTTGTCAACTGTAGTTGTGGTAGCACTACACAGAGTTGGTTCAGTTCACTGACCTGGCCTAAATTGAACAATGAGATGAGTTCTTGTTGGAATGAACTTATGGATTATGGCTTCTATTCTGCATGAAAGAAGTTTGGAAGTGCTTGGCTAGCAGCACAAGGAAAGCCAGGATCATCTATTTGGTTTGCAGTTGTGGTAGCTTAAGCTGCTAAAGATACAAATACACTTCTATTTCCAGGGCCAGCCCCCTCCATTGAACATGTATGTTCTTGATTTTTGGTGTGAGGTTTGGGTTTTAATTTCTTTTTTCTTTGATATTTTTGTGAGAGACAAGATGAGGGAACTGGATTGCTCTTCACAGCTATCTGTGAAGAGTAAGAAACCCAGCTTTGTGTGTACAAAGTATTTGGGTCCTTTATGTATTATATAGCTTTTTAGTTCTTGGGCAAAGTTCTTAGTGACCTTTGTTCAGTTCTTTGCAGCTAGCCTGATGAGTTGGTTCCTCTTGCTCAGTGGAGACTTTTTGATATTGTAAAGGTACCATATCAATATATTCTATCTTGATGTGCCCACTGTTTGATATTTTTGATTTTTTTTTTTAAACAACGGCTACAAACATTGCAGAAGAGCTTTTGGAGCTTTTCCTCAGTATCTGAATTGATTGTAGCCTTTTATTAAACTAATGAAGCTTTGGACAGAAATGTTCACGTCATGATAGAAATTCATGTCAGGAAGAAACAAGCAACATGCTCGTTCTACTTGGAGGCAAGAACCAATGGAGGTGAACCAATGACAGATGTGTTGATTGAAATTCAGTTCTGTGGGTTTTTTTTTTAATTTTGCCTAGGTAACCAGTAGGTGATAATGAAATATGTAAGTTGGCAAATGTGAAAGAGATTTTTACAGTCACACTTCTACTGTCTGCTTTGAAATCATCTTATTGTTGTAACAGAAATAGTTTGAATTCAGCTCTTTGTAGTCTTTGAAATGCTGTGGCTCAATTCAAGAACTGATAACTTTACTCTCAGTGGTCTGAAGATGTTGGGTTTTAATTTCTCCTTTTACAGTTTATCCAAGTATGTTATATTTCTTTACTAAGCAGTCTTTTTTTTTTTTCTTATAAAAAGTAATTTCCTATAAAGTTGTTGTACTCTTAATTTTTTAACTGCCAGTTGAAAGCAGTTTGGCTTGGTAATAATTTGTTACAAAAGCTTCCAAATGGAAGAAGAACTGGGCTGCTGTCAAACAGGATTTGGTACACATGGAACAGTTAAGCAGTAATAAATAGCCTAGTAACTGAGTAATTTCACTCAGATATGTGCCAATCTTGCCTCCACTCTGAAAAAAGTTTGGAAGAAGAACTGATATTTAAAATTGCTTAATGCTGGAGGTTTATTGTAATAACAATAATACTGACTTGGCCTGATCTTTGAATATTTAAGGCTTGTTTTTATATCCCAGTGAATGATTTCATGTTCATTTATAATTTTTGTCGTGGGAGAGCTCCTGGAGAGGCATGTAGGAGAAGCACTAAGTGTCTCTGTTACAGCTGCTGGAGGCAACAGTGGATTCAGGCATGGAAGGGCCCTGGTTGTGACCTGGGTTGGCTCTGTTAGGAGTAAATAATTCAGAGTATTGGGTAAAGGCATCACACTTGAGAGGATAGCCACTGTTTTAACATGTGCTTGGCATGAATTCAATAGAGGTATACCCGTGGAAATGGTTTATATATATGGATACAGCAGCAGCCATCAAGAATGCTGGAGTGAGTCCTGGCAGAAATTATTAGGTAAATAGGAAGAGGTTTGGTATTAGAAGTTCATTTCCATGGCTTCACAAAATATTGTACTATGAGATGTGTTCCTAGGCATTGTTTTAGGAACTGCTGTGTACGAATAAAGCTTTCTGTTTCATGTTATCATGTCTCCAGATTTTCTGGGTTTTTTGAAAGCAATTACTTGTATAGCTGTACCTAGCTTGCAAGGCTCTGTAGAATGTTTGAATTACTGGCAGAACCACAAATGTTGTTGGTGTTTGGTGGGAGAAGTAGTTTAGGTTTGGGTTTTTTTTTCATTCTGTCTATAAGTACAGACTGCAAATATCCCTTAAGAAGTTGTTTTAGCTTTTCTTATGCAATAATGAAACTGACTTTAAGTTGCCTGCTGTTTTGAATGCTAACAAGGAATTCAGCCCTTCTGAGCACATGGAGGCTGCAGGTCCATGATCAGTTGATTTTTTATTTTTTTTTTTTATTTTTTTTTGGGTGAAGCCAGCTTACAGCCTGAAGTTTGGCACTGTTGCCCCATGGGAAATCAGATCTGAGACTTGATCTGTGTTAAACAGAACACTGCAGAAAGAAATGCCTATTTTTAACATGGATCAGCTCATTGAGCTTCATAAGCTCATATAAGTTGCTTGGTCTCCTAAGTAGGTGAGGAGAGAATAATGTGCTGTGGCATGAGGGTGGGAATGAACACTGAGGAGTGGGACAGGTTGGTGAGATTTTCTGAGCTTTGCTTCTGGCACTGGTAGGTTTGAAACTGTGGCTGGAAACTCTTGATGGGAAAAGGAGACAGGTGTGAGTGACTGAAGGTAGGAGCTAAGAATGTGTGAGTTTTCATTAAAATCTCAAAATGTTGAGTTTATGGAAATTATAGTGAGCTTTCTATTTTATGGCTGCCAATCCACTAAATCTTTGAGAATTTTAAAATGATAAATCATTTAGTAGTGTTCTTAGTATTTAACTGAAATGACTGTGCCGTGCCCAGGGGCTGATACATTCAATGATGATGTAATCCATTAAAGTTAGAGAAAATATTTGAAAGATAGGAAGAAAAGCTGATCCATCCATGGCTTGCAGATATATTGGGCTAGCACCATCTTCTGAATGTTTAATACATTACAGCTTCACTAAGATACTTAAGAACATTAACAAAAAAATACTTAACTTTGAATTTCAGTAATCACAATACTGTAGTATCCTTTTTACACTCTTTTGAGTTTATGAAATTGTTAATATAAACCAAAGCAAACAATATCTATGATTGCATTAGAAATTAACAATTTTTTTTTTTTTGCACTCTGTCCTAAAATGTAGATTAGTAGTATAAGAAGGGAAATTAACTTGTGGAAAAAAGCTATTGAAGTCCATCAGTTTGTCACTAGTAAAAAAGCTATTGAAGTCCATCAATTGGTCACTAGTAGCTCAGGAAAATCAATTTAAACAGTTCAAAATACCGTTAAAAATTTTCATTTTGAATCAAAGCAAGGTCTATTATTACTTTTCTGTCAGCAAGTCTTGTTGCAAAGTGCTGATAGGGAGGTTTAGAAACTACTATCAAAACCATTAATGTGTAATCTAAAGAGAAATGCATTTTTTGGAGTTAGGCTTGTAGAAAATAATTTATCCAGAGGAGTTTATATGAACATTTAAAATACATATCGCAATCATTGTGCTGTTAAAATATTTTTACAAGATTAGGAATCAAATAATTTTGTGTTTCTACCCTCTAAAGGGTAGTGTTATAATGGTGAGAGAAATTTTAGATTGTAAATTATGTAACTTTTTTTTTCTTGTTGGTGTTGCTAAAATATTGGCAATTAGAAAATGACCTATCACTTGAAACTTACTTGTTTCAATGTCTACGTTTAATTACTGTGCTTGTGAAGGGTGCTGGATCCTAAAAGTGAAATACTGCACTTATTACTTGTAGAAACTTTCAAGAATGTGAGAAGAAATGCTGCAGCTAAAGTTCCAGAGAGACAAAATAAGTATGACATATTTTATCTCAGTTTTATTTAAATTATTGTACTTAACAGAACTGCTGTTTCTCGGAGATGGTCACCCTAATGCTATTGCTGTGTCATTTAAAATTTCATTAGACACTTCATTTCAGTGTGTACCTGTGAGGACTGGAATTCCAGCTGTTGTTGGGCATCCTGGATTATGGTTTGTGTTGAGCACAGGTTTGTTTTGTTTTGCTTTCCCAGTGTCGTTCAATAAACGCTTTCAACTGTGTCTGTGTGCTGGTCACTGTGACCACCCAGTGATTTTTGTAACTGAATTAATGTAGCAAGAAAATTCCATCTGAGGGGGTGTTCTCCTGGCTCAGCCATTTTCTTCTTTCTCCTTGTTTCCAAGAAATAGCTATTTAAAATGATATTTGAGTTCAAATCAACAGGATTAACTTAAGGAAGTAAAACTAATCGCCATCAAATTTCTGGTTGAGGAAAAAATTAGGAAGCCTTGAACACAAGCATTAAAGAAGACGAAAGATGGTTTAGTGCACAAAGCAACACGTTTATGGTTTAGATCTTAGGCCTGGCTTTAAATTGATCTTTTCATACGTGTCTCATCTTCCCATCTCTAAAAATAAGGATAGTATTTGCCTAGTTTACTGGGAAGAGAATTAGTCAGTAGGTGATCTGGTAGGTATTGCAGACTGCTTATCAGCTGGTGATAAGAGCTATGTAAGGATGTGACTGACTGGATTAAAAACCAATAATGAATAAACTCTGTTCTTTCCAGGAGGAGCTTGTGATCTTAGAACACATTTCTTTAAGGCAAGCAAAAAAGTAGTTAACCAAAGATGTAAAATTAGAGAATATTGAAGTCCTGTAAGATTATGCTTTTGCAAGAGACTGGCATTAGTTTGCTGGACTGGGCTGTTCATTCTTAAGACCAGTATATATAAAAGAATTTCATGTTCTTTCATTCACATCCCCACTACATTTAAGCTTGCCCTAAGGGTGTGTTTACGGAGGTCTGTATGTTGCAGACAGTAAATAGACATGCCTGATAAATTCACCTGCACAGAGGCCTGTGGTGCCACATCTGGACTTGTGCCCAGATTAACCCATTTCAAGTTAACTTCAAGTCATCACTTTGCTATGCCACAGCCTGCTGTTTAGATACATCTTCAATATACTTACTTGAGTTGCAGGGTGGGGAGATGACACTCAACATGTCTTTCATACTCCTGTTTTGCCTTGTGTCCTCATGGATACCCTGTTAAAAAAGGCAAAAACCAAAAGGCAGAGTTGTTCCAATTATTTTTTAGTTCCCAGATAGTACAACAAGGTTGTAACATCATTTTTGAGTGCTTGTTTCCAGAAAGGTCTGAGGGATAAGGTGCCTAATAGAAGGGATCAGATTCTAACTATGAGTATAATCTTGGTCTGTTCAATCAAATGATAAATAGTTGCAGGAATTTGTTGCCAAGAATTCATTAAAAAATAAAATGGGAAATGTCTGTCTGTGAAAAATATTATTTTTAAAAATCTTTGTCTCTTTAAGTTGTCCTCTGTCATCTTTGTTTTGAAAAGAAACTTGGGTGTATTCATTTCTTTTCTTTGTAATAAATTTTTCTGTGGTCTGAAGAGATGCCTGCTCTTTGTATCTGCAAAGGGTAATGTATCTTCTTTAAAATGACCTGTCATCTACATCTACCTTATACATGCTTGTTACTAGGAGAGAATCCTGTGACATTGTGTCTTCTATAGTTAGCTGCACTTGGTGTGCTCAGATGGTGATGTTTGCTTCTGGCTGCTCTTTTTGTATTTTGTTGAAACCTACTTAAAATCTTGCAAACATTGACCTCCCTTAACCTTTTCTCTTCTAAAGATGCACAAGAACCACTTTTTTTTTTATGATATAATCTGTTAGTGTTTAAAAGTATTTGAAAGTCCCATTTAATATGGGTTGTTTGTATGTAGAAAACTCAATACAAAGACTGCAGCTGCTTCTCTGAATATAAATCAGAGAGAACTTATCATGCTAAATGCATTCTTATTGTTTCCTGTGTTAGAACAAACTATTTGTTTCAGCAGACTGGTTTTGTTATGTGAAGTACCTTTATTCTAAGGAGCTCATCAGAGATTTTGTGTCTTCTTATGCCATTCTTTGAGAGGCAAGAGAATTCCACATAGGCTTTGTACAACTAAGTGGAGGTCCATAAGAGAGATGCATAAACCCAAGAAAACCTCAGTTTAGAGGCAAGATACTTTTCTGTTTTTAACCAGAGACCTAGGAATTGCTCACCTTTCTTTTCCCATATTAGACATACATTTTCTTGTCATATATGTTTAGGAATTTGTCTCCTGGTTTAAAAGGAGCTCAGATCATAGATTTGGCATTTAGACAGTTACCTTTTTCTTTAGTAATTGAGAAGCATATTTACTGATAATTCTATTTTTTAAAAAGGGGTAAGTGTTGCAGTGTTTTGTGTAAATTACAAGAGTTTAAGTTACCAGGTTTTTTTCCTCTCTGAAACCAGTAATTTCCTGTTGTAGCTGGAAATGTTAAGTATAGTTGTAAAAGTATTAAAGCACAGCACCAGCTATTATTACCCTGCTTTAGCAAATCTTCTAATACAACATTTGATTTGTTATTATGTCCTCATAGGGAAGCATCAGGAGTAGAGTGTACATGACAGTGAGAAAGTAAACACATGCTTGCAAGCAAATTAATGTATTTCATCTGTCTTCCACTAATAAC
Source organism: Indicator indicator (assembly GCF_027791375.1). Classification (NCBI taxonomy): domain Eukaryota; kingdom Metazoa; phylum Chordata; class Aves; order Piciformes; family Indicatoridae; genus Indicator; species Indicator indicator. Next base: position 11,242,316 of record NC_072032.1, on the reverse strand, counting down.
AATCTGTCATGCTATCTATCTGAGAAGGGGCATAAACAGTTTATTTTGTGTTTAGAATAACTTCCTGGAGGTAGTTAATGTGACATGTAGTTTGTCTGACGTGAGTATAACCAGATCAACACTCTAGATGTTTTCTTGATAACCTAAAAAAATTACTGAGAAAATCTGTACTGAAACTATATTTATATTTCTTTTTGAGCTTCCTTAAATCAGACTAGTGGCACAATTTGCAGGATTTCCATGAAAGAGTTTTGTTTTCTTGGCAGCTTTACAATTTTAGTGTGAGAAAAAGATTGAATGTTTTAATAAAGATGTAACTACAAAAAGCTGAATTTTGCACTCCCAACATTTAGGTTTGAGTATTTGAGAAGTGTATGTTATAGTAGTTTAGAAGTACCAAACCAAATTTGAGTTTTTAAAAAGCTACACACAATGTGATAGTACTGCAGAGTTAGTACAATTTGTTTTCAAATTAATACTGTGTTTTTCCTGCATAACTCTGGTTACTCTATCAGAGAATAATTAATCAGATATTTGTTAATCAGATTTTTTTTTTATTTACATGGAAAGAACATTTGTGTCTAATTAGAAAATGAAAGTGGCCTTGCTTGAAGTTTCAAGTAATCAGTTTAAATACTCTTTAGAAACTAAGACATAACTAAAGCTTCATCCTTTATTGGGGAAGTGCAGGTTCCTGGTAAACTGAGTAATAAAAAGATAGGCAGGTTTTTTTGTTGCCTTTTTTCCTATTTTCTTTGGAGTAATGGCAAAAATCAGCATTAAAACTGGACTATTTTAAGGCAGAAGGGGTCTGAGAGGGGTTCCTTCTGGCCAGAGTGGTGGAATCTACTAAGCCATGCTCTGCTGTGGCAGGGATCTGATAAACTGAGTAGTAAATCCTGTTGTGCAAAGTGCTGCTCTTAATGTTAATTTCTGACTTATAATGTACAATAGTGGATATTTGCCCCATATTAGAGAGATCACTCTTTTACTCCCTTTTTCATGCACTTTTGCTTATGCATAGGAGAAGCAGAACCTTCACACTCTGAAATGAAACTGCCTGCACTTGTTGAACAGTGTGTGGGGGTAGTACTATCTAACAGTATTGCTGTCTTCACTCGGAGGTTTTCAGGTGCTCAGGCTAGGTTTGCTCTTAAGAAATGCATCTGACATTATACCAAAAAACCAGGATGAGAAAGAGGTTGTCATATGCAGCCCCCTTTTTTATGAGCCTGGAGTATTTTCAGAAGAGAAAATACATACATAATTTTAAGCACATGTAAATCAAATTAATAAATTATTAAAGCATTTTACTTGTCATGTCTGTGTGGGCTAATCATGATAGCTCATTATTTAAACATTATGTAATTGTATACCTTGTGTGAACAGCTGCAAATACTTTGCAGAGAGATTTATATTTCATTTTTTTTCACAGCATACTATAAAAGAATATGTTTTTATGTGGTACTGTAGATTAATACAGCTGTTTACTCATAACTTTAAAACTACCCTTAATTATATTAAAACATGAAGTAGTTGTAATATGCATGTTAACTACAAGACTAGGTAGATGTAAATTCATTTATGTGTTAATACAGGTTTTAATGGAAAAGACTGCAATTATCAATTAAAAAATAGTTCAGCTTAAATGGGAGAACTGCCCCTTTGTAACAAACTCCCTCCCAGTTGCAAGCTTTTAAAATGGAAGGTGGTCAGGTTTGGGTGGAGAGGCTTCCCTTTACTGATATTCTGTGAATTCTCTTTTGTGTTTCTGAACTATATGTATGAAAAGAAAGTGGTTGTCCTGGTTGTCACTGGTATAACCATCTAAAATCACTCTATAGTGCCTTATAGTTGGCAAGTGTAATCTCAGGATCCAAGAGAAATGCCAATAAACCATTAAGCAGACTTGCTTAACATGCATTTTGCATGTCACTCAGCTCCTTGTGCTCTTCTGAACAAGCACTACCACAGTTTTTTCAGCTCCTTGGAAGTACCTGTGCAAGTTATATGTTTGTATTTCTTCCAGAATTACCTGAAAGGAAGATTCATGCAAAATGAATGTTTTCTGACTTGGAAGAAAAAGAAAAAAAGAAAAGAAAAATAAAGTAGTTCTATACAGTTTTTCTCCAGTGATGTTATGAAAGAAGAGGTTGGCAGCCCTGTAGGAAAGGGAGATAAATAGCATGAGCTGCAGCCTTTACATTCTGCACAAATGATGTTCTGTTGTCTTTCGGGAGTGTGTGCAGTTATTTCCTTGTGTGACACTATTTAAATCAAAATACACTGTTACTACATTTTTTTGGCACGTTGAAAGATTATAAACCCAGAACATTCGTCATTCTTCTAACTATTGATACATAGTTTGAAATACTGGCTTTGTGTTTGTACTTTTGTATCACTCTGCTAAAATGTTACACATTTTGGTATTGCTTTAATTTTAAGACAATACAGCTGCTGTATTGTCTTTACTTTACTCCTTGAAGCAGTGTTTTGTGAGCTAATTATATTCGTTCTGGTTCATTTCAGTGAAGCAGGTGAGCTAAAGTAAATTTTCACCTGCTTGACTATTTTTTCCACATATATGTGTTGGAATGGAATGGAAATGATCATTTGTCTCTGCAGAGAGGTGCAAGGTGGCTTGTTGCAGACATTTTTGGGTTTTTTTGTCTTGCGGAGTGCCACATATATCTAAATACTGTAAGAGAAACAAATGTGGCATGGATTTATTTATCATGAGTGGCTTCAGAGTCTCAAGTCAAAAATAGCAGAATTATTCAATCAAGACTGAATTGCTGTTGAATGTTTGTGTGTGGGTAGACTGTAAAGCACCCATTTGTGTTGTCTAGCACTTCCTAGTGTTTTTCTATTCCCTTGCTACTACCCAATAAAAAAAAATTTCAGTGACTTGCTCTTATTTTCTCAAGTAAAGTTATACAGAGATTGGATTTTGAATATTTATGCTGCCTCAAATGTTTACTCAGACTTTGTGTATCATTTGCTATCTAGCCTTGCAGTCACTGTAAACAGTTTTCTGTCTTGAGTTAGCACTATCAGCTTTTCACTGAAAATAAATGATGCATAGCAGCAATTCAAAGGATGATAAAATTAATTTCTTTTTGGGTATAAATCACCTGAAGATGTGACCCAATCAAATTTCTCTGGTCCTTTAAAATGACTATTTTCTTCTTGTTGTGTTTGAAATGTCCCTTGCTCTCCAAAGAGGTGACTGTGATGTTGTTTGCATTCTTTTCCTTACCTCAATTCCACAGCGTTCTTCTTACCTGTTTTTCTTCTCACATCTTCAGGAATGCCTTAAAGGGAGGATCCTTGGGATTTCTGTGGGAGTTCATATTTCTCTTCCATTTTTTTCACCTCACTAGGTCTCTGTTTAGTTTCACCTATAAACCAAACTGAGCCAAACCATTGTTCATGAGAAGCAAATAAGCCTTTAGTAAGCCTTACTTCTGCTACATCAGGCACTGATCTATGCTGGTTTCATCTTCAAGGGGGGATTTTCAATTGCATCTGTCTGGCTTGGTGGAAGTCATATCTGAATTCCTGAGGTTGTTAATCTATTTTTATTGTGGCAGTATCTTTATGGGATACCTGTACATACAAATACATACAGATCTATTAATTAGGGAGCAGCAATTTGTCTTGCTAGCTTTACTTGAAATCGCTCTTCATGCTAGACAAGATTAAAGTTTTATTCCAGGGAAACAAAAAGTTGGGCTCTTGACTAGTCAGAAACAGTTGCAGGACAGGAATATTAAGGGAACGGAGATAATTCTGAAACCATGTTTTTTTCTGTCTTTTTTTTTTTTTTTTGGTAGTTCTTGCATGAGCTGTTTAAGTGTGTTTCAGGTGTAAAAATGAACCCTAACCTTTTTCTGTCCTCATGAGTCCAGTCAGGAAAAGAATATTGTGACCTATCTCTCACTCCCCCCTTGTTTGTGCTGTTCCTCTGCTTCCCCTGATTTTGGTTTAATTTGATTTAAGTATTTAATACAATGCAGATATGCCAAGTGGTTTCTCTGTAGTCAAGGAATTAGCATTTTACCTATTGCTTTGCTAACTTACACTTTAACTGCTGTCATTCCTGTCTGCTGGTCCTGTTTTAAAAACCTTTAGAATCTTAGAAACGATAAATCAAAGACATACTGCATTCTGTAAAATTTACACATCTTGGGGTTGCTTTACCTTCTCATGATAGAAAAGATAATTTGGTAATGCAGATAGCTTGTATCCCAGCTCTTAACACAAAGTACCTTAGATGATTCTGCTTTTGGCAGGGGGGTTGGACTTGATGGTCTCTTGAGGTTGCTTCCAACCTCTAACATTTTGTGATTCTGTAACATTTGTGTGCTTTAGAGATGCACTGTTTGCAGAGAGTTAAATCTTTTTTATCCAGAATAAAATCCTTGTGTCTCCTTTAGACATCCCATTGTGAATGTCTAGGCATCAATTTATATTCTACTTGGTAAAAATGGAGCTATGAATTTTCCCCTGGGGTTGTCTTCTTCCTCACCCCCTTTGGATGAGGAGGATGACTGTACCGTGTGACACATAAACTTCACCTTGGGCCTTTCTCTAAATGTTTGTGTTTGATGTGTGTCCAAATCTTGCAGATTTTCTTTGAGACCTTTGTTAGGTAGGGCCTATCATAACCATTACCACAGTTAAAATGTCCTTGTTTTGCATCTTAATTTCAGTAATTCCTTTTTCTTGGCCAATGCAATGTTATCTAATCATTTAGAGTATTCTGCAAGATCATTTTCCTGGTTTGTAAAATCAAGCTGTATTTATGTATCTGATTCTCTTTCTATCCAAAACTTATTTGTCTTTGCCTTTTAACTTTTCATGGCTTAAGTGCATTCTAGTGTCATCCTTCATCCCAATATATCCCTGCTGTTAATTGGCTCATCATATGACCCCACACTGGCCAGCTGTTAGTTTTCTTTCTATAAAATTCCTGCACTCCTTATAAACATCTTTTTTAGAAAATCATTTTTTCTGCTCCAAATCCCTCCTTAAAAGTCTTTCTGCTGTGATGTCTAAATAAAAACTGGGCAAGACTTATCTCCTGGTGTCCTAAGAATTCTGCCTGTCGAGCTGACCAGCATCAGATGTTCAAGAGAAAGGTCTGGGGGAATAACTATTCAAACCATTCACTGCATATTTTCTGATCTTCAGTAACTGTCTCTGATTGTGCCTTTAGCCTGTGGCAGTGCAAAGTAATTTGAGTTAGTGTAGTCATCTTTCATTGACTGCAAACTGCAACTTTCTGGAGTTAAATATTTATTAATGCTTGAAACCCTTTTCTTGTACTCAAACTGTGCCCTCTTTCACTGAGAGCTAATGTAACATGAATTGCCTTGCATTTACTGTGGGCTGGGAGCGTGCACATGGACAGTCACCTGGCAGTTATCTGGCATAACAGTAAGTGTACAGTTCACAGCTGACTGCCCAGAATTCAGAAGGCCCAAGGTGAAATGCTTGTAAGTGGGGAGAGGGACTGAGAATTACAGAAAACTCAGAAATAAAATTTCACCTTGATTTCCACTTCCAGTCTTTTTAAGACCCTTAAGATCTTGTGTACTTTTAATTTCTCTATGGTAGTAAAGTATATACTCCACTGGCCATATGTCATTCTTGATGCTTCTTCAAATAGAAAATTAGGAGGCATTTGAAAATATGATTTCCAGTATGGCAGAGCCATTTTCTTCTGGAAAATTTTAGCCTGCTGTTGTGTTCTTCTACTCCGTGTGCTTTCCTTTGTGGTGAGGAGAGTTTGAGAGAAATCGTAACTTGTGAGCTTGATTTTATGGACTTACATAAGCATGTTGTGGTATTTGAGAGGAATACAGTATAAATGCTATCTCTTTATTAATTGTTATTGTAATAATGTGTAGGCTTCTGAAGTTTGGATGTAGTTCAAGAAATACATTGGGTTAAATTTGGAGGTGGGATTAAGGTACCTTTAAGAGCTCATCAGATTTATTTTTCCCCAAAGAGTAATCTCACCATTGTGTTTTCCAAGCTGCACTTAAAGCTAATATGTGAAAAGTACAAATAATAATAATATTTGTGTTATATTTTAAGTGTTTGCAACAGAGACTGTCTTCTGGTAGTTATTTTTTAGAGAAAATTAAAATAGCTGTTGTGTGGAATGTGTGAGTTTTTAACAAAATTCTTACTGAGCTTGGGTTTTATCTTAGTAAAGGTATTTGTTCTTTTTTTGTGTGTGTGGAACTATCCCACATTTACTATTATGAAAAACTGTACCCAGACATTAGTGTTAATAGCTTAGTATTTTAGTCCTTCACAAATTAATGCCTATGGTAACTGGATGATTTTAGGCCTGTTCCTATAAACAAGGTCTTACTGATGTGCAAGGAACAGTAACATGTGGCAGAAAGTCCACATTAACCAAGGTAAGCAGTATAAATGGGGTGTAGGAATCCCCTGTTAGACTAAAAAATCTCCAAGAGAAAAATCTCCAGAGCCTACAAATTAAAGACCTCCAATATAATTTTAAAATAAAGCCTTTTATGTAGTAGGAGAGCGTTTTTTTCAGCTGATAATCAAATGACACTATTATGCAGGCTTACTAGATTTGCAAATTTACAAGTTTTTACAAGTCAGTTGGGTCCCTTCCTCAGGAAATCAGTTTAAAGTTTTTTTTTCCTGTATTGACTCAAAGAGCCTGGTTGTCCTTAAATCCTTCTGAATATATTTGCCTTATAATTTGACGGCATTGAGTCAACACCCTTATAGGAACTGTAATGCAATAAAAAGAGAAACTGTTCAATATAGTTTCCAGTTACCTTAGGATCAGATTTGGAGAAACTGGAATGTACACAATAAAACCTGTGCAAGACTTGAGTGCCATGTTGTTTTGGAAGCAACCAGTGCTTTTCTACATAAAACAGCATTTGAAAGCTTTGCTCTGCTTGCAATGATTGTAAAGTGATAAAAATGAAAATGCCTGTGACTCTTGAAGTATGCATTTTACTGGTTTTAATTTTCTGAACCATGCCTTTATGGAATTAAAAGCTTCATGTATAAGTAACTAAGTATTAGTGTTTCCCCTCAGTTAGTTTTTTATTATACTGAATGTTTTTGCTGTCCCATGTTCTGCAATAAAGTTGTGTGTATCTCATTTACATTTTATGCTTAGGAAAAATGTGTAGCTTCAGATGTGCTTGGTGAAGTCCATTTTGTAAATAAAATCTCTTTAAGATTACACTGGAATCTCCAATATGTATCATGCTTGCAAACAGAATGTACAAGTGTTTCTGCTTTTGTATGTAGTTAGCAGTAAAGTTGCTGCAAGTTGTTTGTGTGTATCCAGAAATTTGACCTTTACTTCAGATAACAACTTGTTGCATTTGATGATACAATTTTCATTGTATTTTTAGTTGTAATTTCTTTTTAGTTTTGTCACTAAAATGAATTTGTTGTAATTTGTTATTTTTATTTTGGCAAATGATTATGAAAAGAAAGAAACTTGCATTTGCTTACACCTATAAAGGAAGAGGTTACATCTGACATGTTTCCAATGAATTAATTTCTAAGACAGGTAACTCACAGGACTCCACTGCAGTAATTTTTCCTGTCTTCTCTTACTTTTAGTTGACTTGGAACATATGCGCACAGTGAAAGTTGACAAGCATCAGCGATTCTGCCAGGAAAACAATTTCAGTAGCCATTTCGTGTCAGCCAAGACAGGAGATTCTGTAAGTAAGGCAAATAAGTCTGTAAAAGTCTTGTACAGGTCTTTTGTTTGTTTGTTTGTTTGTTTTAATGCAACACTGATTTTATACTTTGTGTCTCAAACCATTGAGGAATTGGGCTGCTGCAGGTCCTTTTTGCCTGCCTGGCTGCATGAAAAACAAATCTTTATATGAGTGTGTGGATTTTTTATGAGTTACAGTACTTATCTGATTTGCAGTCTGAGGTGTAGATTTCAGATAATTGTCTTATAAGACATGTCTGCAGAACTAGTCTTATGAGGAGCAGCTGAGGGAACTTGGATTGTTTAGTCTGGAGAGGAGAAGGTGAAGGTGAGATGTTACTGCTCTCTACAACTACAAGGTTGTAGTGAGGTGGGGTTGGTCTCTTCTCCCTAGGATCAAGTGATAGAGGGAGAGTAAATAGATAGAGGGCTTCAAGTTGTGCCAGGGAAGGTTTAGATTGGCTATTAGGAAAAAATTCTTCATTGACAGTGTTCAGGTTTTGGAACAGGCTGCCCTGGGAAATTGTGGAGTCACCATCTCTCAAGGTGTTCAAAATATGTGTCAACATGGCACTTCAGAACATGGTTTAATGGCCATGGTGCTGTTAGCATGATGGTTGGACTTCATGATTTTATTCCGACCAAAATAATTTTATGATTCTATGATTTTAGTATGGAAATGTTCTAGTTTATTCATCAGCATGAGAAAAGAGACCAGCTGGATCTCTGCTGTAGTTAGAAGTATTCCATTTTTCCAGATGGAATCCCACCTATAGCCCAGCAATACAGAAACTTTCACTGTTTGGTAATGTCACAAGCCCCTGTTCCAATGAAAGTTTTCAATGTGGGTCCTGAGCCATGAGAGACACTCCCTCTGCAGGTCCACTGAAATTTGAACGTTCTGGTATTCGTAATGCTTTGCAGAGCACATTTTTTGAACAATCTTTGACTCTGAACTAACTAGGTTATTTGTTTTAGTTGGAAGTGTATTGAAGAAAGAATTCTTTTTCGGTTGACTGTATCAGTCAAATTAAGTCACATTGTATTGTTTTGCTTGATTTCTGTCATATGCCTCATGACTTTGTCATTCCCATGAAACAATCCTGTATCTGTCTCCTGTTTATTTTTATGTTATTGAATGGTAACACCCTGTTCAATTATCTGGAAGTATAATTCTGTAACACAAATGGAATCATTTGTTTTTGTAAGATCTTTGATGAAACTTCTGCATTGGACTGCCTAATTTCATAGGATAATAGTTTTTCTGTAAAGTCTAACAATATTGATGTTACGAATACAGTGACTCATGATTCTGCTTATAGTTTGTGTTAAATCTCTGGCACTTTTAAAGTATGAAAATATAGGGGGTTTATGCATGAAGAAAAACTTTGTAGTACTTCACTCAGTGAAATGTGCATCTGATAAAATTTATTCCTTTCTCAAGGAAACAACCTTTTTGTGGGATTAGGTAATAGGAAGAAAAAGCATCTCTTTTAATAAGGTTGATATTTAACATTACAAATTATGAACGAATCCTCATTAGGTCTTTTGGATTGATTCATGAATTGCAGCAGCATCCTGCTACACACAATAACTGCTTTTTTTTTTGGCTTACTGTTTAAAATCAAATCTGAAAATATCTAGAAAGCATTAACCGTATATCTGTTTAAATATTTACTAACATAAGAAGCTATGAGGGTAGTTTACAGTAGTTAAATCCATATTGAAATTAAAATTGAGTTAACTCTTTCACTGTTTCAAAATCTTCATTTATTTGGGTAGTAGTGCAAGAAAGACAGAGTGTTTACCCTAGGCAGTGATTTAAGAAGAGGCCATCCATTGCTACTGTGGATATAGGCTTAGAGTCTTAAATACTCAGTTAAGATAAATGTTTTGTTTACCTCTGGTATTTCCAACAGGCTTATTTGCAAAAGATCATTTTATGTATGTAGAAAAGCCCAGAAGTCTCCTTACGGAAGAAAAACAAAATGCCTGAAAAGTAGAGCAAACTGTCTTATTGTCCATCACATTGCATAACTAAAGCATTGAAGTTGTGTGTGCTGTTTTGTGCACAAAGCATCCTCATGGCAGGTGAGGCTCAGGACATCTGAGAATCTGGTATGGGTTAAAGTAGCTCTCTGGAAAAGGTAGGCATGTTCAGGATTTCCTTTCTTGCTCTGTGGATGCCAGCTGAATAGACCAGTACGAGACTAAGGAGTCCAGAGGAGAGAGATTATTTTGGAAGCTACCACATTTTGTTGATTGTGCCAATAATTTGCTACTGGTTTGGATCTCAGATGTAAGAAGAGATTGTGTAAATTGAATTTTCTTTGAAAATGACTAAAAACACTTACACAGGCCTTATCTTTTGAGGGTGGCAGCTGCAAGCTGAAAAGCAATGTTTGTTGGTAGTTTAGATTGTGAGCCTAATATCTATGTAGACATAATGCTTGACAATAGTGTTCAGCAGTGCAAGGTCCTCTTTAGCTTCTGTTCTTTAATCTCAGTTAAAATGCAGCTGCCTCAACAGTAAGATTGGCAAACTGGATTTAGATGAAGTAAAGGAGTAGTTTAAGATAGCAGTGCTACCTGATGTTGTCTGTTACACCATGTCCAAAGTCTGACTTCGAGGCTGCTGCATGCCGTACATCTTGCTTGTTTCCTAGGCACTTCTGTTCAGTATAACACACATACTATACTGTAAGTCTCTTCAGGACAAAAAGTTTCATTGCTTTTGTATAGCTTATATGTTTTTTTAAGCATGTGCAGCAGAGATTTTGGTGATCTTGATGCACAGTTCTTTTGGTCTCGATTTCAGAAACCTGCATCTCTATTGCACAATACACTGGCAATATATTTTGCTGCTAAACATCAGTGAATACCCTTATTCATATTTTATAGCACTGAGAGTAGTACTTGAGAGGTGGGTTGTGTAAAAGGCTGTTTAAGTTTGGGTCTCTGGAGGCAGAGTAGAAGTGTTGCTTGACAGTGCAGCATACTGTTCATTCCTTGTACCATTGTTGAGTTACATTTTCCAATTTTTAAACAAAATTGACTGTACCAGATGAGGTTATTTTCAGATCTGTTTTGTACAGGTCATAATTTTGTATATCTCATTGTTTACAGTTCAAGGATGGTTTGATGTATTTGAAAGAACCTCAAGGATGTCTGTTTTTAATCATTTAAGTGAAATTAAATTTTTTTCCATAGGTCTTCCTGTGTTTTCAGAGAATTGCTGCTGACATACTTGGCATCAAATTAAACAAAGCAGAACTGGAACAATCACAGGTGATTTTCCACAACTACATGTTCTTTCTTAGTATTTTATCTAGTATTAAAAAAAAAAAATCTCATTGCACATTAATAACTGTTCTTTAAAGCAAGCTGCATCTGTTACTCTGAAAGCAATTACTTACTTTCACAACAGCTTTTTCTGAACTATAATAATTCCTTATTTATCCATCATGATTAGCTTTCTGAAACAAGAAAATGTATATTCAAAAAATTAAGAAAAAATTAGTTTGAGAGTTGATTGCTTTAAAACAGTACTTAAAATTGGCTTAGAAATTAAAACCTTTTTGTATGTGTGCATATGCAGGTAGCATGGAAGATACTCTTATGTACTCTCTGGCATCTGCAATTATTTTTCTCATTGTACCAGTCCCAAATAATCTCTCTCTAATGGAGCTGCATAGTTTCTACCCTTGCATTTTGTGTTCTGTTGATTGCATTTTGAGTGTTATTTTGGATTTCATGCCATTTCCTCTGCAGTAAGAAGGGGTTGAGAGAGGGGCGAATGTTTCCCAGCAATAGGTGGGAAGGTTTGTCAAGAAGGGTTGCCCCAGTTCTCTTATGGAGATTAGCAGTGAATTAGGGATAGAATATAGCAATTTCACTGTGAACACATGGCAAAACCCTGCTGCATGCCCTGCTCTAAGCTGGAGCAGAGCTTTGCTGTAGTTCATGCCATTCAGTAGTTGCTGCATGCAAAATGACTCTGGGATCATTGTTTTAGGACCTTATGAATTAATTGGGAAAAGATGTTTTCACTATTTTTAAATCTTTGCACTGTGACAATCTAATTAAAATGTGAGTACTTGCTTGACTGTGTCTACCAGAGCTGGAAGTCACTTAGTTTTTATCAGTTTAAGTTAGGAGATTAAAAATGTGTTAATTGTTCAAATAAGCAAGGAAGAATTTTTCTAATATAACCCTTTTTCCTTTACCACCTCCTTTTCCCTAGTTCCTTCTTCTAAAAATATTTTTCCTGCCAGTAAGGCTGTGTGCAGAGGTTTAAACCCAAAAGTTTTTATACAAACCCAGTTTCAGTAACCTCAAAAACAAAGATTATACTACTGAGGCAACCCTTACAATGAAATTATGTCTGAGCTTACAATACACTAATTTTAAATTTACTTACTGAACAAAAAGCTATTCTAGTGGTGTAATATCCTGGAACTGCTACTGACTACTAACATTAAGTACCACAAAACACGTCAACAGTTTCATTAAAAAAAAAGGGCAGACCATTACTTTCCTACAGCTTGGTCTCCTGCTTTTTGAAATACACAATAAATATGTAATTTCTGAAAGTGTTTTGCCACAGCAGTGTTTACAATCTGTGTTGAAGTGGTTAACTAGAAAACTGTATTGCAAACAGTAAGATGGTGAAATATACTTACAGTACATACCTAACAAGCAAAGCTAAGGAGTTTCAGAGAGCTGCAATTTCTAGGTAGAGAAATACTGAGTGTGTCTTTTCAGTGGTCTTTTACTGCTAAGACACCATTCATCTATTGTTCTGAGCTCTATGATAATAGTTATATAAATAATTCAGCTCATAAAGAGGTCTTTTTTTTTTTTTTGTTGGTTGTGTAGCCAGCAGTGGAACATCAGTTTTAAGACCTTTCTGTGCTGTGGTGTTGTGTTCTAGTAACAGGAGTGTAAGCTTCTAGATATCTATGGAAATCCTTATGCTAAATAGGGATGTACAGAAAATGGTAGCTTTCTAAAAAGAAGTGTCTCTTTTTTAGGTGTTTTTAAAGTATGAACCTTGATACAGCCCTGACTCAAAAGCCAAACTGGTACCAGTTTTAAGAAGGTTTCCTCCTACCTTAGTATTACAATTACAGAATTAATGTAGAGAATTACAGAATTAGTTACAGAATTAATTTTCTCCTAACAGTATTAATTATGGAATTAATGCTGTTAAGCAGGGCAATGGAGTATTTAATGTGTGAATCAGTGATATTATACAAATCACAGTAGCAATAGTCTAAAAATAGTTAATGTGCATGAATTAAGTACTCACTTTGGCCCACACATTACTGTTAATGTGAATCTAAGCTATAGGGATTGAAAAAAGAAAGATTAAAAAACCCTCAAACATCTTGAAAAGCCAAGAACAACAACAACAAAACCAAACCAAACCCAACAAAAGCCTCCCTCCAAAGCCAAACAACCAAAACCAACCAACCACCACCACCAAGAAAAAAAACAACAACAAAAGAAGAAATGAATCCAGTAACTGGAGTTTAACAGGAAGGAAACTTCATTGTCACCAGTCAGGTACAGCAGGAGTCACACAGGTTGCTACACTGTGCATGTAGCCCAAGAGTGAGAGCTGGAGAGCAGCTGCCTGACTTTGCACAGCTCTGCTAGTGGAGCAGTTTCAGTCTACTCCAAATAAGCAACAGTTCTTAGTTACTAGTAAAGTGTTTGCTTCCTTTGAGAGGGCTGTTTTGAGTGGGTTGTAGGATTGCCCCAGTTTAAGTCAGTGAGAAACCAAAGGGAATTCTATTGGAGTTTCTGTCTTGTTAGCTGGATCTTAAGGTTCATTGTGGTATGGAACCAAATACCCTGGTCACTTCTTCATACAGAGAAGGAAAAGCCTCTGCACAAAACTGGAGATGGAAAACTTGAACCTTCATATCCTCAGGGGAATGAATAAAGGACATTTCTTGAGGCAAGTTTATTAGTCTGCAGTGGAAAAGCCTAAGTGAAATAGTGTGTAGATGCTGTTTCCTGAAAGCATGGAGCTGGTCTCTTGGCTGGAAAGAGGTGGTGTTAGATGATGTTGCCATTACTAGGTTTCTGGTTTACCACAGACCTTTTTTTATGGTGGATACAAGTCCTTTAGTATGATGGTTGTGTTTTGTTTTTTTAAATTTCCATCTGCAAAATGGGCACAGGCTTCCTTAAATTACAGAACAGTTATGTGAACGTGCTCCTTAACATTCAAGACATTTAATACTCCAGCTACTGGACTGTAAGAGCAGATAAATAAATAGGTGGATGCTAGGTAGATGCTATAAAGAAACAAAAGCAATACAATAGCATGGCTTATCCTTAAATCAGTAAGTGTGCAAGTGTTGACTTGGATTTAAGCTTTAAAGAGTAAAATACTTGGTGCACATTAGTAAAAATTACAATTTACATGCTGGACTACAGCTTTGAATTTCCCATATTTTGTGGAACGTGTGATTTCCTCATGAGAAAGTTGTTACTTGAATAGATTTGGCAGAGAACATCAGATGTCCTCATTCAGTTGAAGTGGTAACTAAGTATAAAGTGAAATACTGAGTTTGTGTAAAATGCCACCAGTGCAATGCTATATGTGATTGATGTTTTTAGTATGTATATCTTCATTATTACTGATTGTTTAATATTGAGAATACTGTTTAAAAAGTAGCATTTTTGATTCTGTGCCTGAAGATCAGATTTCTTATGTTTAAAATCGATTGTAATTATCACAGTCAATAGAAAGAGCTTAGAAGTGACTCCACAGATGGTTAGAAATAAGTAATAGGAATCCCCAAACCAGTATCTGATTTTGTTTAAATGGGCTTTTGAGCTTTGGTGTCTGGCAGAACTGCAGAAGTTCTAGTGAAAAGTAGATGGGGTTCTTGGTCCCTTTCAATTTAACAGCACAACCTCTGTTAATTAACTGCAAGAGCAAGCCTTAGAAACTTGAGTTATTTACCATGTATTATTATAGAAAACAGCTGCAGCAGTGTGAGATATTAATACAACCCAAGTTACTGCCCTTTTGCTGGAATTTATCGCTCCCACAGCAGCATCAGAAAATGGAAGGTGATCATGTGCCTTGGCCACATCAGGGTGAAGTTGAGCAGCTTAGCTTAAACTGCTGCTGAAAGTTGTTTTTAAGCGAAGCTGCCAGACTTTGTGCTGAAGCGGATGAGGTTCAAGTACACGTTACATTCCACCAGCTCTCCTTTGGCAGCAGTGATCTCCAGCAGAGGAGTAGGACAGACATTTGGGGGTGGTAAGTTTTCAAACTATCTCAGCTAGAGCTACTAAACCTTGTCTGTTAACATGCTGAGATGACTGTTAATCAAACCTTCATTTGAACAAAGCTGTGGTGAAACAAAGAACTAGATTGCTCTTTATGCGTGACTGCAAAGTAAAGCATGTTTTTGAAGTGGAGCAGTTCCAAAGTAAGAAAATAGCAGATTCTGATGTATTTTCAGTCCTCAAAATACTCTCCCTTTTAAATCGCAAGGGTCTGATGAAATTTGAGGAAATAGCTCCTTTACTAATCAAATGTTTTTCTTTCTATATTTTTCGCTTTCAACTGTAGTGTAAAAACTGCATGGGGTACAGCTTTGTTCCTTGGCATTGGCAAGAGCTAGCATTTTTGTAAGTGATGTGTAGTTTTCTCTTTAACTAAATGCCAGTTCAGCAAACTAGGGTGTGTGTGCCAGCTTTGCACAATAAAATGTTTGGCAGGTAAGTCAGATCTGGAATTCAGAGCACCTGTGCCAGGAAAGGTTGTTTCTCGTTATTGACAGTGGTTTGAACCATGGCAATGACATGCCATAGCAACTGCTGCAAAGAAGGCCAAGTTTTTTATTATCTTGGGGTTAAAAGAAATGTTGCAGCGGTATTGTTTTGTTCTTATTTAGATGAAATACCTTTAGAAAATCCAAGTCATTTATGATAGTCAGTTTCTTGCTACAGTGTGCCTAAGCATGGGTCACTAAACCTGCCTGTGTTTACATGATGGGATTTAGACCAATGTTTTGAGGAACAATTAATTGCCTACTGATTGCAAGATTTTTTCTTTTTTTTTTTTTTTTTTCTTCAGCTCTAGTCAAAAGATTGGTATGAAGGAACTAGGTCCTGTGAGGTCAGATAGCACTGTTTAATGCTGAAACTCCTACTACTGCCTTACGTGGGATTTGGCAACCTTTCCCTTGATAACATCAGGCCAGGAGTCCAGTAAATCATGAATGTTGTCCACTAGATAAGATAATATGAATGTAATCAATTAAACTCAAGAAGGGTACATCAGCAGCTAATAAATCCAGATCTCTTACCAACCAGTTCAATTGACATATAGGTTTTATTTAGAGACATAATTTTTAATATATATTGTTTAAATTTTCATATAATCCAGTTTAAATATTGTTTCCTCTAATAGTATTAATCTTGAAAGTATGTTGTGTAAATGTTGAAGTGTTTAAGAAAAAATTGTTAAATGGTCCAGGGTATCTTTCACAGCAGAGTTACCTCTGTTACTTGACAGAAATTGTCCTATGGGTTTTCCTGCCCTTTGCATGAACAGTGTATTAATGGTGAGAAAACTTTCAGCAGTTTTGTTTGTCTTCAAGGGGAAAAACAAGAGCCTTTTAGTTTTCTGAGAAGCAAAGAAAAATCAAAGATTGCAGCACCCAGATGTGAGACTGTTAATATGTGTCACTGTTTTTGGCTACAATGCAGTAGTTATGTACTGGAAATGATGCATGTGTACACCTAATGCACTTGTTACAGTTGTTGATAGGAAGCTAATTAGGAACCCTAATGTAATAGTTAACTACCTTAGACTTAAAAGAACAGCCCATTGTCATCTTTTCTCCACTGACTTGCCTTCTTTTGCTTTAATACACTTTCATTGACTGCATGTATGAATGTTTCACTTTGGTGCTTTGAAAGGGCATGTCCTTGAGGAATCTTGAGAAACAGCCCTGATGGTGATGCTTTCAGCTAGACTTGTTGCTCTTGTATCAGCATAAGGCCTGAAAAGAAATGCACTTTTGTTTTGCTTCTGCATAGCCTTTTTTATGCTATTCATTCATTCTCTTCAGCTACTGATCAATCTCTCTCTTTTTTGTTTTTTTTTTCCTCTTCTCTTCTTACATTCTTCTCCTTGCCCTCTATCCATTATGTTGATACATGATTAACAGCATGTTGTCAGGGCAGAACTAGTGAAATATCCTGAAGAAGATAACCAACATCACAACACTTCCAACTGCCAGAGCAAAGTCTGCTCAATGCAGTAGTTCAGGTATTGATGGAAAACTTTTGTTTGTTTGGGTTTTTTCCAAGCGGTATTGCCTTTACATGAAGTAACAACTGTTACAGTAAGTTCAACTGGAAAATGTATCTCTCAGCACTTGTAGTACTTAACATTAATTTGGAACTCTGAGCACATGATGTTTCTAATAATTGGATAGTTCATAGAAATTTAAAAATACTTCATGTTTGTTAGAAAGATCCTTCAGTGCTGTATATTCAAAATGTTACATAGCTGCCTCAAATGGAAATAGACACAAAACTCCTTGTAGGAGAGATCAACCATCTTATCAGACACTTTATGAATAGCAATGAGTAATGTCTGTTGGATCCATATTAGAAAATAAATATTTATGGTATGTCTTAATTTAGTCTTTAGTCAGTTTGTCTATCAAAGTGGTTTTGAAATATGGTTAGTTTTGAAATTTACTTTGAATTCTGTCTGTATTCTCTTGTGAAGTGCTGGGAGTAAAGCAGGAAAGACAAACTACATGCAAGTACCATGTAGGCAGTTAAACAGTGCATACCATAGTCTTTGTAAAGAGGTATTATTTCCACACAAATCAATTTTCATGGAAGTAAAACTCTGTTCATTGCTTTTGCAAAAACAAGTCAGGTTCCCATTGTAGTGCCATGAAAACCTACTGAGGCACTTCCTTCTGCTTAGCATGGATAAACTGGTATTTAGAATGAGAATTAGCACCTGATAAGACTTTCTGTAAGGTAATGAGAAAAACCCTAAAGGGTATCAATTTGCTTACTATTTTTCACTTCATATTACATAACAAAATATCTGTTGATTGCTTTGCTGGCATGAAGATTACATTTTCTGATAGATACTGTGTTTTCTTTTGTGACAGAGAGTGGTGAAGGCAGATATTGTCAACTACAGTCAGGAGCCTGTGACGAGAACCGTTAATCCTCCTAGAAGCTCCATGTGTGCAGTTCAATGACTATGCTGCTTTTCTCTGTTTTGATATCTTCAGCAGTCCTCCTACCTTGACACAGGCTCTGGGATTCCCAGGAACTTTTAATAGTGACCATCACAACAGTGCAATTAGAGGTTTCAAAGGAACGTTGCCCCGTTGTACACTGAGAAGCAGCAAGGCAGTTTTTTGACTGGCTGAGATTCAAATGTGAGGCCACACACTTCGAAAAATTAAGATCTATATTCTTTTAAATTATATTTAAATAAAGCAGTATAACTGTTTTTATATGTTTCCTCCTGTCTGATTACTGGAATAAGAAGTGGATGAAGAAGTCCTGCCTTCAGAATACTTTTAAAGACATCACAGTGGAAGGCTATTTTGCCAAAGCACATTAAAAAAATCATCTTTTTTCGTTGGATTTTTTCCCCCCCTTCCTGTGTACTGAACTGACACTCATCAAGATGTAACCTGGAAGAGCTATTGGTGGAATAATTCGAAGCACATAAATTTTATCTAGGTATAGTTTGGAAAGTATTCCATTAATATATATATACATAATTCAAAATGTTTAAATTGTATCCAGTAAAGAACAACTCTTGAAATAAAGTGTAATATAAAAATAGTTACTTTTCTGAAGCCTCAGGTTGTCTCCATGAATACTCTGAAAAGTGCTAGTGTTTTTTGTGTATTTTTATTACCACATCAGCATTACTTTTGCAGTAGTAGATGTGCTCCTGTCTTCATGAATATAGATGAATTTCAGTCAACAGTTTGGGTTGTAAATGTTGAGTGATATATTCAATGTGCATTAGAAACTGTTGATGGATCAACTAGGATCAGTTGTTTTTAATAACTGAATCACTTTTGGTCTAGTACTCTTCTCTTTCTAGTTCAGACTAAATGACAAATAAAAAGCTGTCTGCTCTGTGATCATCACATTTCTCTGCTCCTTTTCTAGCAGTCTCTTTTAGACATGAAGTTCTCTGCTACACATAGCAATTGAAAGCTAAAGAGAGAAATAAAAAAAAATAAGTTAACTTGATTCTAAACTAGAAGTCTTTTTCTGTTTTAACTTTAGAATGTGTTTTCTTATAAAGTCCAGCAAAAAAGATGTACAACATTATTGAGGCTGAGTAAAGGAAGCTTATCATTGCAAGTGAAAATGGTAAGGTCCTTCAAGTAAATGTTCCTATTAAGCTCTTCAAGCAACTGCTTAATAGTTGGAACTATTAACCTATTAGTAGTTTAATAAACTATTTTAGCTATGTAAAAAAACCCCAACATTGCAGATGGTAAATATGTGCTATTTTTATTATTTTGTTATGTTTCAAATTCATTGAAAAGCTGAGTTTTAGACTGCTCAGCATGCAGCTTGATGGCAGTTTTATAACTACATTATAATGATTTAGTTTTGTAATATTTTATCATTCAAATGTGGGAAGTTCTAAGAATCAAGCTGAGATACTGAGAAATTATTCAATGCTAAGGTAGGTGTGAATTTGCAGTAAATGATGTCTTCTAGGGTTACAGTCTGTGTTCTTGCTGGTGTCCCATGGAATTCATGTCCTGCTGCATATATTTATCTTATAGTCACATGCAACTAAAAGGTGAAATGTTTTCCACTACCACCAGATGAGAACTTCTGATCAGTTTTTCTGAATTATTCCCTGATAGGTTTAGAAGTTTATGCTCTCCAAAGCATGTGGTAAGTTGGATTTTTATGAACCTTCAGATTTCTTGGTGTGTTCATGTCCTAAACTCTGTCCATGTGCTCAAATATTCCTGAGCACTGCCCCTTCTCTGAGGAGATGGCTCAGCTGGGTGGCTGCAGCCATCTTTCTCTAGTACATGTCAGTCAACTTCACAGTCCTGCTTCTCAAGGAATTTGTAGTGTGGTCTAAAAAAAAACCCACAAACTGCTTTTCTCTGAAAAGCTGCTGTGATCTTACTGTTTTCATAAGTTGATGCACAAAGCCCATTATTACCCTGAATAATAAAAAACTTTAGCTCTTACATTTATTGCATTTAGGATAATCCTACAGTATGAAGACTTTGATACATGTCCCAGTCAAAGCTGTTTTACAGATGGATTTTCTATCTCAGTCTCATCATGATCTTTTATTCTCAGTGCCTGTTTCTCTAGCTGCCTTTGACTTGAACATTCTTTTGGGTTTTATTCCCATTGATCTTTTCACCATTTTCTATGTCAATGCCCTGCCTACCCTGAAGATATTTTTGTTTACATTTCCAAGCTGCTCTCATTCTTCCTCCCTAACATACATGTGTATTATTTACTCTAACCAGGAATCTCTTGTCTTCTGTGCCCCCAGCCCCTCCTCTTGCTGCCCCTCTTAACCTCCTCAGATTTTCTGTATTGTATACTGACTTCCACTCTCCCTGCCTTTTGCTACCCTTCCCACCCCATTTAGATCCATTACCTGTCCACAGTTTAATCCTTACAAATGAGCTTTGCTCTTTTTGCTCAGCCCTGGGGACCCCACCTTGAGCCTTGGGATTCCAGCTGGAGTCTAAATCCTTAGCAGTGGTAGCTGCCTTTGAAGTGCTGCAGCAGCTGAGGTTGAAGATTCAGGGGTGCCTTTGCCTTCACTGTAGCCCAAGTTCCACCAGGCTGAGCAGAAGGGTCAGGTAATTCTGGAGGATTAAAAGCAACATGGGGAGAGGGAGTAGACGCTGTTCTGCAGGGAAGGCATGGCCTGGCTGGAGATTGGAGAGAGCAATTTGGTCAGAGAGGGGTGTAGTGGGTGGCAGACAAGCCGTGTGCCCCACCACCTTCTGTAGGTAATGTCCCCACTACTAACCCCCACGATTCACAGATGGTGGGCTTTAAACATGTGCTCCATATTAATGCACTTAAAAGTTTTTTTGCAAGGTGACAGTGGATTGAAAGCAACAAACAAATGAAGTGACATAGTGTAATGCTTTCCAAAAGTGAGGTGACAGATGCTTGATGTCCTTAGACATGGGGAGCAGGGCTGGGGTGGGGAAGAAGCATGTTTTTTCCTGAAGCTGAGGCCAGGTGAAGGGAATAAGCATGGTCAGACCCTGATCTTACGCAGATCCACGCTGGTGAAGTGACCTGCCTGCTCGGAGCTGTTGTAACTAATCATTTCAGTAACAGCTCTGCAGGTACAAATTGTAAGGTGATGTGGTAGATGCTGAAGGGTACCTTGTGTCTGACTGCATGTTACATTACTAGTGCTTTTAAAATGTGTATTTGAAGTGTTATTGGACTCATGCAACTTCTTGTCTTTTCATGGTTTGATGATTTGGTGGGGTCAAATTGAGCCTCTTTCACAAACAGTGTGAAGGTTTTTGCCTTACAACCAGCTTGTTGTGAGTGCCAGAACCTGTGGCAATTTCATGACCTCCTCTCTGAACACACTGTTCTTCTGACAGTTCATAAAAGTTATGAAAAGACATGAGGCTTCTTTTTTTAACCAGAATAGCTTAAAAATACAAAAGATTCAAAGGACACGTATCAGGTCACTAAAAAGATGTGAAGTATGCTCTTTTGAGGAACTTGAGAATTGTCTGTGTTATCTACTAGACATCTATTTACCAAAACCCCCTGTTCTTAAGGCACTGTTTGTATTTCACTGGAACTAAAGGGATTTTTGGATCAGATAGCTTCTTTTAAATGCAGAGCTCCTTTGCACTGGCAAATGTACCTGATAATGAAGCTGGTAACCAAAATTTTCTATCAATTTTGTAGTGGAAAATAGCTTAATATTATTTAAAGTTAGCTATTATTTTGCTTTTTGATGATGAGGTGGTAATTTAGGTAAGTTGAAGTAGTTTTTTTTTTTTTATCCTTTTAACAGTTATTTTGTATTAGGAAAATGGTTGATTTTTCACCAAAGGAGGTTTGTAATACTTGTTTCATGATGACTGTGGCCTTTTCATACAACTTGTAGTGGAGAGTACTGTTTAGAAGGTGTCCCTGTTCTATGTGTCACTGTGAAGAGCAAGCTATGTACCTAGGCCATGCTTGGGTCACAGCTCTGAGCTGGCCCAAGAGCTGCAAGTGACTGAAAGCAAAACAAAATCTCCCATAGCTTGTTGTCCACAACCCCTTCAAAATAAATCTTGGTATATCTACCTAGAACTGTATGGCCCTGTTTGTTTTGTCATTGCCAGAAGACAAAAATGCTGTTCCTTACCATAGTTAACAATTATATATTAATGGGGGATTTTCTGCAGGAGAATTGTTTCCTATTTAGAACACTTGCATTCATTTCTGATGTGGCTTAAAAGCTTGCATGAGGGGCCTGATGTGTTTAAAGCTGCAGTGGGTTTTAGAGAAATTGCATTTATGCAGCTGTTGTGATCAACAACTTGTCCTTCTGGAGCTGGAGCATCATTTCCCAAGCAAAAAGCTCGTTCCACAATGTTGCATTTTCTTTCTCAGCTCAAGTATTACTGCTTAACATATCATCTGATTTCTTGGGGCTGTCTTTATTTGAAACCAACTCCTAACCACTTAAAAATGTCAAAATAGCTGAATGCTGCTGAAAAGAAAAAGCCAAAATGTATCTCTGTTTGCACAGGGGTAATGGCATACATATGAGATTAAAACTGCAGTCCAGATAATTATCCGTAGGAAGCAAATTTATCCTCTGATTTCAGATGCTATGAATAGAATGTGATTAGAATTTAATGTGCTACAGTTTTTATTTGCAAAATACACAGGTCTTACATAAAACCTCTCTTTATAAAGTACTCTCCAGAAGCCTTGGGGATCTCTGTTTAACTTGCAAATGCCGAAGTTTGATCTTCCCCAAATAGAAGATAGTGAAGCTCCTGAGTTCCATGAACTGATTTCTATTTTCAGCTTCCCATAGAGAGCTGACTGTTCAGCCAAATTAAACGTTTTTTTTTTTCCTCCTTCTTTTCTACTCCACTTCATCTTCGTTCGTTTTGGTTTTGGCACCATTTTGAACTGGAAAACGTCCAGTTAGTTAATTGGCCATTTGCCTTGTTTTATGTGGGGGGTGATGTCAAGTGCTGAAATAACCAGTTGACTGAAAGCAATCTTGTTTCAAAGGTTGGTCAGAACCAAACCTCAGAAGGTACCAATTTCAGGTTTGTTTTGTATTTAACCACTACGCTGTGTTCCCTATCTGAGTGGACAAACCTCAGAGAAGAATATAGATTTGAGGTCAAGAGCTCATGTTTGCTCAGATACCACATGTAGAGCACTGAATTCTGGAGGAAATAGGAATCCAGATCTTTTTTTAATTGCACTTTCAAGGCTCTCTCTATCTCTACTCTCTAATGTCATATTGGCAATCAGTGTTTTTATAAAAATATTAATTCAAGCCCCCATTTAAATAACAAAATGTGATATGGCAATTGCACTTTGGTTTACAAAGGTTTTCTTTCAAGGATGAGTGGAAAAAAACTGCTTATGTTGCATGAGGTATCTTTGGCATAGGTGAAGATGTTCAATGCACATTATTCTGCTTTCTACTTACTCAGAATATTCTTTAGCATGATAATGATTATAAACAGAAAATTCCAAACTGCTTTTAACTAATTTGTGCCTCAGAAACCTGGTCCTGCAAACTGCTGCAGGCAAACATTTTTTCTTTGCTAGCTAAACTCTGTTTCTGTCCTTTTCTGGGCTGATCCATACCAGGTAGCTTGCAGGATCATGACCTACTAATCCTTTTTGATTTCTGGTGAGCTTTTAAAAACAAAGTAGACCAAGAAACATCAAAGGAGGATTTAAAAGACACACACCGTGCCCTGAGAAGTAAATGTTGCTTTGGAAAGCATTCAGTCCTTTACAGAGAGGTGAATGCTGTGGTTCAATACTGTTCACCAAAAGCACTTAAGCATATGCTCAAAATTAAGCTTGTATTTAAGTTCCCTTGAAGTCTATGTAAGTACACACTTGAAGCTAAATACATTCTGGCATACTTTGCTGACACAGAAATTCTGGCTCTATTGAAATGAATGCCTTTGAGGCTAAAGTTCTTTCAGGAATTTCAGCGTTGTTTCTTAAATTATCTACCCATTGTGAAGGGCATAAAGTAAAGCCACTCCCAACTTAAAAAGACCAAAAAAGAAAAACAAAAGAAAAGAAAAAAAAAGATGCTTCTCTTATTCAGTTGCTTTTCTGATACTTTTGCCTAGTGCATGAATGATACAAAAGTTCAAAAAAAAGGAAAAGCAAAGAAAAAAAATATGCGGTTCAGTTGTGTGATTAGAGCATTTACTTCACATTGGGCGAGCTGCTGTTTTTGGAACAAATGCTCCTCGGATCCATAATGAATCAGAAACAGAGGAAAGAATCTGGAGACACTTGGCAAGTCTCATTGCAAGCTGAATACTGACTGATAGTGCAGGAAAACATACCAAGCTCCCATTTGTAGTGTCTGAATTGCAGATCTGACATGGAGGATAAACAAGAGCCGGTACTTCTCGCTCAGATATGGGGAGGTATTTGATCAGCATCTGTGGAAAAATGAAGTGTGATTTCTGGATCCATTCCAGTATTTGTCAAAGACTGGTGAGGCAATGTTTAACTGCATAATGGAAACTGGAGAGAAAATTTGACATCCCACTCATCAATCCAATTGCTTTTTTATCTCCCCACTGTCTTGGAAAGAGAGCAAAGTGTAAACCAACATTTGGCACAAATGGGCTGTCTGTGCCATTTAGCAGCAATTTGCATGTAATTGGTAACAATTATACAGACAACCCATTTATAACAGTGAGTGAGCTCACAACGTAGCATAAACTACAAGAAAACGAATCATATCCCCCAGGAATCACACAGTGATGTAAGGAAGGAAATGGAAGTCTTTCAGTTTAACCCCTTTCCTATTTTTTTTTTTTTTGTCACCCAGAAGTTCAGGGGTGCAAATAAGTCCTTAGTAGGTTACACATTGTCAAAAAGTACAATTTGTTTGTGCCTGTTAAACCTGAATATCCTCAAGAGTCTTAAGAGAGAGTGCTCCCTAATTTTTTTCCACTATGCTTCTGCTAATCTTTTAGACTAAATGGCCAGCCTTTGAAAGTCAGAGTTTAACTCTGTCTCTATACAGTTAGCAGCTGACTTGATGAGAATTTTCCAGTCCCTTCTGTGAGGAGAAGCTGATGGACATCCAGGTTGCCTCAAGCAGATGCTGAGCTGGCAGCCAATGATGACTGAAGCTCAGTTGAACATGCTCAAAGGTTCAGCCACATTTTGCAGTGACAGAAGCTAAAGTTAGTTGATTAAAATACAAATAATTTGAACTTTACATGTTGTCAGCAGTTATTTTTTTCCCATTGTGTTTTGAAGAAGACAGAAACTCTGTCCTGGGTTAACACAGGACAATCTCTCACAATCTCCACACACAGATGGGAGGGAAAGTAACACAAAAAAACCCCCAGCTTCTGGGTTGAGAGAAAGAGGTGTACTGGAACTGAAATAACACAATGCACAATTACCTTTGCCTATATACAGAAAAGTGCAGCAAAATGCAGAAGCAGCAGAAGCTAGTGACCTCCTCTGAACCATAGCCCACCCAGTGGTAAAGACCCACACCCCAAAACCATGGAAATGGGAAGCAGTGATAGCTGGCAACATAATAAAGAAGGTTTTATGTCCCTTACCTGGAGAATGCCTGTTTTAGAAAGTGTTAAAACCATGAGCAGTACAAATAATTACAACAGAAAAAGCAGAGGCTCTTTGATTCAAGGTTGTTTTGCACTAAACTGCTGTGGCCTTCAAAACATTTGCTAAATTTTAATAAATAGTAGATGAAAAAAGGGCTAAGGGTTTATCCATACAGCTACACACTGCTTAATCTCCTACTTGGAGTCAGGACATGGATTTCATAATAGTTGGAGCTCTGCCCTTGATAACTAATTGGTTGCCATTTGCACTCACAGAATCATTGACCTTTAAATTTGTAATTTATAAGAGAGTCTTACATCTGATGATGCTTCAGATTATTTTAGATCTTACTTTTTATCCAGACCAGCTGAATAAATGTTCTGAAAAGTCACTGGGATTTGATAAAGCTGAAATAAACTCAAGCCTTTTTTTTATGTCAGTGTGGTGATGGATTTTTTTTTTTTTTTTAACTTGATAGATTTTTACTTCAATACAAAGTTTCATGTAGGAAAAATTTGTCTGCCTCGTCCTCTGATGTTAGGAGGTGGGGAGCTTACCCATAAAGACTGAGTGCTGCTGGTTTCTTTGAGCCCTTTGGAAACTGCCATTGCAGCAGTGATTCTTGTGTGAACAGTTAATGTTGCTCTGCTTTCCATAAAGTTAACTTTCTTTCTTTGGCTCTTTTTGCTGTGATTTGGCCCTTAAAGTGGTTCAGGATGAAACACCCCTAACCTTGGAAGTGCCCTTTGCAACTGAGGACTTCTCTCCATCCCAGGAGATATTTTTAACCCTATCTGTATTTTTTTCTCTGTTTGAATTCTTTTTCTCTGAAAGCTGCTGCCTTTTGTAGAAAAGCTATCATCAAAGCTGCTACAACTTCTTCTGCAAAGATTTACCATCTGAAATTATTCCTTCCAGTTCCTGGCATTCTGTTTGTGAGAACATTACCAGACTTTGGCTGTTCTGGATGTTGTTTTTCTTCCTGAGCTGCTCTTCAGGAATTGGAGAGAAGCTTCATCATAAGGGGCTCAAGAGGTCAGGATTACACCCCACTTGTTAGGGTTTTTTTTCCCCCCTTTTTTTTTTTGGCTGTATTTATGACTTGGATGGAAACCTTGTCCTTTAGGTGTGGCTGAGACCAAGATTACATGAGAAATTGGGTGACAAGGGTGGGAAACTGTGGAAGGCAGCAGCCTGCCAAAGGGATTGGGACCAAGCAGAGTGACAGAGGAAGGAGACAGGGATGTGAAAATATCTGCATGGTTGGGGCACTTAGTTACTATGGGGACATGCAACACCATGTTCACTACTGATGAAATGAACGCTGCCCTCACAGCAAGCCTTTCATGCAGTAAGTAACAGAATGTGCCACACTTTTCTGGGTGAGGAAAGGAGAAAATGTGCAGTATCTGGGGGAGGGTTTCTTCAGGGAAAAGAGTAAGTGGTTGTGTAATGGGAGGTGGTGTCAAAATGTGTGTGCATGAACAGGCAGCACTGGGCTGGAAGAGGCAGCTTGACCTTTGCCTTCAGTGTTTGACTTTGGAGCCTGAATGTTCTTTAGAACCAGACTTGGTAGTTAGATAATGGCTGGATTTGATGATCTTGGAGGTCTTTTCCAACTGAAATGATTCAGTGATTCTTCCATGTCTTTTTTTTTGAGTATAATAGAATATAATACACATTGAATATAATATCTATGTATAAATAAACACCCTGTGGTGGTGCCAAGGTGGCCACATGATGTTTAGTAGACTTTAAAGCAAATTATCTGACATTTTAGTTGGGTTTTCAATTAGACTGAGCTAGCAACATTGTAAAAAGAAAAAGATCTTCTCAGCTTTTTAAAACATATCCCTCGAGATTATTCCAAGTTACCACAAATGGATCATGTGGAGGATGTGTTCATGTTCTTAAATTCAATCAGTAATCTGTGTAAATTCATTTTAGTCTGTGGGTTTTTTCTTATGCTGGTTTCTGCAAGTTTTTTGTGCCATAGGATCATGCATTGGTTTTGCACACTATTCTTTTTGTTTTCTTATGGAAAGCTTAAGACTGAAAAATATGCTATTTTCTTCTCTGTTTCCAAGTTGCTTAAGGATTTGTAATGGTGAAGTGTAATGCTGTCATATAAGAGTTGGGTTTTTTTTCCTCTTGTAAGTGCTTGTCTGCATGTATCCGTGGTCCATGCATGATCCCACTGGCTGGCTCTGTGTGAGCAGCAAGTTGTGAACATAAATGCTGGCAGTATCCAAGGGCTAAGGGAAAAAGCAGGGTGCAAATACCACTGCAATGGATCAGCAGAAGACATAATCAACAAGGGAATAATATCTGCAAATACATTTTGATGTATTTGCCTAGCAATATTAAAGAAAAGATGTGGAAAAATGAACTGCTGTGATTATCTGACAAGCGAGTGAAATTGCCATAGTCACTACCAGTTAAGCTTGGAATTAGTTAGTCATAGCAGACTGAAGGCTGAAAAAATTAAAGTACCAATATGAGATGCCAAAAATAACTGCAGATAAAACAGAATGTTAATTTTTTATTTTTTTTGCTTTCTCTGGCCTCCTTGCCCCTCCCCATCTGGTATTAATTTTGATTTGATTTGATTTAAAAGAGTCTTTAAGACATCAAGAGTGTTAGGGCTTTGTAGGGTTAGAGGACTAGGTCTGCTTTTCACATTGAAGTGAAAAGAACACACCTTTGAAGTACAGTCCTGGTTCTGAAAGGCATATCCCCACCCCATCTTGTAGAGTAGAGGCAACCTCAGATGGTTTAAAATATTGGCTTGAGATGTTACATTTGAAAATGTTTTGAAGCAGTTTTGTATCCTCTTGAGCTCTATCACAGCCCTGATGGGGATGCTGCTGACTCAGAGACAGATGGAAAGATGTACTTAGGAAGTGGAAGATTTAAATGAAATTCTCTTGCCCACCCAATTCTGCACTGCACAGCCTGGGTTGTGCTCCATGTTGCTGGCTCCTTAATTGTCATCAAAGCTCCTATTACTTCTCAGAGTACAGACAGATGGAGGTCACAACCAAGAGACTAGGTTTTTATGCCAAGCTTTCTTCCTCTGGCATGCCACTTGTAATTCCATAAAATGTAAGAAGCCTTACTTGCCACTCCAAGGTACCTAATCTTCAAGCATGGTTTGGCTGTGGCAGGGTAGCATGCTGTGCTGGAGAACCAGGCTTTATTTTAAGGGTTGCCTAAATAGTGAATGGATCAGGCATGCCACTTAAATGTGGTGCTTGTTCTCATAGCAGGAGAGAGAGGCAGGTTTTACTCTTTCCTTTTGCTGAAGCTGTTTGGGCTGATCTACAGGAAGATGCTATTGCTTGGCTGATCAGCAGCACCTCTGTGTGAGGGATCAGCTCTGGCCATCTCTGCAAGGCTTGCAGTTGGAACAGAAGCTCCTTCCCCAGTGAGAGCAGCAATTTGTCAGGTGTCTTAAGCCTCTGTGGGAGAGTGGCAGGGAATTCCTATGGGTGCTGCAGCTCTGAATGTCTCTGTTTGCTTGACTAGGTGGGCATATGGCAGTGCTGAGACTAAGACAGTGACCTGCTGCAGACCACTGCACTTCAGCTGCTGAGGGGGTGACACAGTTTACTTTTCCTTCTGAGAGCAGCTTGGGAGGTCCAGGCTGGTCTAAACGGAAAGGGTTTTAGCCTGTACCCACAGAGCTGTTCTCAGATAGCTGACTGTAGATGTGCTGAGCCCTCTCAATAGGTATCAGTGCTGGAGAAATTATGGAGCAATACAGACTCCCTGGCCAGGGCAGCCAGTTGCTGTCTCCATTGACAGGGAGCAGTACATCTGCAGTGCATCTGCAACAGGGAGGGTCAGCAATGATGTAGTCCTCTCTCCTATACAGCACAAATCATCTATTGGATCCTTTCCTAGCATAATACCCCCTCCACAGGTCAGATTTCATTTTCATATCACAATTTTTTGCATTAAAAAAAATAATGGAAAATAAGAAATGAGGGAAGTGTCTCTGCTTTGATAGTGTGCTGGGATATTAGATGGTAACTGTGGTGTCTGCCTTCTGGGAAATGTCACTGCTCATCAGAGTTAATGTGAATTATTTTTTCAGCAGTGCAGGCCTATGAAGCTATTTTCATGAATAAAAAGAAATTATTTAACAAGAATAATACCTTTTTCATCCCATTCCTTCCTTGTCATGGTTAAGAATGCTACACCATTAATATTCTCTGAGTAGTAGAGAGTTTTATTAGAAATGGAACTATTGTAAGATTTACAATTCCTGTGTCTAATTTTATGAAACAATATTAATTTCTCAAGCTACTGCCTGAAAGAAAACATCTCCCTGTTGATTTATAGCCTTTGGTCAAATACCTGCACAGAGTCTGATCCATCTGTTAGATTGTACAAATTTTTAGGAAGATTAATTGAAGCATGTAAATGACATCTTGTTGAGATTTCTCCTTGTCTAACTATGTGTCTGTCAAATAGACAATTGCCCTGATTAAATTTGTCAAAGAAAAGGAATTTTAACTAGGTATAGAAATAAACGTTTTGTGGGGTTATAGCAATTAAAATCTTCAGTTAATGCAGCAACTTAAGGAAGCACTGAATTTTGTAGACTTAATAAAAAAAAGAAGCAAAACCAAAAGAGGATATTTTCATTAAGCCACCTGTGAGATTTTTCCAATGGTAATATTGAAGGTATGTATTTGTTGCATTTCAGGATCACAATCTTCTGGGTTTAACATCTAGGGCAGCTCAGTCCCAGCAGTTCAGTTGCAACTCCTTGCCCACCCCTCCCCTCTGAGTGGGCGAGGAGGAAAGGAGCCAGGAAAGATGGAATGTCCTTTGAGATAAGGACAATTTACTACCCTGTTGCAGGGATATCAGATCACACAAAGGAAAAACCAAACAGGAGTAAAGGTACCAGCGTACACAGCGGGTGAAAGCGTGAAAACCGCCGTGTGCAAACTGAAACCAGAACAAAAAGGACAAACCCCAGCCCAGAAACAGGGGAAGAAACACAAAAAACCCCAGAACAGCTATAGAATACATTGCAAGTCCCATAAACCCCAGGCAAACCCCTTTCCTGTCATACAGTGAGCATGATGTGAGCATGGTGTAGAATGTACAATCCAGCTTGCTCTGTTGCTCTGTGCCACTTGGAGAGGGAGGTAGTCTTCATGCCCTGTCCCTCCCCCCTCTTAGTGTGGCCAGTCAGCTTAAACCAATACAGATAATTTCTTTGTTTAATTTTTTTTTTCCTCAAGTTTCTCTTCGTGAATGTAGAAATACAGTGCTTTGAACACAAAAATTGTTCACCTGTTTTTGGTACTCAAATGTTCAGATGGGCAATGTCAGACCTGTGCTACTAAATATGTTATACAGGGGGGAGTTTATGGATTAAATTGCTCTATTTATTTAGGAAGTAATAAAGCCCTTAACTAAGAGCAGAATTTGAAATGACAGGAATCTCATAGGCTCTTATGCCCTATGGAAAGCAGATGGGCCTCAGAGGCTCTGTATGTAAAGTCTTTCCATAAAGACTGATCTAAACCTCTCAGCAAAAGATATAAGAGCATGTTGGTTCCAAGTACAGACAAAGTTAAGTAAGATGAACAAACAAAGGCTAACCATGTGTATAATTTTGCTCTTTTACAAGAGTTGTACTGGGGAAATGCAGCATGGAAGTGTTAAAGCATTAGGAGTGATGGAGACTAAGAATAGGAAACTTAATGTGTAGGCTCTTGGTGCCAAATCTTTCATGAGCTAGCACCATGTGAATCTTTGTCTTCAGTAAAAGAAAATATCTTAGATCTGGTACCATGGATAGGAGTCAGGATTGCTTTTGTTGGAATGTTGGTTTTGTTTGCTAGTCAGAAGCACATCTTCATGTTTATTTAATATGGGCAAGAACATCTTGCCAAAAGGAGGGGGTTTTTGATATATAAATATAATCCAAAAGGAGCAGAAGGTCATTCTGTTGAATAATGAGAAGGTGAGAGAATAAATTTGACAATTATGATTGTCCTGACTTTTTTATAGATAGATGTGAGTAGGAGCAGCAGCTGCAGTGAGAGTGCTTATGGTTTTGAAGCATTAGCCTGCACATCGTGGTTGTGTTCATTTGTTTTGTTGCCCTACACAGAAACTGTATATTATTAGACATAGGAAATGTAAAGCTATCCATTCTCAGTCTTCTGAAGCTGGTTGTTTTGAGTTGTCCCCCACTCCCAATTAACTTTTGTTGGGAAAAAAAAAAAAAAAAAAGCCTTTAGGATCTTTAGGGGTAAAATTTCAGATTGACTATGAATACAGCTCGGCTGATTCAAAATCTGTGTGTTTCTGGTGGGGGTCTCCAGAAAGTGAGAACAAAACTATTGTCTTGAGCTGCTGAATTGTGAGAAGTTCAGCAGAAGCTAGCGATTCTAAGGATCTAGAGATGTTTAATCTTCAAATTTCAGTGAGAATCAGGGTAGAAATCTGGATATGAGCAGCCAAACGCTCTTGTGGGACTGACCCTGACTGAATTTGAGAGATGCAACTGAAACAGCATGTGCAAAACCTGACAGATTGTTGGGTATCTTCAGGTGGATGCATGCATAGCACAAGAGCTCAATAAAAATAGGCTTAAAAATGATCATTCAGTTGATTATTGTGATTTGAAAATGATATGCTGTGGACTCTAGCAGAATTTTAGATAACTGCTCCAAAGTGTTATTCCAGAATCCTTCTAGAAGAATAAATGATCCTGCTCTTTGGATGCCCAGAGAATTGAGTTTTTATTTGTTCTTTATTTATTGCTTTTACTGGAATTCAGCACTGGGAATAGAATATTGTTTTTAGTCTTACAACTGCTTTTCATCAAAATGATCTAAAATCCTGTAGCTATATACTTCTAAGGGAAGTGCTCTTCTGGGGGCTGGCTTTGCTAGAGTTTATTTCAGTAAGTAACTCTGGAATAACTAGTTTAATGTGGCATTTTTGTGGTAATTTAGTATTTTTGGTAAATAGTCTTTACTGAAACTCCATATTAGGCATATTTGCCAGGCAAAATTTATCTGATGTTTGTGTATGGGGGATAATCATTGTATTATCATGTCGAATTTAGGGCTTTGCCATCCACTTGCTTGTAATTCCTGGCACAGTGAAATTTAGTCCTCCTGAGTAACCCTCCCTGAATTGCTCAGTGCTGTTTCTGGGTAGAAGCACAGAAGAATTGGAGTCAATTGGATTTGCTCTGGCAGGGGGGTTGGACTAGATGATCTTTTGAGGGCCCTTCCAGCTCCTAACATTCTGTGATTTTTTTTTTTTTTTTTTAACAGTAAACTTGAGAAACACTCAGCTTCTAATAGGAGACTAACTAGATCGTTTCAATGTGCCTAGCAGTACCTTTAAGACAAATTAGTTATTTTCAGTCCTGTCTATCATAAGGAATTTTACATGACAGCCAGGTGATGAGGCATAAATTGGCATTCTTCAGCGTAACTGAGACGACCCTTCTCTGCTTCTAGTCCTTGCAGCCCCTCTGCTAATCTGACAGCTCAACAAAGGTGACTGGTGTCTCTGGCTTTTGAAAGAGTTCAGGTGATCTAAGCCCAACAGCTGTGTGTTTTCTCCCATGAACATCTGGCACTCATCGTGGTATGTATTGTTGTATGGTTTGTTTTACGTGTGCCGATGCTGCCTGAAAGCTACTAGAAGGCCAAAGTTTATTTTGGCTAAGTAGTCATCTATTTAGAATACACAATAATATAAAACTGCTCCTTTCCCTCCAAAGCTGTTTTGATAAGCTACAAAGCAAAGAGGGGAAAAAACTAGACATGAGGAATGATAAGATGGATTCTCTGGTGTATCTGCAGCTTGGGTGGCTGCAGGTCAGATCTATAAAGGAAAAGGGATCGGTTCACACTGGTATCCATCATTAATAGTAACTCAGGACAAATATTAATACTAGTGAAATCAAAGCTCCTTGAGTTTTAAATGGGCTAGTTACATGTAATAAACCACTTAAAACATGATGAATAGCTTTACAATCATAGCCTCTTCAGCAATTAAATGTCCATTAAGTAACATTTTATATCTTTTCCACTACCAGAATGAATTATTTTAGATTCAGTGTATTAAGATGAAAATGCTGATGGCACCAAAGGTAAACCTGCCACTGGTTTGAATGTGGAAGGTTTTCCTGAGCAATGCATGGTGTGACTCAGAGGTAGCCTTTTATTACAATGACTTCTAAATAATATGTGACTGTAATGGCTGTGCTAATAGAAGAATGAAAGGTGAATTTTTAAAACATATAAGAATCTCCACCAAATTTATACAACTTGAATCATATACATCGAACCTTTGGTCTAAATATGATTCCTGGAAAAAAAAAAAAAAGAAAAAAAAAGATTAAGTCACAAAAGGGTTGCTAGTGGGTCATGAAGGAGAAACTACTCCAGTCTGTTCTGCAGAAATTTGTATTTAATGTCTTAGTATGAGTTTACTCAGCGGTCTGCAACGGAAACTTTGGTTGATGTGTCCCTTTGTTTGCTTTCACATATTCATCAAAAATTACAGAAAGGCTCAGTTCTGTGTGAGACACAAAATGGAAACAGCCCCTTGCTCCTTGAGTTCAGTACTTAAAGGTGGAAAGAAAATATGCACTGGGAAACCCATTGGAAGTATTAGCTTTCAAGTTATATTTTGAGACAGAAGAAGATGGAATTAATTCAAAAGTGAAGGTGGCATCATATTTATCATAAACTCCAGTTTTGTTTCTCTTGTATGAAATGTGTCAAGCTGTCTGTGGGACCAGCCCTTTCAGAGTTATAGGCTCGACAGGATTTGCCATCTTTGGGTATGCTCTAAAACAAAAAAAGAAAAAAAAAAAGAAAAAAAAAAAGAAAAGAAGTCAATTTAGCATAATACAGAAACCTGATAGCAATTATATATAGCAAGGAGAAATTAGTTTGGGACAGAAGTATTTTGAAAGGGATTCTGTCCTGTCTAGGTGGAAGTTCCATTAACTTTATGCTAGTGTGGAAAAAAGCCACAGCCAGAAATGGGGCACCTTAGAAGACACTGCTGTCTGGGCACAGGAGAGAGGCAGTTGTTAAATGGTGCCATGGAGATAAAGACAAGCTCTGTGTTTTGTTGGAACTGCTTAACATAAAGGTGTTAAAAGAAAACAGTAGTGGGTCTTTGTGTTAAATTGACTGCAAAAGAGAGGCATGGGAAAGTTGGATGGTTGAAGTATTCCTACACTGTACTTATACTTTCAAAGCTGTTCTCCTGCCTCTTGGGTAAATAATATCTAGAAAATATTTATAACATATACAGTCAGCTTGATGTTTAGGTCTTTCAGAGCCTAGGAGGGGAGAGGGGAAAAAAAAAAAGGAAGTAGCAGTAGTGTTAACACAGTTCAGCCCTTGTGTACTTAAACTCTAAACTCATGGAGGAAGAGTTGCACAGGGATAGGTTTGCACAGTGCTCGATGCAGTGGGTTCCTGGCTTCTGTATCTTATTATACTACAAAGAGCAGACAAGAAACATGACTACATTACACTCACTGTACTTCAGAATTGCAGTTCAGACAGTAGTGATCAAACCAGTGGTAAAATGGGATTTCAGTCTGGTTTTGCACATGCATAATTTGAAATTAAATCCTCCAATAAGCCAGGAGAACTATAGCTGTAGGGGGAGCAGATGATCAGAGTTCAGAGGCCAGACAGTTAGTGGAAGGAAAAATGGGCTCTGGGGTTTCCTTTGTTTCAGCCAGATACATCCCTAACCCACAAAGGCAAAAATTGTCTTAGCTTGGCCAACTATTGACTTCCTCTTCTCTCTCTCAACTTGTGGCTTCTTTCTGCTTGTACAAACTACAGCTCTAGAGGAAGTAGCAAGCAGTACTAAAGCTAGTGTTAGACTAGCCTTGTCTTTGCTTATTCTCTTCAGTAGCTGCATATAGCCTTTATCCCTGGAAATAAAGGCTTTTCCTAAAGCCTTACATATTTTTAAGTGCTTTAGGGTGCTGTTCTTAACATATAGCTGAGCTGTTGTATTTAAACACACAGGACAGTATCTTTCCTTCTCCAGCAAAAAAAAAAAAACCCAAAAAAGTGTTTTTTGGTTAGTTGTTTTGTTGTTGTTGTTGTTGTTGTTGGGGTTTTTTGATATTTGTTTGTTTGGGTTTTTTTAAATGAAAAAATGAACAGATGAAATTTTGGTGATGCAGTGTAACCAAGCACTGAAATTTGTTCCCAAGCTTTTCCTATTCTTCCATCTACATGACTGAACAGGGGGACTTTCAGTGCCAAAGGCAGATGAATGCTTGTATAATATCCATCCTGGTCATTCTGGGCAGCCTTGTTAAAACTCATCTTGTTCCTCTCAGGAATCACAGGGAAGACCTCACCTCTCCTGTTCTGCTTGCTCCACTAGATTGGGAATCCCACCAGCTCTGCCCACAGGAGGAGAGCAAACAACAGCAAAGATGAAACCCAGTGTGTATGTGAAAGAGGAGAATTTTGCTGAAGGCATGTGAAGTATCGTGGGAGGCTTAAGATAAATGTTGTTTTTGTGTTTGGAGTGCAGCTGTGGAATATCTGACCTCAGGCTCAATAGCTACCAGGGACTTTGAGTTTCATCATTTGATGGTATAAAGTTTCAAGAACCTTGATTCTGCACTGCTAACGTTTTAGATGCAGTGGATGCTGCCTCTAGTTCTTAGGCTGAATTTGCTGAAGGGCATGAACTCAAGTATTTTCCCTCTTTGTTTTTTTTTTTTTATTGGATAGAACAGACTGACACTAGCTTCACATACAGATGAATTTCTTCTTTAAAACTCTGTTTTTCCACAAAGCCTGCAAAAAGAGTAGCAAGCTGAGACTGCTGCCCTTCAAGATGACTTGTTCAGTTTTATTTGTGATTTCCCATCTACCCATCTGCACCTCTCTGTACTTCTCTGGTACTGGAACTGCCCTGTTTCAGTCACAGGGGTGGTTCTTCTGCTCAGGCTCAGGCTATACTTTATGCACTGATGTCCATGTTCAGTACTTGTTGTCCTTGCAGCTAATTCAAATACAAACAAAAATGAGTTTAGCAACACCTCAGGAGCTGCAGTCAGCACCTCTCCCTCTGCAGATGCCTGTGATTGCTGTTACTTACATGTGCAGGCTAAATCCTCATGGTGTAATTCCTCTTGTATGCATATTTACCCTCATATCCTTCTCACCACAATGCTTCACATTGCCAGAGACTTGGGACTATATTATTTTCAGAGGAGAGCAAAAGATATTCCTTGTCTCAGCAGGATGCACAGCCTGAAGAGACACATTTTGTCAGATCAGGCCAAAATGGTACTTGTGGTATTTTGTCTGGGGCCTTTCTTTTTTTATATAGCCACTGTGCAGAAGTGATATTAGCCTGTAGAATGGTTGCTTAGAAAAATGACTATATTCTCTAAGAGTCCCAGATGAAGGATGAGCTCTGTACAAGCTCTCTCAACACTGGACACTTTTCTCTGGAGTAGGCTACAAAATCCTTTCACAATGACTCAGTATCCCAAATCCTGCACATATTGCTTGTAAAAATATTCTGTGCTGTTTGACAATGTCAGTTGGTTCCCATACCTCTCTGAACAGGTTGATATCTTTTCCCAAGCAACTGAATGGAGAACTAATTTCAGAGCCACTCAGATATTAGCATGTTCAAGATTCAGCTGAAACTTGAACATTACTAGGTTCATGTTTCAGTTCAAGACTGTGGTAAAAGAGCAGGGAAAAAAAATCAGTGAAAATATAAACCAATAAATGTAATAGAGTGCTTCTCTCTGTGAAAAACAGTTGTATAGGTTCAGAGTGATAAAGAACAGGACTAGGAAAGGCAGAAATTTGTATGAAAATGTTAGCACTCTGTACTATAGGGCCAGCCACTGTGCTGGGTTTGAAGAAGTTTCCAGTTTCCTTATCCATGAAGAACAGGTTTCCATCTAATGGCACAGTTAAAAAAAAAACATAAATTGCCCTTTATATACTAAAAAAGGTTTAAAGAAGAAAAAATCTGATCCCTCTCATTGCCAGTACTTACCAAGATGATTTTTCAGAAACTTCACATTGGGAAAATTTGTCCATCTCTTCAGATCAACTTGTCTTTATTTCTTCACTGTTCTGATGGAACAGTTGCTGCATGACCAAGTCTGGCAGGCTAAAGTGGGACTACCTTTCAACACTTACTTTAGAGTCCATCTCCTTTGCCTATTTCTCACCCCTCCTCACTGCATCGTTGGATGTATGGTAACTTTAGTAATTTTTTTTTTTGTTGTTAAAAAATATTTTGCAAGTATGTTTTGTTTGCTTGCTTGCTTGTATTCCTTAATTGCAAAAATTATGTCATGACTTGTTTCTTATGCTGTTTACAGTGTAGCTGAATCCAAAAGACTCACAGAGAACAACTAAAGTCTGGAAAATTTCTTCTGCTTTCAGCTGAGCTTTTCACTGAACTTTGCATTGCATTGAGGGATCCCTTTGCTGTTCAGGGAGATGTGGCGTGTGGCAGCTCTTGGAAAGATGGTTGGAAAATCCAGGGATTGATACTTAAATGAGTGCTCTCAGTTCTTCTTTCCAAAGAATTATCATTTATGGACCTGAATAATTTCTCCATGTTGTTAACCAAACTAGTTGGGCAGTATCATAATTTTTTTTTTTTGTCTGCATCTACTGATTCTGTAGCTGTGGCAGCCTGGCAGGAGAGCTGACAATAACCATTCTTTTTGATTCCCAGTGTCAAAAGCTTATAAAGTTCATCAATCTTGTCATCCCACAGCCCCTAGATTTTACTTGCAGGCTATGTTTTAACTGACTTGCAGTATACCAGCACCCCCCTCTCTGTATGGACCCTGATACTGTAATCCTGTAACGGTGTTTAGGGGCAATGGTGTTCTGATTAGCTTCCAGAGGTGATTAATCCCTTTTTCACCCCCAAATGGCAGTTGTTTATATCATTCCTAGTGCTCTCAATTCTAACCACCCTTTTCTTATCAGTCAAGTCCTTTTTCAACACCTGGACCTGGCAATGGATTTCATGCATCAATGCCTAAGAGCTATTTTAGAGCCATTAACCACACCGGTGCTTACAAATAGAAATGTTACATTCTCCAAGCAGCCTCCTGCTTCCCAGTTCCTGTATTTCCCATCTTTCCCTTTCCTTTCTCACCTTGTCTATATCCCCTCAAATTATTTTAAAGTAACCCTGTGATTCAGCCTAACCTGGGATCTTTGCCAGTCTGTTCTGCCTTTCCAGTTTCCAAACATGCACTGACTTCCAGTAGAAAAAAAGAAAAAGGTTTTTACTTTACTGAGACTGGCTTAAACATCTGCCTACTCCTGGAACAGTCTCAAGCTGGAAATTTAACAATGCTGTACTCTGAGTTGGCCAGTAGGTGTCAAAATAACCTGTCATTTGAACAACTGCAGGGTGGTACTGGTGGGAAACTGATAATCTTCTGTCCTGTCTAAGGTTTGTGAAGATCTGGGCTCAGAGAGTATCTTATGTCCTTACTTGAGAACAGAGCCGATGTTGCATCAACGGAGAGTTTGGCACTAGTGTAAATAAGAGTGTTACAGATGATGTCTCAAGCCCAGTGAAGTCAGTAGATATTAGGAGTTTACCCAGGATAGTGATGCTGTGGAAATGCAAATGCTTCTCTGCTTGCCTTTTGCTCTCCCACAGCAATAGTTAGCAAATTGGAGGTATGCTTGTAGTGCTGCCAGAAATTGAGGTGAACACTTCATTTTGCTGGCCTTGTTGGCTTTGTTTTCAGTCCTTTTGTTCCACCACATCTGACCTTAAACCTGACTTTTCTGGATATCTTGTACCTGAGAGCAGACCTGAGAAGATGAGCTTTGCCCTCAGGGGTGCAAGGTGGTCTGTGCTGACTTTAGCATTCAGCATGACCCTGTGAAGTGAAATAGTTTGCCGATTGCATTTGGTGTCTCACTGAAAGCTGGGAATCCCCTGTATGTACTCAGGGCATCTGGATTTATGACCAGTTCTCATCTTCTTTGAGCAGTTTAGAAGACAGAAAGAAAGAGATTTTTTTTTTTTTGTTTTGTAGTCTTCCAAATCAGCAGCTTGCATAACATCCACCTCTGTGTTTATCCTTCTCAGCCTGAAATGTTCCTGCTTGTTAATACACAGTCTGCAGTCTCAGTTTACTGGGATGAATGCAGGCACAGGTTTGCTGTCCTAAAAGTTTATATGCTTGTCAGTATGGTGAAGGAAAAAGTTTAGCTGAGTCTATCACTTTGTATTTTAGAAACCATTTTTATGTGCCTCAGTTTAGTAATGACCCAGAGTTAAAAACGTAAGTGATGAACAGAGTTTTAGCCACTTTCCTTTGGGAATGAAGTTTTATCTGATTTTCTGTTTTCCTTAAAATGCTGCATGTGAGTCTGTATGTGGGTGAGCTGATCTTTGGGAAGGGTGCTGTTACTATTAATTTCAGTTTATTTCAAGTTTGGTTACCCACATGCAGGAAAACAGGCAGCCCTTTGGCTTCAGTGAGGATTCCAGGCACAGTTCTGGCTGTAAGATTGTTCTCCTGAATATCAGTCCCCTGCCCTCTGTTTGTGATGGTGGTACATGGAAGTAGCTACAGTAGGTGAGAGAACTAATGACTTCATTGGGAAAAAGAAAAAAAATCTGCTTCTATTTGAGGTTTTCATTGAAAGAGGAATCAAAAGCTGGGAACTGCAGTGAAATGAATAACAGGCAGGTAGAGATTGGTCATAAAAATTAGTCAGGCTGGAAATGAGAAGGTTCCCACCCCTCAGAGCAGTGAGATTCTGAAGCAGTCTGCTAACAAAATTTATAGGAGAAACAAACCCTGCAAAAACAAAGCAAGTCACAGAGTATCTGAGGTGAATTATCACAGAATGTTACAGAATGTTAGGGGCTGGAAGGGACCTCGTCATCTAGTCATCATATAGGAACAATTACCTGAATTTGGGTTTCTGAGAGCCAGGGCTGGATCTGATGACATGAAGGTTCCTTGGAACCAATACCTGAAGCCATGTGTTCCCTCTCTGATGCCACAAAACCTTGTGCTCATGTCACAGGATTTCCTAGTGCTGGGTACCGTGTGGGCTTAGATGAGCACTTGATTGAAATCTGCTGGTCAGACAGAGAAATGCAACACTGAAACATCTCACTCAGCAATGGGCAACTTGTCAAAACCAGGGCTGTTTATTGTTGGGCTGACCTGTGTCAGTTCTGCAGCTTATGTGTTAACAGCTTATCATGTTATGGATTCCTTCTTACTGCTTGATGTTCACCGGGGATTGAAGTGGAAAATTTGTTTTCACTTAGTATGAGACCAAAACAAGTAAGCCAATTTTGAACTATGGGGGGAAAATCAACCCTAAACAAGTCCACAAAGTTCCTTGGTAGGAGCTGAACCAAAGCACAAAGGCCAGTTATAGTGAATCTCTTCAGCTGAGCAGAGAGATCAGGTATGGCTTGGTTTGAAGCAGAGAGCTCTAGTTGATGAGATCTTAGAGAAGGTGGCACACATCTCGTGGATCTGTTAGCTCCTTGGCCTGGTGTATAAATAAAAAATATTTTTAGTAGCATTTAAATTGAAATACAATGTAAATTAACTTCTATCCTTTCAGCTCTCACTTATTTCAGTTGAGTTTCTGATCCTTAATGCCATGCTAGAGCAACAATAATAAAAAAAAAGTATTTTTAATACCTTCTAGTAGCTGCCAGTAATAACACTGGTTTATAATAAAGCCAACAAATACTGAAATTTGAACAGTTTGTGAAGTCAGTAGAAAATGTGTAACCACATACTCAGGCAAACAGGCTTTTCTTATATAATAATCACCCTACTCTTATAAAAAGCAGATGCAATTTCAAAGCACCAGAAAATATGTATGCTGCATATTGCAACACATCATCTCCTCCAAAGGCCACGGCTTCGTGTTTACTGCCTCCTCCTTTTTCTCAGTGGGATTGTTTTCTGGTCCCTCTCTTGCCCCCCATCGAAGGTGCACACCACCCACCACGATCATGCTCCATTAAGCTCTTGTGCTAAACAAAAAAGTTCTACAGAGCCTTCATTTATCAAGGTTCCCCCAAAGTGCTTTATGCATTTCATCAGGGATCTGCAAAACTATTCACAGCTTTGGACGCACAGCGCCGGAGCACCGTGATCGATGGGAGAGCAATTCAATAACCCAAAGCTATTGAGCAATGCTGGGTAGTGGTTTGGGACAGGAAGTGAGCAAGCAGAAGATAATGATCTGAGGAGGTTGATTGGATCCTAGTTTAAAACGGGTTGGGATTTTTTTAAGTGCTCCTGGCAGTCAGAGCCTCATTTTTAAGTTGGGTTCAGAAAATGTTATTTTTGAGAAAAATGTGATTTAACACATTGCTGAGGATTGGGTCAAGCCTGTCCCACACAGGTGCTTTACCTTGCAAGGAGAGGTGAAGTGCAAAAATGCTTTATTATTGCAAAACTTCTGATTTATTTTTGTATTTATGTATTTACTTATTGATGTTCCACTGAGGGAAGGTGATAAATACAGATGTAAAACTGTGCACAGGATGGGCAGTACAGCTTCAGGGCAGAAGAGAGCCCTGTAAACATGAAGCCTTGTTATCTGGGCTTACCTTAGTGCTCTCCATCCAAACACAGCCACAGCTTACCACTGCTTATCTTAGCCATCCTATTAATTAAAACAGAAATGCCTTCAGAGGCAACGTTCCCCCTTCTCTGCTGGAGAGCCAGGAGTGGTGTAGTGTGCTGTGATCTCTCAGCCACGGCAGAAGAGAGTTTGCTCTTGCAAACAGCTTTGGAGTGTGTCAGCCTGCTCTCCTTTCCTCTGCAGTGTGGATGTTTGGAAAGCTGCCCTGTCTCCTCAGCTGGCTATTCTCATTGCTTAGCACATTCCCTGCAGCCCCTGACAAGAACGTTACTGTGGGAACAGGGGAATGTCCAAAGCACACGATGTTCTGGCAAATCCCAGCTGGCAGGCAGCCCTCTGGGGTCACAGCTAGCCAGATGTGACGTGGGCTGCTCTAAATCAGGCCACTGGCAAGCTTGAAGGACCAAGAAATTTTTTGCTGCATCCACTTACCCCCAGCAGATACTGGGGCAGCTGAGGTTAGAGGCTAACATAGTGCTTCTTAGGAATTTTGAGGTGGAGCATTGATCACTAGTTTCCATGAAGAGTTGAATGGTTTATTGATATGAGAAGCTGCACAAAAACATGTCCTCCTGTACCTGAGAGAGGAAATCATGGTACTTAAAGCATTCACTTAACCCACAGCTTCTATCACCCTAAATGTTTAGCTTTATTTAACTGATAGTTAACTGAAACTCTTGTGGCTGGCCATGAATAGTGAAGAAGTCACTGTAATTAAAAGCTGATTTCTTTCTGAATCTCATAACCAGGACTTGGGGCCCTGTTGTGCTAGGTTATTTATAAACAAGGAATAGGAAATGTTCTTTCTGAGCATTTAATGGCAAAAGGGGACAAGACATGACATGGACAGGTAACCAAACAAAAAGTGAAATAGAATCATAGAATCAGTCAGGGTTGGAAGGGACCACAAGGATCATCTAGTTCCAACCCCCCTGCCATGGGCAGGGACACCTCACACTAGATAAATAACTAAATCACTAGATAAATCACTAGATAACTAAGCAAAAGTGATCAGATGAATCAAAGAGATGATGCACAGAGCCTTAAGTTAATTGCCTTTTACATAATTTGAGGTGAAATTATAATTACTAGGAACAATCTACAGCTGTTTCTTAAAATTATTATACATTGTACTTAAAACTATAACGGAAGGAGACTGCAGAATTTTGTCGAAGTTCCTTCATTGCACTTTGTTAATTTTTATGCAGTATTTGTCTTGTTATAAATACTTATTCACTATCTGATGTCTCATTAAAGCAGCCATGAGTTTTAATGTCTTTTAACTTTCTCTGAGTTGTTTAGTTAGTTGTGTTCTAATCACAACCCTAGTCAAGTGGTGAAGAATAAATAGTAGATAACAATGATGAATGAAGTTGAGTATCAAAGAAAATAGGTGTCTGACTGAGCTGCTCCTGAAACCAAGGAACAGGTTTCTATGGACCACAGAGAAAACAAATGGAGAAATAATTTTGCTGCTCAAGTTGTAAGCTTTATGAAAAATTAGTCTGTATAATTCAATCCACATAAGCCCTCAGCCATGAGGCACAAACGGTACTACAATTTGTAGACCTGAAAGGGGTTCTTAGTTGTAAAGCAGTTTTATTTGAGAATAATAGAGCTGTGGTTTTTATGTTATTGATTATAGCAATTTAAGAAGCCCTGGGTGGTGGTATGAAGGACAAAATAAATTATGACAGAGTATAAGTGTGTGTAGGTGAGGCATAACTGTATGGCATATTAGCTAACAGTACCACATGACAGTGAATTATACATTGCTCTTTTACATATTGCCTAAGAATACTGTAGCAGTTCTCTGACAAGAATTTTATATGATAAGAGAACAAGAACAGAAAGAAGAAAAAAAAAAAAAAAAGAATGATACTGTGTCCTATGGCTTTCTGTGCAGCCTAGGAATGT
Source organism: Indicator indicator (assembly GCF_027791375.1). Lineage (NCBI taxonomy): Eukaryota > Metazoa > Chordata > Aves > Piciformes > Indicatoridae > Indicator > Indicator indicator. The sequence goes on along the minus strand of NC_072032.1, from coordinate 11,198,093 downwards.
TGCTTATTTACAGCATGTAATGCTCTTTATTTTGTGTGTCTAGAACTTTGTCTAGATTGCAAATGTAGCTCTAGTTGCATTCTTCTGGTTGCTGAATAAGATGGGATTTAATACTCAGCTGCTTTTCCTTCCTGACCTGTCTCTCTGAAACACATTTATTTCTAGCTGGGAGACAGAGTATTTTCCCTCTGTGTCTATTAGCTATACAAGACTCTTGAAGATCAGTTTGGCATTTATGTATGACCTACTTTCATCCTGAAGACTACACCAACGCTAGGAGAGAAGTTGAGGTAAGTGTTCACCAAAGGCTCTCTTGACAAGTGGCAGAAAATTAATGGAAAAAACAAGATCATAAAAGACAAAGACATGAAGTAATGGACATTTGGAAGCTCTTGGTGAAACAAACAAACAAAAATTTAATATTTTGATGATGTATGAAGAAAGCAAGGGGAATACTTTGGACACATTCATTTGATGTAGCTTGGCCACAGTGAAAGTTACTCCTATGAAAAAGTGAAGGACATGGAAACGTGATAGAGAGAATAGATTATGCTAAATGTGTGGTTTCCCACGCAGAGGAAGGCCATCCAGTAAGTGGTTTCAGACAGCTGAAGGCAAATCTGTAATGGGGCTGTAGCCTGGAGAGAAAATGGAGATAAAGCTGACATTAAAATAGGTACTGAAGCTGAAGTAGAAAAGGAAGGAGAGATGTTGAATTAAGGTATTGAATGGCTAATAAAAAGGCAAAGAAAGTCTGGATGTAAAGAGGAGAAGCATGACAAAGAGTTTGTAAAAGCAGATGAAATTTGAGGAGCAGCAAAGGCAGAGCAAGAACATCTGGGCTCAGGTAGGAGATGTGCTTCACTGTATCTGGAAGGACATAATTTCAAAGGAGAAGCCAGACTGGACTGAGTGAAGGATGAGGTCAGTGGGGAAGAATTTAGTATGACTGTTCATGGCAGCTGTTGAAAAGGCAGGATAAAAAGATGGAAGCCAGAGGGGTTTTTGGTGCCTTTTTTCTTCACACCATGTAGGCGAGTAAGGCATGCCTCTGTCAAAAGTGTGAGGAAACTGATGGCAGGGAGAGGTTAAGGAAAGGCAAGGAGAGGAACAGGACAGCAGGGAGGATGGAATGGGTCACTGTCTGGGAGTTAGAGGGGTAGTAACAAGTTACTGTTGCAGAGTGAAGGAGGAATAAATTTAATATTAATATATTTGTCTGTGATAAACTTATGCACAGGCCAGAGGTTCCTCTTCTGTTATGCATACAATGCAGACTGTGTCCTAGTGGTGTGTCCAATACTCATGTTCAAGGAAGGCTCTGCTTTTTATTTTCAAGGACTTGGGCTTTCAAGGCTTTGGACTGAGTGCCAAAAACAATTCATCAGGAACGCTTTACAACTCAGCAATACAAAACCTTTTAGGATACAGATCACCCACAAGACAGAGTTTGGGGAGGAAATATGTAAAGCACTGGTTGACCTCTGCATGATTAATGGTTTTTAACACATTGAACTCTATTGCTTACAATGTGAATTTCACACTGGCTCACCCATGGTTGTTTATTTTTATTTTTGAAGGAGAGGGAACCTCCATTTGTGAAACTTTCATTCATATCAAAGTTAATGACAGTCCATGTATAACAGCAAAATATTTATATAGAGGCACAACTGTCCCAGCTGATTCTACCACTCCTCAGTAGTTTGTTCCTTTCAAAAGCAGCCTTTAAAAATTACAGCCCTAGCAGTGTTTATGTCAATCATCTCTGTCATGAAAGGATCATTTATGGGATGCGAAGCTCATTTACTGAACTAGAGCAATGAATGAGATCTCTTCTACAATTATAAAGCCACCCAGCCCAGCTCCTTGGCTTAAAAATTTCCTGAGTTGGAAGGGACCCCCAAGGATGATTGAGCCCAAATCCTGTTTCTACACATTAAACCTCATATCTAAGAGCATTGTCCAAATGCTCATGAACATGGGAACCTTTGGGGCCCTGACCACTTTGATGGAGAGCTTGTTCCAGCAGTTTACCACTCTCTCAGTGACGAAGTTTCTTCCTATAGAAGATGAAGTAGTTTTGCTTCCCTGGTGGTCAGCAGGACTGATTGGGCTAGTGGGACTCATAGAGCTCCTTATTCATGCCCCAGAAAATGAACAAGAGAGTGATTAAACTTGTGTTTGGTGCCTCTCAATGCTACAAGCACCTATCGACATACAGGTGATCTGGATGTCAATGGGCTACATCTATTTGTATATAGTGAGTGAACTCAGCTTTCTCCTGAGCCTGCTTACACCCAGGAGCTTGTTCCAAGCAAATGCTGTGTTCCCAGGGCCTGCAAGCAGTCACCAAAGAGCAGCAAGTGCTGCGTGATGAAGAGACTCAGCATCTCACCGAATCCAACCACTCCTTGTCCCCAGTGTTACTGAGCCCTGACATGTGGGATGTCATTTCTAATTACAGAGCAATTCCTTCTGGTTACAGCAGGTCCTGCATTCAGAGGCACTTGGGTCACCCACACATAGCATGTGGGATTTGCTTGCGATACACTGCAGCCAAAATAAACAGGGCCGAGCCCATTTCTGCTAACAGCAGGCAGGATCCTGCCTCCCCTGTGTCCTTCTGAGATGAGGCTGTGCAGCACCCCGCAGAAGGAGAGCTTCCAGCTTGTGAGTCCAGCACTCCAAAGCTCTCCTGCACTGTGCACCAGCCCTGTGCTCAGGAGTCAGTGCCAGGCACACCAGGCTGGATGTGTTGCATATTGGAGGCAGTGCCACTGCTTACACCTTTGTCGCCACCCGGTATCCCGAGCCAGCCCCGGGCAACGGGGGGAGGTCTTTACGAATGACGGAAGGAGCTGTGCACCCCAGAGCAGTGCCTGCATTTGCCTTTCAGTGGCGCTGTTGCCGTGGTTTTAAAGAGGGAGTTCCCTCTGTAAAGTTCTCTTTTGGTTGTTAAGCCATCTGCCGAGCCAGCAGTTCTCCTCCAGAGCTAAGGACATCACCCTGTCCATTCAAGACTAGGTACATCACACCTTGTTTGGGACAACAGAATCACTAGGGGCTGCCGGCCCTGCCCTGCCACATGTGGGGTTTTGAGGCAACAGAGGATTGGGCTATCTCACACCTTCTAAGATGAAGGACTCCTTGCCTTGTCCTAGTTTCAAGGGGGCTAAAGAAATTATAATCCTTTCTGGGCTTAGCTGCAAAGGGAATATGCTCTCTTTTCTCAGTAATAGTGAGAAGAGAGAGAACAGACCAGGGGACTGTTGCTAACTGTGAATCACACATGCAGTTGGCTGGAAGGCTGGTTTTCTTCCAGAAGTTTCTACATCAGGTTGAAGAATTTAGGCTCCATCCTCCTTCAAGTCACTTCAGTGTCACAGCAGTGAAAACCAGGAGCAGACAAAAACCTACTGTGTCAGAAATGTTCTGGTACTAGGTGAAGAGAAATAAGTTGACTCTTGTTTCAGAAGTACATACCTTTAACCTAGAACTACAGCTTTTGTCTGGTTGACCCCTTATATAAGCAGCAAAAAGTTCAGACCCATTTCTGTAAGCCCATACTGTCCATTCATCAACCAGTAAGACACTTTCCATATTTCATCCTGGCTCTGATCAGTGTCACTTGTTAATCCCAACCTGGGTTTAGAAGAGTGAACATGTTACACAAGACTTATGTCAACTCCTTTAGCAGCTGGTAACTTTGTTGATTCACTTGATGAAAGAGAGAGAAAAAAAAAAGAATTTGACTCTCCTTCCTGCTTTTTTGTTCTTGCAAGTGTTAGACTCCAACTTTTTTTTTAACATCATGCATTAACATCTTTCACGGCTTCTAAAGTGCAAGTTCAAAAGTTCCTTAGAAACAAAGATGTTTTTGGAGTTGTTGCCTAACATTTTGGAGGGTTCATTACCTGCTTTTTGTCTCTATGGAAATCAAAGAGTTAAAATCTGAAAAGTGATAATTTACAGGAGCATCTACTCCCTAACTTTAGGTGGTAATTTGGAGTCATGCCATTATGACACAGTATTGAAAAATATTAGAATGAATGTAGGGAAAAAAATGCTGATAATTTTTCAAGCAGTTCACAGGATGTTAGGGGTTGGAAGGGGCCTCTGGAGTTAATACTGCCATCAGCCTTGCAGCATTTCATACCTGTTTTCTACACAAACCATCCTAACCATGTGGTCTACAATTTAAATATCAAGCATAATCTAGAAAGAAATTATATAACACAGAAATGTGCTCTTAGCTGACTAAGGCCAGAGAATAATTCAGTGTCTCATCAGACCTACAGCAAATTGTTTTCCCTAGCAGCAAGATGAAGCATGCAATAGTCTCCAAACTCCTGAACTTTACCATGTCTTCTGCTCTCCCCCCCCTTTTTTTTTTCCTAAAGGTTTCCCTGGCCTGCATGTTCATGCACAGGCATGAAGTTAACTTCTAAAGAAAACATGGAGCATGCCCATGGACACAAAAGGAATTGGTGAGAAATGTAAATTTTGGCAGGCAAAGAAGATAATGGAGGTGCTGAAATGAAGGGTCACGTTTCGGATGAGGTAATTGCCTTGTGATGTCAATGTGCAATGGAATGGTTTTGAGAAGGGTGGAGGGAGAAACAGACTGAACATCTTGAGGCTCATTTAGGAGTCATCAGTTGCCCAAGACAAGTCACTGCTCTGTTGAGCTCTGACATGCATCAAATATCTAGGTTCTCCTACCAGTTCTGGAAAATGACAGCTACAGGTCATTAGATATATTCTGATTACTCATTTATTGTTGGAAAACAATATAATGGAATGGAAAGCAAATGAGCTTTGCTAAAGCGTAAGTTGATTTTGAGTAGTGCATTTTCCAAATGAAAGCGTTTTTTTCCCCTCTTTGACTTCCAAAACACAGAAGGTTTGTTTTGAAACTTTAGATGACTTGTGAGGGAGGGAAAAAAAAAATCCATAGATTTAACAGGTGAAACAGCAAACAGGATGAACCATTCCATTGACCACTCTGCTGTTATTTGTTTGTTAATGTTGCATATGTCATGGGTTTTCACCCTAGTTTGGATTGACTGGCCATTTTGTTGTCTGTGTGAGGCATTATAGAACATCAGTGACAATTTAATGAGGATCTGTTTATTTGTGCTTAGAGCTCCCCACCTTGTACATATTAGCTGTTTTCTGAAGAAAAGCAAATGGAAAAATCTTTTCCTTTGAGTTAGGAGCTGTGAACAGGAGAGAGATATGATAGGTATTGTGGGTGAATGGACATTTTGATTTCCAGAACATCCTTTGTGGTTTGTTAAAGCCATCAGAATATGTAGGGCTGTAGTTTGGTTTCTGGTGACCATTTATAAATGGAGGGTGGGTGTAGTGGCACTGCACAGGTAACATGCCTCTGGAGATAAAAGAATGCCATAGTGACACCTGATACAAATCCTACCCACTTCTGGTTCAAAAAAGCCACTGTAGCAATAGTAAGAGCAATGCTGAGTGTCTGTTTCCCTCCTCCCTCTGTGTTTCATAGTCTGAAGTCACCCAGATTTCAAGGTCTGGGTACTGCTGAGCCCCTGCAAAAAGGGAAGGTTACTGCTTGATGCCAGACTGATAAGTGTTAAGCAAAAGGTGTTTCTTTCAACAGTCTGATCATGCACCATGAAATCTCATAGCAGTAGATTTCAGCCCTGGTTTGCAGCTGTAATGTCTCCAAAAATCCTGGAATGCCTTTCCTTCTAAGTCTTAAGGTTAATCACTTTAACTATTAATTCAAAATGAAACTCTGGCCCATTGTCTGCTTCTGGAAAAAGGGAGGAAAAAGGAAAATAATTGAAACCTCAAATAGAGGATTCACTTCCATTATTGAATTTTATAAGGTGATATGTGGGATATGAAAGTCCGTATTGAGATCACACGCTTTTGTTTCTGCTCTCTCTCATCTGGAATGAGCTTGGGCTATCTGTGTTATGGTTTGGACTGGAGACAGATTTCCCTTTTCTTTACATTGGTGACTACAGGATGTGGCAGTTCTGATTATACTGAAAATTGCTGTAATTGTTATCAGGCAATAAACATTCAATATATTTTTGTAAGATGTAGAGATTAGTGGAAGTTTTCCAGTACTTGAGTAAAATAACTGGAAGAAAAATGGTAAGGATACAAGTTGAATTTGGACTTTGACTGTTGAGAAAGTTGGCCTGCCCTGTTCTGTTAAGCAACTGAGGATTACTTTTAACACTCACAGCAATGTTAAGACATGTTCTCAGCTATGAATGAATATGAATGTCTTTTTCATATGAAAACACATTGTGAGCAGTGCAGGAATGCATACCTGTCACAAGCACGACTGCTGTACAGAAAACAGAACAGGAACGTGAATGAAATGTTCTTACAAAGGACAATTTTCCTCTTCTCCTCTCTCATAGGCCATATATGGGCAACCTCTGCAAAATGAGCCTTCAGTAAAGACTCTCTATTGTGCATTCACCTTTAAAGCAACCAAAAGATAGTGCTTGTATAATTTAGGTGAGAGCTCTTATTTATTACCCTGAAATTACCCTGAAAGTACTCCACGTGTGTAGATGGGAGTGAAGATTCTTAAGTTGTTAACATTTGATCTCCTGTTATAATTAATCAGATCCAGAATGTAGCTTAAATAATATGTTTATAGAGTATTGTCTGAGAGTTTTACTTACAGTCTTGCTTTGAGACTGTCTGTGCTGAAGGAAACTAAATATAGGTGCACCCTTTTTCCTTTTGAGAAAACACATTTCCACCGGATATTCCCTCTTACTTTATTTTAAGAATTGATGGCTTTAGAAAAGGTAAAACTAATTCTGAAATCCTGTAAGTATTTTATCAGCCTAGTAATGCCCATAACTCACTCACTTGAAACATTACAGGATGGGAATTAGGTTCTTGGATTAAAAAACTCCCTTTTAAAATAAACAGGAGGAAACATAAGGGAGAGACAGAAGTGTGTAACTTGTTTAACATTTAACAAGCCTCTTGATCTGTTTTCTGGACCAGTTGCCATGCTTTTGAAGATAAAAGCAATTGCATTTGGTATGGGGGTGGTTTTCATGCACTGGGGAGTTGAGAGAATTTTAGTTCTTTACAGAAGCAGGACTGTGAATGCTTGGCTTTGCCTCGAGGGTGATTTTTTGGACCATTTTTCTGAGAACATCTGGGAGAAATCCAGACCTCACTGAAATTAGTGGGACTTTGCCTTTAACAGGGCCAGGATTTTGTCTGTGAATGTTCAAGATTTCAGTCACTGGCCAGCTCCAGTGCAGCTACATTTAAACTTTTCTTTTTTTACTACTGCAAGTTGCCTCATCCTGGCCCTAGACTGCAAAATGACTCCCAAGAAATTTTCTCTCTGGAAAGTACATTGTTGATGATCTTAGCATGGACTCTTTTTAGCTGAATGTGGCACACCAGTATTTGATGAAAGATCAGGGCCCCAGTAATAAAGTCTAAACATCTGCCTAGACAATGGATTGTGTTAGGCTGAGTTGGGATTATGTTAGGCTGAGTTGGGTCAAAGCACTGTCTTGTAAACCTTGGCCAACCAGTGGGGAATTTCTGTATGGGATCCTAATGTTAGAGAACCTTGGTCCGAAGTGGGATCTCTGACAACACTGTAACAAAGGCAACAGTGATAAAGGATCATTCAAGAGAGGAGATTTGTAATGTGTGGGTCTCTACCAGAATGAAAGTTTACTTTGTACCACCTCTGCAGAGAGAGAGATACACAACTGATGCAAACTCATTCAACTTGATCCTCTGGCATGCTTGTCTCTGTAATAGCTTGAAGAAAACAATTTACAGAAGTCAGTTTGAAGATGCAGAAACTTAAATGTGTTTTTCAAAGTCAAAAGTTATTGCAGACCAGGACCTTGAGGTTCTTGGTGCCTAATTTGTGCCTGAAAAAATGGAGCTGGAACCCAGAGTCATCTATTTACTTTATCAAAGCTGAAGAGGTGATTCAGTGTTCCTGTGCATTGTTTGTGCCTAATATCTAAGCTCTGCTTTCTGGAAGGGAAATGTTCAATTCAAGTGTCAGAAGCCACCCCAGACAATGAATAAGGGTTCCAAAGAATGGATTTGCAGAAGGTGAGTGAGGGATAAGGTTTTTCTGATTGCCTACCAATCTGCCATTTGATCCTTGCCTGAGACTTGGATCTGAGATTCCTAGTTTGGAGGTCTACAATGAGGTTATGTGTGGGAAATTGATGCTGGAGACACCTGGGGGTAGGTGAGTCAGGCAGTGTCCTGCCTGTGCAGACAGCTCACAACACTCATGCCACTATGTTGTCCCTGTTCAATTTACATTCCCTCTGCTTACTGTAGGGCTGCTGTCTTTCCAGTCCTGGAGTTTGTAGATTACTTTCTCTGAATTGCTCTAAGGAAAACTGGGGTTGAATGAAAAGTGACTTTCATAAATCCTTCCTCTGTGATACATCTTCAGTGGAAGAGGAAGTTGTCTTCTGAGACAACTCAAACATCATAATTCATAATTATTTATTCATAATTGTTTATTCAGATTTCAGATTACCTTCCTAATACAGTTATAAATCAGTTGCACAGTCATCTGATGGGTACATATTAGAGGAATATTTTCCCAGAAGTTTCCACTAGTCACAGTATGTTCCATAGTCTTGGGGAGTGATGTAAAACTCTGAGATTGGTTTTACTATCTGCACAGTTACTGGAGAGCATAAGGCGATAGGTGGTGGCATGAAGTCTTTCTGATAATATAAGAGAGTTGAGAAGGTAATTTTAAGGTGTACTGAGTACAGAAAGAGGTGAAATACATTTCTCTTCTTACCTCTTCCTCTCTTAGGCCTTTCTTTGCTCCTTGGAGAAGTGGGAAGGGACAGGGAAAGAGAAAAACTGCAAGAAAAAACACTTTCACTCCTTTTCCTTGCTGGATCACAAGCCAGCAGGGGTGGAACCAGACGAACTGCCTGAGTATGGGAAAGAGCAGGTCACTGTGACCTGTACAGTAAACATCTCCTCAGCTGGGGCATCAGCCTGCCCCAGGACCTCTGCTTCTTCCACACCCTGAGCAGTGACACCTCCTTTGCTTTGGTACTGCCTGTGTCTTTCCATACAATACCCTACCAGAGATTTCAGCTAGGATTGATTTTAGAATGAATTGAAACCTGAACTTCCTTTTCCTTTAATACTTCTCTAGGTATTTCATTTTTCTGTTTTTAAATTTCTGAGTAACCACTGGAATAGATGTTTATTTGATAACTTGCAGTTTAAAGAGGAGTTTGAAAAGAAATTAATCTCATTAAATGGGAAGACACTATGTAATCTTCTCAGACATTCCAAGTTTCCTCTCAATATTTTACAGTCTTTTTGCTATTTACTTTGTATCTCTTTCCTTGAAAGTGTTTATTTTGGGAAGGTCAAAACAAAATTCTCCCTGTGTCTCTCATCAGCTGTAAGATGAGTGCATACAGTTGGAATAAGTTTCATTGAAGCTCTCATGCAGAATAAACAAAGTCCTGACTGAAGGCTTGACTCATGATAGATCTTTAATGACTATTGTCATGAAAAAGTAGTTAACATATTCTCCACCAAAAAAAAAAAAAGAAAAAAAGGGTGTAGTTTTGCTGTGGAGTCAGCAATGCATGAAAATAGGGGGAGCTGAGAGAGAGATTCAAAGGGCAGGGCTGATAGGAAGCTGATGGGCATTGGAAAGAACATTAGCAGCTGTGTGTTCATTAAAGAGGGTGATGCAAGTGTGCTGGAGAGGTCAAGTATGTCATGGGGAATTTCAGGTGTCACGGGTCAGGTTCTTCAGATGGAATCAGCCTACAGCAGTGGCTACTACAGTAGGGTGTTGGAAGTGTGCAGTCACCACTTGAGCTTTGGTAGGTTGTATCATACTACCCTGCACTAAAGCGATTTTGCCTCAAATGTTCCCCTGCTCCGTGGGGAATCTTGGGGGTTGTTTTGGGAAGGGAGGTTTGGCATTTCTGCAGGTGGAGCTAGAGAGCAGGGAGATGCCAATGAAATTGCTGCACGTCCTTAAACAAAGCAGATCTGTTCCCCCTGCCTTTTCTGCTGGTGTGACAGTCAGCATAAGGCTTGGCAGTCCACAAACGCTGCGTGCTGCTCTTGTCATCCTGCGGGGGGGCAGGAAAACTGCTGACAAAATCAAGCAGAATGATTCATGGCTTGGAAGGCTTTGTGTCCTGGGGAAAGATTAATCAAAACTGGCCCAGGGAGCCCAGGGTAGTAATATGCATGTATGTTATAGTTACTGGGTGATAGGAAAATATCTATGGATGAGCTGGGCCAGATTCACAGATGCTGTTTTAGGAGGTGCATTTATTATTCTCTGCTGTTAAGGAAGGTCTCTCTTGTAAAAGTCTAATCTCTCTGTGAGTGAGGGGCTAGGAAACCTGCACTGTTTAGCTTACAGACCTATGGCATTCACAAATGGCCTTAAGGAGGTCTGAGTGGAAAGTCCAAGAAAATTACACATTCAGGCCATTGCTTAGTGAAACAAAGATGCTATGAGAGCTGTGGGACAAGCTTATCAAAAGGAAATAAAACACTTTGGTCCTTGAAGAGTTGAAATATCTTAGAGTGGTTCAAACTGTAATCTCATTCTCTGTGGCAGTGAAAAATTAGAATTCTCATTTTAAGAAGGTGTGCATTTATTTTCATGTAGACCTAATTATCTTTGAGGTGAAGAAGACAGTGATTAGAATGGTCTCAAAGAGGCAGAACTAGTTACAGGAATAAGAGATAAAACATTCTCTTTACTAATAGGAAAACATACACAGATGATTTGAGAGGAAAGAATGTTTTAGACCAAACTTCTAAGGAGGTGTATCCAATAAAACCATTCACTAAGTATGATTAGAGAATTTTTATCCAAAGCAAATTCTGAACTGCTGGCCATTTATAAGTGAATTTGAGTGCCACTGTTTTCTCAAAGTTATGAAGGTCCTGTTTACTGTGTGAAAACTAGAGCTAGGAAAGATACTGCTACACCTGTGGAAGAAGAAGTTTCAGCACACATATCATGGGCAGACAATGGGCACACAGAGTGTTTGGAAACAAGTGTGTGCTGCCTCCTGCTTGACCTGAAGCTGATGGATATGAGAGGCATGGGGGAAATGCAGGTTGCAGGGAGGGGAATTTATCAGAGGAGTACAGAAAAGGGGTTTGGGCTGTTGCAGTATGGAGGGGAGAAAGATGCAAAGCACAAATCTGTAGGAAACTAGGCTTTATTAGGTCCACTGCTTTTGGAACAACTTGTTTAAACTTCCCTTGTAGGTAATTAACTTTCTAATGGCACTGTGAGATAGGCCACCTGCAGAACCCTTGGGCAGGGGGATTCACAAACATGTATGGTTCAAAATAGGGCCTCATGGAAAACTAGGCAAAATGTGTTAGAATAATATTTACATTCAGTAGCATTAAGTACATCTGTTTGTTATTAGTGGGAGACTGAACTGGCTAAAAATCTTCCACAAGAGAGTGACCCAGCAGCAGAAGGCCAGGTACCTCTGACAGCTTTTCTACAGCTACCAATAGAACTATTTTCAAAAGCATAAAAATATTTCTCTCTCAACATCAATTTTAATACAAAGGAGACCAAATTTTGGTTACTAGGTCACACAGATGTTTTAATCCTGTCCCTTTAGGTCTCTGGTTTTGTACTTTTCTCTGTTCTTCCTGTGTTTACATGGGTGTGAAGTTTTCATACAAATTAAGGGAGTGCAGCTCTGCTTGAAATCACTGCAAGACAAAGAGGATCAGCCTGTTTGAAAAATCAAGGGTGGCAGAAAACAGTCTCAAACTTAATGATTGTAAAACTCCCCCAAATGTCATTCAATGAGAAAATATTGTTGCATCTTATTTAGTCAAACAATGACACAGAGAGATTTTTATTTGTGCAATTCAGTTTAGTACTCTTGATCATAACTTTAATGCCTGAAGATTGTACACAAAACTGCTAGCAAGGATTACTGATTTCAGTGTAGTTATGATGATTTAATTGACCTGGAAATAATATTTACCTTCAAAGTGGAAAAGCTATGGCACAGCTAAGAGCAGAGCCTAAATCTTTCAGTCCTCTGTCTTAGACATATTTATGTGTGTGTGTACAAAACAGTGTTAGGGGAATAGGCTGCACTTGTTTAGGACTTAGGAATTCCACTGAACTGGAATTAGGTTCAGCTTCCTGTTCCACCAGGGATTTGTTCAACATCAAATTTAGTAACCATCCCCCTAACTTGTAACTGTTACAGGTTTGTTCTTTATATCTTTTTATCTTTTCTATTTAAATCTGTAGGAACCTGAAGGGCAAGGAAGAAAAGGCATTCAGTATATGTGTGTTTATAGAGAACACACAGCACATAAAAGCTACCAGAGCCCCTTCACCTTTGCTGATGAACTCTCATTTGAAATATTCACAACTTGCAGAGAGATCTCTAACTCTGAAAGCATTATTGCAAACTCTTCTTTAACCACAGATTATTGTTCTCTTTCCTCTAAATTATTAAAACTCTATCCACCCTCTCGGCAGGTTTCCCTTAGCTTTCCCTCTAGATTCACACTCACTGGCAAGAACTGCTTCGCTCTCTGCTCTAGTGTCTGCTGTCTCAAATCACTGAATATTTGTGTGGACTGGTGTTTCCTGGCCAGTCTACATCTTAAGTGGTCTTCAAGGTATAAATATGCTTAGACATTGCAAATTCTTGTGCTGTACACTCTGAGATGAAGGATCCTCAGGCTGTTTTGTTTACACAGCATATGGAAAGCCTTATACAGATGACAGAGCTCAGCTCTGCTACCCAGCCACAGACAGTCATCCTATCACAATTCCCTGTGGTAGTGTGAGACAGCTTCCTGGGACTTGCAGGCATCATACAGGGGCTTTAAAGGACTTGTGTGCCCCTGCATAGGTGCATCCCTCCAGTTGGAGACCAGGGGATACCCAAAGGTATCTCAGCATGATTACTTGCTACCTCAAATCACACAAGCAGACATTTGGTAATTATGCAGCTCCCTACAGTTAAAACCTGCCTCATGGAAATCATTCCTAAAGAGAGGAAAGAGCAAAAAGTCTTTTTGATTTGACCAAATCTGGAATAAATCTATCTCAGTTATGCTGAAAGAAAAATGAGCACTGGGAAGTGAAACATCTCCAAGGAGAATTAACACAATAGGAACAGATGTAAAGAGCTGTGTGTCGAGAGCTTAGCAGCAGAAGTAACCACCTTATCAGGAGACTCAGAGTGTTGTTTTGTGGTTTAGGAAAAGCAAGTAGGTATGACCAAAATGACTGTCCTTTGGGAAGATGGAGTCAAAGGGCACATGCTTGAGAGCCACAAATATGAGCTATTCAGAAAACAAACACAGAGCTTGAAACTAAAATGTACAGGTGAGTGAAAAGGTGACCCTGTGAAAAGCACAAATGAAGCAAAGGAAGGTGATGAGGTGTGGTGGAAACAGTGGCCTCATCTCCTGTCTAAGTGCTCCAGATGAAGAGCAATACTGAGGCTGGGATCCTCCAAACCCCTCCAGTCTGCATGAGGCCTTGGGACACAGCTGCTCATTTAATGACTGGTAATGTGGGTGGGTAATGTGTTAAAAATGTGCTGGTCTCGAAAGCTGTGCTATTTAAAAGGTACAGAATGGCAAGGCTTTGAAACAAATCTTAACATTTTATAAGCTGTGTAACTGCCTGAAAAAAGGGGGAAGCAAATATTCATTCAAAAATGGGAGACCACCTACTTAAAATACAACCTTGCAAAGTAAGAGAAGCATTTCTTAAATAAACTCAAATGCAAGCAGTGAGTCACCCTTTTGCTTCTATAAACCTGTGTGTAGTGTGCTTCTATTGAAAGCCCTTTGCTTTCATAAAGGTATGGACCTGGTTCTCTACTTTCTCTTACTAACTCCTATTAGTACAAAGTAGGTAACTTACTAATTCAAGGACTTATACCCCTCTATCTTTCTCCTGTGCTAATGTGCTCTCTGATATCAGCTCTAGACAGTGTTGCTCCCCTTTTTCCCATAAACCCTTTTCATGCTCATATAAGAGCTGATGGTTCAACTGAAATCAGATATTCTTTTTCAAAACAAGGTTTGTATAAGTAAGGTGAATTGGGTCCCGCTCAGACCTTCCAGACCTGCTCAAGTATGCTTGCTTTTCAGTGTGCTAATTTGTTTGCTTCATCCCATTTTTTTTCTTCTTTATTTCCTCCCCTCCCCTTTCTCCCCCCAATAGCAATTATTTTGATGAGTCTCATTTTGTTATGTGTGGTCACTTGTCTGTTACAACCTCTTTACTGGTTTCCACATGTTGCTAAAATGTGTTTGGATGGGGGGATTAAGTTACTGTTTCTAGCTGTGAGTTTGTTTGGCCACTTGGACACGTTTAGTGGGATGTGAGATCCTAGAGTCCATACAGAGCCTTCCAACTGGAGATTTTCTGTTTTCTTTCTTCACTCTGGAGGACCTCACACAGACTTCCCCTCTGAGCCCTGCTGCAAGGAAATGCATGTAGCATCACTTTACTAGAGCAAAGTGATATCTCTTCAACCCAGCTCCTGATATTCACATCCTTTGGGATATTACTTGAGGTTGCTTCCTCCAGGGGTAAACAGGTATCATGAAAGGTCTGTCAGAACCCTTAATGTCCACTGAAGGAAATGCTTCTGGAATAATTCTTGACAAAACTGGGTCAGTGAGTGAAGCCCATCTTTGCTTTTGTTTCAGCTACAATTGAGGAACTGGGGATTCAAATAGGATGTTTAGCTATGAGTGACCAAAAGAACTAGTTTGCAGAAGGATTCTTTTGAAGGAATGTTCCCTGTTAGAATGATTTCCTACTAATTACAGTGCTGCTTTGTGACTGCAAATGTTGTAGGCATTGACCAGGTCTTATTTGAGTCAAATCGGTTTCCTTGTGAATTCCGTGACTGACTTAGATTCTATTCTTCCTTATAAGCTTTTTATTGATGCCCCTTTTTGTACTTGAGTATGGTTGAGGATGATGACTTTTCTTGTGATTCTTAGCAGCTGCTAAAAATAAACAGCATTCAGTAAGTTTGTTTTTGTGCAAACTGGGATATTTATGTTACACAGTTCTGTGTAATTGGCTTTGGGCACAGCTCTGTGAGCGAATCCTTAAGGCAGAGATGAGGAATCTGTTTAATCTGCTTGATTATTTCAAGCCAAGTAAATATGCACAGAAAAGAGAAGATGATTCTTTGGTTTTCCCTCCCAGTGGTGTTTCCCATGGATTATGCACCGTGCCTCAAGTATCAACAGTGTGGCCATATGCTACAGTAGGACAACCACCTGCATGGGCAAGGGCAGCATTATACACATCATGAAGCCAGGCAGCTCTGTCCTTTCTAGCCTGTTTTCAACAGAATGTTTTTCTGCAGTATTCTACAGCTGTGTCCTTCCAATGCCCTTGGAAGATACATTAATTTCTTTTTTCATTATGTAGCAAAAATTGAACTTGGCAGTTTCCCAAAACCTCTGTTAATGGAATGATGAAATTAAGAGAAAGAAGGGAAGCTTTCTTTACAGATGTTGTATATGATGCAGCAATAAATGGGATGCTAATGAAATGGAAACAGGTGAATTCAGTCTCTGCTCTGGAGAGGGAAAGTATCTGAGTATTTGTAGTAGTATTTTATCTGAAGAGGTGTGGGTATGAGTTGATGGAATATGCAGTAACTTCCCAAAGCCACTGGGCACCCAAATAACTGAACAAGCATGTCATAAATTTGAAGGTAACTCTCACATCTAGGACTGTGTATGTACAGGCAATTACTTGTGTGAATACCCAGGGGAAAACAGAATGTAATGTCTGCTAGACAGCCAGTAAACCTGAATTATATCTTTCTGTTTCCCTCAGCCAGGAAGTCACCCAGCTATTTTTAAATCTGTATCCATGACCATAGTCAGACATAAGGCTCTTTCTTGAGGGAGAAAAAGGACAGGGGAAAAAAAATTTAAATATCTTGAAATTTCCTACCTCTGTTTATCTCTTGCTGACTCTCTCTTTCTGTCAGAGGGTTTACAGGTTTTTCCAGCCTGAAGGCAAGAGGCCAGGAGTTCTTTCCAGAAGTCCTTCATTAAAGGGGTGTCTATGTGGCAAGAAGTGAATCCTTCACTCATGAGTTTTCACCACTGGTGTGTGGCCCATCTCTTGGCAAGTCCCTAGGAAGTTTGCTAATATTTAGATACTAGAGGATGGTGATGACAGTAAGATGAGAGCAGTTTGTCACTGGAGTTGTCATTACTCTGTGGAGTAGCAGATCATGAGGAAACTTGGGTGTATCATCTGTTCTCTGTCAGCTGCACTTCGCAAATGGGAAAAGGAAGATCTAAAGATCTAATCTCTTAAAGGTTTTACATGGAATCCACTTCTAGGTTTTCCTTCTGTTTGTCACTGTAAAAGAAAGCTGAGCAGGTTATTTAAATCCCTAGACTTTAATTTGGGCAATCTAGGTTAATTTTCTAGCTCTAGGGCAGATATGTGATAGGATTTTGTACAAGTTACTCAGAACTCAGTCATTCAGTAGTAACTGTGTTTAACATGGATATTGTAAGGTAATGTCTAACTTGCACATTCTGTGGCACAAATGAAAATCTGTCTTCAAGAATGACCTGGAATTATAGAAAAGACAATTCCCTTTGATATCTGGATGAATGCAATATCTTTGTAGCAAACTAAAGGGGATATCAAAAAAGATATCCCCCTGAAAACAGGAGAGGAAGGAGGTAGAAGAGTCAGAGAAAAAGGCAATAGATGAGAGAGATCTGGGCTGGTCACTAAGTCTTTGATGTTCCTTACTTGCTTCTAATGCTGTCACTATTCTCCTGTGCCAGGCTTTCACCCTCAAGGATCTGGAATGGGAAAACACTCCACTGGCAGCTCTCTTAGACAGTTATGAAGCCACTCTCTCCCCAGTCCACATATTCCAACAACTGACTTCAAATCTGTAAATCTGGATAGTGCCATACACAGTCTTCCAATATCAGGGATGACAAGGGAATCTGTTCCTGAAGAGTAGACTTTTAGCAGAGAAACAATCCCAGAACTTCAAGGAAAAATAAGAATAAAACAATGAATTCTTTTTATATGTGCTTATTATAAATGGTTGGATAATCTGAAATATGCTAAAGTGAAAATAATAAAGACTTAGGAATTTTCAGGAGAAACACATTACATCAGAAAATTCCAGCTTTGGGAACAGAAGCTGTTTGTGAGAAAAATGCAGTTTAGCTAAGCCCCCTAATGTGAACTTTTGAAGGACGTGTATGGAATTATTGAAATAGTTTTCTGACCTTTCTGGAAGCTAATGCCTTTTCCAGAAAATTTTAAGGTGAAATTTAATGTACCCTGTTTCTTAAAAATTCTCTGGATCTGCATTTCTGTTCTGTGGGAGGATAAGCCATATGTTCATTTTACAGTTTTCTTAAGGATTATTGTCTAGGTGTGCACTCACTTAAATATTGGTGACTAAATGGGTGATCACAGTTTAATAGTAATACAAGTTTGTGCCAGAGGTAAAACTCCTTAAAATCCAGCAAGGAACTTGGGCTGGTCGTGGGATATGTTCTGTCACACATTGCTGTATGCTGTAGAGTTTCTGTTTCAGTCTGGGTTTGGAATCTATCATTTATGAGTAGCTCAGTAACTGAATAAATCCAGGAGATCTGAGATGTTCTCAGTATCCTGCATCCTTGGCCAGATGTAACTAACAAATATGTATTTATTAAAGAAACCAAGTACTATATATTTATTTTTTTTGATGCAGATTGATCACGTAGTTACTTAACATGTGTATCACTGATACCAAGAAAGAAGAACTTCCATAGATTTCTGTTCTTAGTGTAGCATATATTAGAAAACCCAAACAAACTCTTTTGCCTTCTCTCATGATGAGGGCTGTCTGGTTGATATTTCTCTTTAAGAAGCAAGGTAAATAAAACACCATCCCTGGAGAGGATACCTCTGCCACGTTCCCTTGGAAGGCTCCTAATTGGACAGAGGCAGCCTCTGTCTGTGCACATACACACGTGGGGAGTTCATTCCAGCAGACTTTATAGCCACCTCTGCACAATAACAAGAAATAATGAAATAAATGCAGGGCACTTTTGCTGCTTGGTTCTCAAAGCAGTCTACAGACCACTTAAACAGTAGCACATTGATTTTTCTCACCCTTGGAATACAGCGATCCTGTGTCAAAACATGGCTGCCCGTTAAAAGCACAGAGCAAAATTACACAGCGTTTAGGAGAGGAATTAATGCTCACAGTAAAACTGCAGGATGTTTTTAAGAATGCCAAATATAAGCAGTGTTGGATATGAATTATGCCTTTTTTGATATATGATCTGTCATTGCTGCTTGACTTCAGAGCCAGAAGAGAATTTGACTGTGTTCTCAATCCTTAGTCACTTAGCCAAGGAACTTCTCTTGCTTTTGTGTGGTTACCTTCCTTTTTTGCTACTTCTAATACCATCTTGTTACACTGTGCATAGTTACAGTGTAATCAATACCAATAGCTGAACCTGACCAGAGCTGGAGAAATGATTGTAGCATTGTTAGCCAAATCTGTTAGTTTTTATCAATCTAATTGAATATCAATGTTGAAGAAACAGAGGAACTCCAAATACCACAGGGAAAAATGATCCCCAGCTGTGCTGAAGTCTGTGATTTCAGACCTTAGCTGCTCTTGGTACCTAAACTAGGCTGATGGAAGTCATCTGGGCATGCTTCTCTCTTGAGAGCACACTGTGCAACCTCTCCCTCCTAAACTAGTTTCGAATACGTGTCACAGATATCATGAACTCCTTTATAACTGTTACCACAAGTTGTCATCCCCTCTCCAGGAGCTTGGAGCTGCCACTTAAAAGGCCTTACTCAGTATCTCTTCTTTGAGCCAAGCATATTTACATTTGCTGAGATTAAATGCCGGTGTTTTTCACTTGAAAATCCTGGTATCTTTTAGTTCTTTCATACCCATCCCAATATTTCTTTTCAGCAAGGCCAGAGATGCAGTGATGATGTCCTTAGTTTTACTTTCTCTTTTTCATGTGTCTATGTGCACATCTATCCTAATTATTCAGTTTGTAGGAGGATGTCTTGCATTGTTTCTCAAGGCCGTCTTGTTAATAGTAACTTACAACTTCCTAAACTCTGAAATCCTCCATTGGAAACTTGAATTTGAGTACTTTATGGTTTCTATCACCAAGCTGCCTCTTGCCACCATGTTTTCTACTGCCTTGTCACTTATTTATGAGAAACCAATGGAAAAAGGTTGACAAACTTGACCCTGTTTTTGTTTTTCAAAAGTTAGGGGGATAAGCATGGCAAAGACTGAACAGTTTGCTTCCTTGTTTGTTTTAACCTCATTCACATTTTTCCCTTGAGCCCTGAAAATTTTTCTTGATAATGAATGCTTTATCACTGAATGTTCAGAAGTAATACATTTTAGAGTCTTACCTCAGGAAAAAAATTGCAAGATATTACTGATTTCCATTCCCAGCAGTTTAAAGATTCAGGGTCTGGGTGGTTTTTCTTCATGGTGAGCTCTAACGACGCACTCTTAGAGGAACTACTGTGTGTTCAGTAGTGAGGAATGAAGCTCTAAAGGTCTGGAAGTTTGGAAAAGTTCAGATGCCTCAAAATGCTTGGATTCCTCTCAAAATTTTTTCTTAGCTGTATAAATCTACCACCCAGCTGTCATCCTCTGAGGAATTAGCAGAAAAAAAGCGTATTTATAAGACAAATCATTTGGCTGATGGAGAGAAATATGTTAGCAATACTTTTTTTTGATTCACATTTGAAAGTAGGATATTTCTTTGCTCGCAGTCAGAAGTCAGGGCTGCAAGTGGGTTCTTTCCAGCAAGCTTACAAAAGCCTTTTTCTTTCTGTGGGCATTTAGCCCTACCACCACGGTCTGTGATCTTGTCAGTTCTCATAAGCTTGTAACACCAAGGGTAACAAAATACTTTCCCTCGTTGTAGGATGTACATTTCCATGACTTGGTTTGGTGCATCTCATGTATGAAGTGTCAAATCTCCTTTATTTATCTATCTATTTATCTATTTATTTATTTATCTATGTATTTATTTATCTATTCATTTATTTATTTTTGGAAGCATGAAGAACAGTGGAAGGATTCTGAGCAGTTTTGTCACCATGAAAAGCTAGTCATGTGAGGAGAAGCTGTTTTTCGTAACTAATTCAGTAATGGCAAATCTTTTTTGGGCACAGACGTGGCTTGGAGGTCTGGTGACACCTTTCTCTGTGACTCTCCTAGTGAGATTAGCTAATTAAACACAACAGGGTCAAGCCCAAAGCATGTAAATAGTAATTCATGGTACAAAACATACATCTTTTGAAATGCAGCCTGGTACCTGGGGTAATACACCAGAAAAGACAAACTAAATGTCAAATCTCTCTTCTTTCCTACATAAGCAATTATCATTCAGGTGGATTTAAAAGGGCTTTACAGCCTAGCTCGTTTATACAATGTGTTAATGTGTGTTACTTCTCCCACCACTGAAAGCCAGCCACTTATGAACTGAAGCATGGCATCAGTTCAACAGCACGCAGCAGCAAACTGCAGCATGGCAGGCACTGAGCACAGCAAATCTCTCCAGCTGAAGCAGCCCAGAGAGCAGCAGGAGGGAGAATCTAAACTGCACACTGTGTCTTTAGATAGGACTTGCAACTTGATGTGACCTGTGGAAAAAGCACCCTGGGGTTGTTAGGGATCAGTGAGGGGGACGAGCTGGATCCTGAGCCTTAGAAGATGGCACTGTTAATGCTGTGGCACTCCTTGGCGCTGTGCTGTTGTGGTGTATCGTTGTTGACTCAAGCTTTTAAATACATTGCCAGCACCACTAGCAAGAGGAGCTGCATTTTCTTGTCTTCAATAGACCCTGCAGACATAAAAAGAGCTTGGCTTCAGAGTTCTTCTGACAACTCTGTTTTAATTTGGTAATATTTCAGTTGGTGATACTTCTTTGACTAGGTAGGTTATTAGAGAGATGCATTTGCTGCTCTGCAGCAATAGGTCTCTCTTCCTGTGAAAGCAAAGCATTATGAATGCAAAAGACTTTTCTTGCTAACAGCATTGAGAGGATGGAAGTTCTGGTGGGAAAACTTCCAAGTGAAACTTTGGCTTCAGTCAGCTAGAGTGGCACAGCCTCCATACTAACAGCACTGGGTTTTTTTCATTCCCCCCACTATTTTTCTTTTTTTTTAAACCACAAACTTCCCCGTGTCACAGCTCTGTGCAAATATTTCCCATATGTCAGCTGGCTGATCCAGTAATCACTTAGGGCTGGAGTGTAAATTACACAAGTGGCAGCACGCACACAAATATCTGACTTGCACCATTCTGTAATTTGGTGAGATTTAACTGGGGTGAATTGAACTGATTTTAAATGAAAAACTTTCTTTTAACAACTCTATAGAGCCAGTGCTAGGAGGACTATTATTCTGTCTCCCCCATTACTCCCAGCCAATGCAGAATGTTTCACTTGTGTTTTTATGGTGCCTCTCTTGCTGTTTGCTTTCTCTGTTTGCTTTCATTTTTATCCAGTGTGCTGTCATTGCCCCATGGACTAGATTCTTTGGGTAGGAACTGTCTTTTTTTTTTTTTTTTTTGGACAACATCTGCAATTTGTAAACAAATTAATTAATAGCCTATGCTATTATTGTTTATTTAATACTGCTCTGGAGCTGCTGACTGTCATGTTTCGGACAGGGTAATAGCTAGAGAGTATTGTAGGGAATTCTGGGAGGCTTTAAATTAATCTTTTCCTTCGAGGTGGTAGGAGTGCACTCCTCAGCACAACACTGGTTGAGCATATGCTGGCACTCCTGGGAGGCAGAGGAAATACAGTGGTGAGGGGGACTTGGATTTTCTGAGACTTTCTAAAAAGAAAAGCTTTTCAGAAAAGAATGCTTTGAGCAGCCTTGGCTGCAGGTTTCACTCTCTACTCCTGTCTGCATGCCTGCCTGTCTACATAGGTTTTCTCTGGCCCCTCAGCAGTGGCAGCTGTGTGGGGCTAGAGCACAGGTAGTGAGCTGGAGGGAGACTGTGGCTAGCTCCGGACTGCAGTGCAACCCAAGAGGCAACTTGGTAAATTTCCATGAAATTAGACCATTTGTATAGGAGTTGGCTGAGCACAGCCCTGGCAAGAACCCCCACCAATGAGGAACTCTGCATGACATGACTTTCTGAGTAAGTACACAGGTGCCTACAACCTTTCTTCCTCTGGATGGCTGCCACGATTTGGAGGGTTAGTGGAACTGGTTTAAGTAAGGATCACCTGAGCCAAGCTGGCTGATAGCAGTAGACAAGTCTTATTCTGTGCATCTGCCCAGAAGGTTTCTCAGTGGTCCTTGAGTTTCTTTGGGGATGACTGAGTTCTGGGCAGCTTTAAATTGTGGGGAGAAAAAGAAGTGATGTGTGATTTTTTTTCCTTGGGTAGAGAGAGCCCTCCCAGAGAACAGTAGTCCTTGATCATGCATGAAGGTGCAAATTGCATCTCCCTGCACCTGCTGGAATAAAACTGGCCTTAGATGTTTTAAAAAGTTTCTTTTACTGTCTCTGTAGCAGCTCTGTAGAAACAGGTAAGAAAATGAAACTCTTGCTGCCTTCAGTTGCAAGGGGAAGGAGGAAAGCAATTCCTTAGCCATTCTTTATATAACTCAGAATTATTTACTATAGCAATTATTTCTGTGAATTCAGAGTAATTGTAGGACTTTTTTTTCTTTTTTCCTGGCAAAACCTGCAGAGATAAAAATGGCTCTTGCCACACTGGTACAGTGGCAACAACTGCAAAGCAAAGTGCTCCCCTGAGATGTGAAACTCAGCAGTTTCCCACTGAGTGCTGGACC
Organism: Indicator indicator; assembly: GCF_027791375.1. Taxonomy (NCBI): domain Eukaryota; kingdom Metazoa; phylum Chordata; class Aves; order Piciformes; family Indicatoridae; genus Indicator; species Indicator indicator. The sequence continues at coordinate 11,175,178 of NC_072032.1, read as the reverse complement.
AGCTGTGGAAGGAGAAGGAATAAAAGGTGATATGAGTTAGATTTATGCTGATGTATGAGGTGAGTGTAGATTTTTTTGCTTAGAAGTTGCTAGAAGGTCATGGTATTTTACCAACTGAGATTTATACATTTGAAAATGAACCTCCAAATGGGAATGTTTCCAAAGTCTAATAAAGCAGAGCTATGCTCATACACTGACCTTGGCAAGCCTGCAGGTAAGTTCCACAACTTCTACCACCTTATAAACACTAAGATGGGTTATATAGAAAAAACTATAGAGGCTCTATTTAGAGACTTATGGTAGCAAGTAGGCAGAAAAACTTCAAACCCACCAATTTAATTTATTGAAGGTCTCAACAGGAATATATAGGAAAAAAATTCTGTCTTCCACTGCAAATGTTCCCCCAGCAAGCCACTCTACCCACCAAGAGCACCCAGAATTTAAGGCAAGGGATGGGGAACCATGTAAAATCTACTCAGTAACACCACTAAACAAAACTCAAAGGATGAACATCAACCTGGATCTGTATTTTACCTGACTAACTCAGCAAGGAGAGCTAGTGCACTTTACTGTTGATGTAATTGTATATCATGGTTGTAGACTACACAAGACAAGAACCACTTAGACACCATTTAAAAAGTTTCCCAGCCTGTCTCTGGATGTCATAGCAGTTCTTAAAAGTTCCTTTCTGGACCCAAGCTGGGAAAACACAGGTAGGATCAAGTGGTTGTTCTTAGTTCCAACTAAAATGCAGGTAATGCTGTTTTAGGGTTCAGGATCTCTGCCTCCAAGGAGGCAGAACATGCCAGAAAAAAAAAAAACGGGAGAAAAAAACACAGCCCAGAAGTGGAATCTGGACCATTCCTGGGCAAAAATTAAAGTGGTTTCAGGAAATAGCCTCTCCCACCAGCATCCTCCCAGTTTGCTGATGCAGCAGGGCACCATGGCTCTGCCTGTGCTGGCTCCCTGCCACTCCTGAACTCTAAGAATTTCTAGAGACTGACTCTAAAGGCTCTGCCTTTACTGTATTGGAGCAGCATACAGAGGCCGTAGTGAGTGATGGAATTATTTACCTGTATAGTTCCAGGAATTGACAGGAATGACAGTCCTCACACCAACTTGTAACAATTTTGTATTAAAGCATCATTAGGTTTGTCATTAAATCATTTTTAGAAGTGCATTTTTCTTCTTACATTACCTTTCTTAGATCAGAAGAAAACCAAATAATATTTTACAGAAGTCAGGCAAAAATGGTGGTTTAAATCATAGTATATCTTCAAGTATGTTGTGGTTTTAGACTTTGTACCTATGTTTTTTTATATTTCAATCTGAAAAGTACTAGAAGGGGCTCCTCTAAATACCTAGATACTGGTAATGGGTCTGCTATGTTTACATGGAGCCTTCTGCTATAATAAACCTGAAGGGTTATTGCCTTCATGGGCTTTCAAATCCTCCTATTTGCCCCAGAGATGTACAATATTTGGACATGGATTGTGGAAATGGCACTTTGGGACATGGTTTAATGGCCATAGTGGTGTTAGGTTGACAGTTGGACTCGATGATCTTGGAGGTCTCTTCCAGCTGAAACAAATCTACGATTCTATGATATTTTAGCATGAATAAGAGTTGGAGTGCACAATATGAAATTAATAAACCTGTGCTCTTTGGAGCTGCCAGTGTATTCTGCCTTAGCAGTGCTACTGAAGGAGTGAGATTATGAACATGGTCCCAACTGCAAGAATTTCTGTTACATATTTACTATATTCCTCCCTAATTTTTCCTTATTATTTTTCTCTTTTTTTTTGTTTGGTTTGTTTTATTATATTTTCAATTTAGCAAAATGCACAAGAGATTGCTGCTCAGCTTAGAAGTCTGCCTTGTGCAGCTCCAACTATCTGGTTCATACTTTAGGGCTGGTTTTAGCTTCTAGGAGTATATTTTGCTGATTTGAATTGTGGATTTTTGCCAGTGCTACTCATAAAGCGGACTCCCATCTAACATAAACTTTTTAGGGCTTATCCTACATCTGCAGTTCACAATTTGTGGAACACACAGCCCATGTGCTGGGGATGTATGGAACTCCCAACTGGTTTCATTAATGTAGTTTTCCAATTTTGTGTTGGAGATCTACTTTTGTCTATGTTGAGCATTGTTTTTTGCAATGATTTTGGCTCTTCTAGCAGCAAATCTTTGAAATGGTGGAGTTTTATACTTGATTATATTAATAGAAAAATGCACAAGTTGTTTTTTTTTTTTTTCTCCAAGAGTCATATTATTGCTCTTGTAAAGGAAGCATCGTGCACCAGATATTGATCCCTCTCCTCTGGTTAGAAGGGTTGGTCTTCCAATTCCATTAAAGTTTCTGGCACAGCAAATAGGAAACCTTCTGCATTTAAATGTAATTGCTCTCTCATGAGAACAGAGCATAGTAGCAAAGAGTTGTGCCTGGACTCCATTCTTTTTAACAGAAAAGACTGAACCTTCCTTGCCTCTGTTTTGGTGTGGGGTTTTGTGGTTATTTTTGGTTAGTTTGTTGTGCTTTAAATTGTTATTTAAGTAATGTAGAAGTCATAAAGCCAACTTTGAGTCAGAGACCTTACCTTATTCCAATGCTAGTTTGAGTCTTGCTGACTCTATTGACTTTGTATTTTGGGACTCAGACCTGCACACAAATCCAAATCTGTCTTTTGTCCAAACTGTGTGACTTAAGCCCATAAACTGGTGTGGCCTTAAGTAAGCCTCAGTGTGTGCCAGATGAGGCATTGTGGGACTGTGATGTGTATCAGTGCAGATCTAAGCTTGTCCTTCTCTGGAGAGAGGACCTGTCAGATGCATTGAAATCACCTTTCTCCTGTAGTACTTTGATTTGGTTCATGTCAAGGAGAAAGGTGAATGCAGAGTCCTTCTAGAAGAATACCAGGGAGGTACTTGGCATATTCAGACAGTATATGCCAAGGCAGACCTCACAGTAGTGCCCTGAGCAACATCTTGGCAGTCTGGGTGCTTAAACTATTTACAACAGGAAGGTCTAATTATTGTCTACAATTGCCTACTTTCCATCAATTTTCTCACTTGTCTTCCTGGTAGAGTACAAAATCTTTAGACATATTTGAATAAACTGTCTATAAAAATACAGTTTTACCTTGGGAAACTCTAAAACTCAGGAGGTTGGGTGCTCATGTCTTGGGGGATCAGGGAAATAGTTCTGCCTTCCCCTGGAGATTGGGGAAGTAGTTCTAGATTCTCAGGAATGATGTGCATCTACATTGGTAACATGTTGTTCTGGAAGAGTGCTTTTTGGTGCAAAGAGCCACTTTTCTGATGGTAATTTATGTAATGAATGCTGTGCTATGAGCTGAAAGTCCCCAGCCTGTGAAGGGGCAGCATACTGTGTTTTGTATTGCTTGTGTTATACCTACCGAAGTCACACATAGATTGAGCCATTTAAATACAAAGTTTGTAACCTTCAGTGAGGAGTAATTAATTCACTATTAATGAATCATTAAAACTGCTGAGAGAGTGGATAGAAAAAGCTGTTAGCAGTTGTGAATGAAGTGTAGGATGTCTTGATAATCTGTGACACTGCTATTTCGGGAATAGAAATTTCTTTTCCCATTGTTATATCCCTGGAATGTAGCATATAACTGTTAACCTTTCTGTTACAGTTGTTTTGTGAGAGAGTAGAAAGATGTTTGAGATGGGCAGTGGGTGCTTTATGAAAAAAAAAAAAAAATCATGGGGCAGGTTGAAGCTGTGGATGTCAGAAAGTTCAGACCCCTGACAGGGAAGCTGCTACTCAAACTTTATAATGAGAATCTCTTTCCCTGGTCTGACCTCTCTCCCCAAGTCTGACATTTGACTTTACAGCACATTGGTCAGTTCTCCAGCCAGCATTTCCTCAAACGTTTATAGTTCCACTTTAAAGGTGGAATTCTCATCCTGAAGATGATAATCCTTCATCATGTAAAATGACCATGCTGTAATAAGATCTTCTTGCAGGGTGCAAATGTGTTATTAGGTGTCAGTCTGCAGGCTCGGGTCATCCACCAGCTGTTCTGCTGCACAGGTTGTATTTTTTTGCAACATTTGGTGGAACATTTCAGGACTGTGGGATTATCTGAACCAGATGTGAAAAGCCATCTCCCTGACACAAGTGTGCAATTAGTCACAAGTGATTACCCATGACCCCTTATGTGCAAGGGGAGGGAAACTTAGGGTTAACTGCTGTCTGCACCTTAACTGAAGAGGGTTATAAAAGTTCCTCTTTTTCACTTCTCAGACTTCAGCCAATTTTCTGCTTGTTCTTGCTATTGAGATTTTTCAGGGACATGTAAGCCATGAGAAACCTAGAAATTGGAGTCCTACTTGGAAAATGGTAACAAAGCCATTGAGACAGAGACCCCAGTCCTGTTTTTTCTGTACCTTTCTCTGTTGTTTGCAATTACAAAGTCAGGGAAATATCATAGGCTGTCACCAGGGAAGGGATTGAATCTATTGTCCCAAGGGCAAGAAACAAATTAAAGACCACCCTCTAGCTAGATAACCTTTTTCAAAACGAAGTAGGCTTCATTTTGAGCTACTTCTGCCACCAGCTGCTCCAGTAGCATGGCAAAGGGAGTGATATGAAACTCTTGCAGGGCTTTACTTGTCACCATCAATACCTTAACTCCCTCTGGAAACTGATAAGCACTGATATTTAAACCCAAATGGAAATTTTAAATGCTTTGGGCAATCCACATGTTAACTTCTGTTCTTTAGTTAATGATTTCCATTTTTAGGACTGGGCTTCATCTTTACCTTTCCAGCATGATTTTCACATCTACTTCCCCTCAGTTATGGGCATAGGCTGTAAATTGCTCAGAGGTCTATGTTTGTTTATGAAGGAGCCACAGCTCTGACATGGTATAAGAAAAGGTAGCTGGTGCTACATGGACTTCGAGCAGCAGGTGGAGATATAACCCCCGACAGGTTGCAAGCTGTTGTCACAGAAGGCAGAAGCAGTCAGTCAAAGAAGACTAAATCGAATTGTCTTTTTGATATTTTCTTCTCTTCATCCAAAATTGCTTCAGATTTATCAACACTGAGCCTTAACTTGTTGATTCTGCTCTGTATCTCTAACAAGGATAACCAGACTGAGGATGTGGGAGAGCTGAGTGGTTATTGTCTGCTTTCTGAAGACACTGCATGAATGCAGAGCTGCTCCCTCACCCTTTCAGAGGACCTATGATCAAGGAGCACAGGACAAAGCATGTCTTTCATGACATCCTCAACAGCAATCACAGCAGTTGCCCATGACTGGCTTTGGAGAAAGAGCAGACCTCCACAGGTTTGCTGGAGCTGGTAACCTACCTAACAGCAGTGCAGCAGGTGGAGCACTAGACTTTCACTCACAGTCATGGGGACCATGAGGAGAGGTGTCAACAGACCAGATCATATCTCCTACCCTATTCAGGTCAATAGCATATGGAGAATTAGGCCCTGTTCCTAAAACTCCTAAGAGTTCCTCACTTTTGTGGAGAGTGGAAACTTGGACTGTGAGAATGAAGTAATGATTTCTTAAGTGTAGTGTCTCTCTGGGAAACCAAGAGCTTACCTTCCCTTAAGGAGGTATTTAAAAGCTTCACCAGACTACCTTTTCTTCTCCTTCACCCATAACAGTAGGGTATAAACAACAGCTTGACCAGTGAATTCTTCCAGAGGGGTTTGGATTCCCTGTGCCAGCCATGCTCAGACAAAGAAACTGCCATTTGTCCTCTAAAGAAGTTTTCCTTCTTTTCAGCAGTGGTAAGATTCTTTCTGAATCTACATGTAAAGTGAAATATGAAGAAATATCTCAGTTTAAATTTAAGCCTTTCATCATCTTTCTTGAAGTTGTTGGTGTTTTCTTTTTTCTTTTTCCCTCAGGTGCTTACCATCAAGGCTGTGCTGCACAAAACACATTTACTTCTGAGTTTTCAATCACTGCTTGCACTGTAAAATTTAATGGACATCAAGGGAAGAACATTTGGTGGTCAAACAACAATTTTTGCAAGATTTATAGTTTCTATCACTCCTGGTTATGACCTTACCCTCCATCCCAGCCACCCCTCTCAGCATGCAGCTGAATTTTTCCAGTTTCATGGCACGCTTGAAGTTCTTCAGAATTCAGTATTCATACCGAGTTCTGACAAAGTATTGAGTGTTCACTCGAATGTTCAGATAAATATTAGACCCTAGTGTTGCCCTCCAGATGGAGAAAAATATCAAAACAACTTTTGGAGGTAAGGTCAGCTTCATCCAGTGCTTCCTTGTCAGCTGTGACAGTTCTATCCTGACTCTGCAGATGTAGATCTTGATCCATCTCTGCGGCCAAAAGGCTCCAGGTACAACCCAAGCCAGAGGATAGGTGAGGGCTGGTGACATCTGCGTGGACCTGGTCCCTGGGTAGAAAGTGAGATGCTGTTCTAGCAATAAAGGATTAACATGAGTGAAAGAGAGCTCTGACTGTAATTTCCCTTTGGCAGCTTAGATACAAGCTTAACTTTGACTGTGGGAGTAAGTCCATGGAAGCAAAATGGCCCATTCGCCTCCTCACAGTGCAATTCGTGCTGAAACCTTGTGGGATCAGTGCTCTTGTTTGGATTGCTTAATTCCTGCCAGATCAGGGCATTTAGTTTGGACCATAAGAGAAATAGAAGCTGTTTGCAAGGCTCAGGTCCAAATTTCCACACCATCTGCTGTGTTTGGAGATCAGTGTGGAGGTTTGAGCCTGCTATAAAAGTAGAGGGGAAAGAAACTAACGTTTAATAAAGAAGCGAAATGAACAGGAAAAACAGGGAATGAATCCAAAAGGTGTCCGTCCATGTTCTTGGGCTTCATATATTAAGATGGAGCAGTGCTAAACAAACAAACAAAAAAAAGACAGACAGAAGAGTACTAAACTCAAAGACACTTTTCAGTGGTGTAGTGAAGGGGAAGGTGACCAAACTTTGAGGAAGAAGTTCTTCACCATGAGAGTGGTGAGACCCTGGAATGGGTTGTCCAGGGAGGTGGTTGGGGCCCCATCCCTGGAGGTGTTTAAGGCCAGGCTGGATGAGGCTCTGGCCAGCCTGATCTAGTGTGAGGTGTCCCTGCCCATGGCAGGGGGCTTGGAACTAGATGATCCTTGTGGTCCCTTCCAACCTTGACTGATTCTATGATTGCTCACCTGGAGTTAGATGTTAAGACTAATGTCCTCTTTGACAACCTCTGGCTGCAGGTGTTGGAGATTAAGATAGGAAAGGGGAATGAGGTGGCTCTGACACCTCAATCTTTCACCAATACACTATGAGCAGCCCAAATGTCTCCTGTGGAACTACTCCTGAAGTTTCCAATTTGAGTTTTTTTTCTCCAGCTTCTCCTGGTTGGAGAAAGTCAGAATGTGCCAGATGTGAAGAACATGATATTTGGGTGATGGGGCTGATTTATATAAGCATAAGACAAGTACTGTCATGGTTAATTATGCTTGGAAATTAGAGAATTAGAAAGAAATGCAAGATAGTAATGTTTAATTGGAAAAAAAAATATTTCTGTTGGCCTTTTGAATCTCATTGCAAGAATTACCATACCTGTTAATTTAACTGGAAAATTAAGAAGAAAGGTCTACTGCTTCATAATAAATTTTACAGTAGTTTTTAATAACAAAAAAGAAACAAACAAACAAGATTAATGGGAATAGCTATATGTCATTACATAAAAGCCTAATCAGGAGCAGAGTCATGGATTTCCCTCTGAACCCTGCTTCTTTAGTTGCATTGTCTTTTCCAAATGACTAGGAAAGTGCTTCAAACCTTTAAGTTGCCACTGTGTCAGCAAGAGGTTTAAATACCACTAAAGCCCTTTTAACTAAAAAGAACAAATAATATTATGTGCTGTCAAACCACAGAATGTAAATGATGACTGAGTCACCAGGCACTGTCTCTTTAACTCAAGACCTGCTGCATCTGAATGTGTGGGGCAGTTTTATTTGTCTGTCTTGGGGCTGCTGCTTCTCTGGTCCCCTCTCCTCTGTGTGAGTTTATTTTCCATTCTGTTTTCTGTTGTTTAGGTAGCTGTGGTAATGGCATTCCCAGGACAATGCTGGCTTCCTTTGCAGAACAGGAAAGCAAAAGCTGTTTCAAAACTGAACTGATTATGCAGAGTACCCTGCATTTGTGGCAAATTTTCATGAGGCTAAACATAAAATGCCATCATGTACATTTCTTTTAATGGCCTGGGAAGGATATATATTAAGCAACTGATCTGTAATCCTTGGTATTAGATTATTTATTTGTTTTAGGCAATGAGGGATGTTATTTGATCTTTTCCTCACTGCCATTTGTCTTGCAGTCTACTCTGCAGATGCACTGGGAAAAGATTATGTTCCTTCATCTCCCACACGAGCTTTTTGTTTGTTTGTCACTGCTTTTGTGCAGCTTTCAACCCTGAATTTCTGTGTGGGCTTAGGTAAATTACTATTCTCCTTGCAGCTAAACAATACATCATCTGTTTAAAGGAATCAAGTCATTAAAACACCACCTCTTTCTTGTGCACCACTTAATCCACACGATATTTAGAAGCATGGTGTCAGAGAAGACACACCCCTGAAAAATAAATAAAGAAAGAAAGAAAGAGAAAAGGGTAAATGAATGTCCAATACTGAAATAAGACCTTTCAAATATTCTTTGTAACTCCTTAATACGTGATTTAGGAATGTTTAAAAATAATTACACTAACACATGCACACACATGTGGCTTTCTGACAGCTGTAGGACTTACAAAATAATGTCACCTCTCCCTGTTGAAAGTCTTTAATGCTTCCCTTTACATCTTCATTGTCTTTAACTCATTAATCCTCACCATGCTTCCCTGAGGATTGGGAATATCACTACCATTCTATACGTAGAGAGCGGAGACAGGGAGATATTAAGGCCTGAGCTCATAAAGGAATTTCATGGTGTAAATCCTCCAGTTATGCTGGTATCAGTGGGATTTGGATGCCTGTATGCCTTGGGTATGCCTTGGAATCTCTGTGATCTGTACTGAATTTGTTTTGGCCAAGAAAGCACCAAGAGCCTGGGTCAGGCAGGAAATTGAAGCTGAGGTTGCACAGAGGTGTCAGGTTAGGGCAGGAGGCACTGAGTGGCATTTCTTTCTGCTCCTTTCTCCTCTCTAGCTGCCCACTTCCCTGTCCTCACAAGCCTTTGCTGATATAATGCCTATGAGATGAGGTTGTGTGAACAGGCTGAGGTGTTTCATCTTGCTGTGCATTCAAGGTAGCTCTAGCCCAGTGTCCTGACTGCAAAGAAGGCTCTCTAGCAGGTACCTGACAGCCAGACTGTGCCAAAAGTTAAGGCAGAAGACTAACATACAGCATAAGGTGTGTTGCCAGTTTCAAGATGTGGACTATTGCTGAGCTACTGATCATTTTCCAAACAGTTTTGTACATGCCCAGTCCTTGTGCTGTCCACAAGATTTAAGGTAAGTTGTATGGTTAAAGTCATATAGTTTAAAACCATATTAAAAAAAAAAAATTAAAAACCCCTACCCTCCTTTTCAAATTTCATCCCCACATTCTGCAGGTGAAAGCTGTCAGTTGCATTAGGATCTTTTACTTCTTTGCTCTAACAAATTGTCACCTGAAAAATTCCATAAGCTCTGCACTTCCTTGAGTCTTTGCTAGGAAACCATAGGAAAAATGATATTTTTGATCATAAATCCCAGCTGAAGTATCACCATTTCATTGTTTACTTAGATTAAGCTAAAAACATTTGTCATTAGGAATGCAAGAGGTAATTTCCTGCCAGAACACTCAAACCTTTGACATTTTTCCTTCAAAAATCCTTAAATGTGTGGTAGAGTATCAAAGGCTTTTCTCTACCATCAGCAGCAAAGGTCAATGGTTTCTGACAGATGCATATTAGGCTTGACTTAATTATGACTGAGTGCCACAATGTTTTATAACATCTGTTATCCAGTGACTAAAAAGTGTCTATAATTTTATTTTTTTAAAGGACTAGCAGATGAAAATGACAATTTCAGCTGGGAAATCTGAACTGGCAGAAGGGAAAAAAAAAAAAGACAAAAAAGAGAAGGTCCTTTTTTTTTTTTCCCCTGGAATATTTCTAGTAATTGCTATAATTTTGAAGCAACTCAAACTTTAAAAATTCCCACACGTGGCCTTGACAAGGTCAGCAAGGCCTCAGTAACTTTTATGTTTCCTGCATGATCCCTGCAGGTTAAAGAGAGGGCCTCACTGAAAGGAGGCTAACCTGCAGAATAAAAGCTTTCCTATAGCCCCCCAGGAGCAGCTGGTCCTGGGCTGCTCTAACCACTCTACAAAAAGGGCCATTTTCACAACCAGAGCAAATATCTACCTGCTAGATCATGGAAACGTCAGATTGCTCAGGTCACATCAAGTCTTTCATAAATGAAGAGCCTTGTCTGGGCTCCAGCATTGAAGAGTAGAGGCTGAGTATGGCTGCCCTTGCTGGGCACAGCTTGCAGCCACTGCACGTTACGCTGTATCAGTTTTAGGTTGCTATTGACCATCCATGGTACTTGAGCATCTTTGTGCAAAATAAACACCAATCAACAAATGTGTACTGAAATTCATGGAGCCCTCCTGAAATTTTTGAAGAGAAACTGTTTGTGTTAAAGTCATAGTTTTGTTTTTCTTTTATTGTTGATTTTACTCATTGCTCTTTTAGGAGAGCTGTGGTTTCAGACCAAGATGCTGACATGTGACTGTCTTGTAGGAAGGGTACCTTAGGAGCAAATCCCAGCCATTCAGCAGATTTTTTTTCATGCTCCATAACACTCATACAGTTTATATTTTAAGTGGAGTGTTACACAAAACGCTCCTAAATCTGAGAACTTCTGATCAGTGTTTGGTACTGAGGCTTTAGGACTGCACTTTCAGTGCACAGTGTCCAGAACAGTGAAAATGGTCATGTTTGGGTCAGAATTGGGCAAAATCCTGACTCTGAATCTTTTTTTTTTTTTTTTTTTTTCAAGAAGGTTGGAAGAGACCTCAAGGATCTTCGAGTCCAACCTGTCACCCTACACCTCATGCCTATCTAAACCATGGCACCAAGTGCCACGTCCAATCCCCTCTTGAACACCTCCAGGGATGGTGACTCCACCACCTCCCTGGGCAGCCCATTCCAATGGCCAACCACTCTCTCTGTGAAGAACTTTCTCCTCACCTCCAGCTTAAACCTCCCCTGGCGCAGCTTGAGACTGTGTCCTCTTGTTCTGGTGCTGGTTACCTGGGAGAAGAGACCAAACCCCTCCTGGCTACAACCTCCCTTCAGGTAGTTGTAGACAGCAATGAGGTCTCCCCTGAGCCTTCTCTTCTCCAGGCTAAACAGTCCCAGCTCCCTCAGCCTCTCCTCATAGGGCTTGTGCTCAAGGCCTCTCCCCAGCCTCGTTGCCCTTCTCTGGACATGCTCCAGCAATTCAACATCTTTCCTAAACTGAGGGGCCCAGAACTGGACACAGGACTCAAGGTGTGGCCTAACCAGTGCTGTGTACAGGGGTACAATGACCTCCCTGCTCCTGCTGGCCAAACTATGCCTGATGCAGGCCAGGATGCCACTGGCTCTCTTGGCCACCTGGGCACACTGCTGGCTCATGTTCAGGCGGCTGTCAACCAGTACCCCCAGGTCCCTTTCCACCTGGCTGCTCTCCAGCCACTCTGACCCCAGCCTGTAGCTCTGCATGGGGTTGTTGTGGCTGAAGTGCAGCACCTGGCACTTGGATTTGTTGAATGCCATCCTGTTGGACTCTGCCCATCTGTCCAGCCTGTCAAGGTCCCTCTGCAGAGCCCTTCTACCCTCTAACAGATCAACACCTGCTCCCAGCTTGGTGTCATCTGCAAATTTACTGATGATGGACTCAATCCCCTCATCCAGATCATCAATAAAGATATTGAACAGGATGGGGCCCAGCACTGATCCCTGGGGGACACCACTAGTGACAGGCTGCCAGCTGGAAGTGGCACCATTCACCACCACTCTCTGGGCTGGGCCCTCCAGCCAGTTCCTAACCCAGCGCAGAGTGCTGCTGTCCAAGCCACAGGCTGCCAGCTTGGCCAGGAGTTTGCTGTGGGGACAGTGTCAAAGGCCTTGCTGAAGTCCAGGTAGACTACATCCACAGCCTTTCCCACGTCCACCAGGCTGTCACCTGATCATAGAAAGAGATCAGGTTGGTGAGGCAGGACCTGCCCTTCCTAAATCCATGTTGGCTGGGCCTGATTCCTTGGCTATCCTTCAGGTATGCAGTGATTGCCCCCAAGACAATCTGCTCCATGATTTTCCCTACAAGACAGCCAGATTTTACCAGCTTGTTTCTATTTCTAGACTTGTCCAGACAACTTGTACCACCTAGGACAACTCATTTGACCCTTAAGGCTCACATTTATCTACTCCAACTCTACACACCTAAATAAGATGTTTAAGGCATGAGCCTGGGCACCTACAAGGTTTTCATCTCTCAGTGTAGCAACAGCATAGACTATCAAGACAGCCAAGGCTGTGGGAAGGTCTGAACCACGTTCCAAAAGGATCCAACTGCTGAATAGAGGTAACCTAGGATACTAATCTGAGAGCTGATGTCAAGTGTATGAATACATGACATCCTTATCTGAAAAACTAGCAAAATGCTTTGGTGGTGTATATTTCTGTATCTGAAGTCCTCTCAGTCAGTACCAGGCAGATTGGTGATGTTGTGCCTGACAGAGATGGTGCAAACCTTTGAGGAATCTTCTCTCCCTTATAACAGTCTTCAAATGAGGTGAAATGCATCCTGAATGCTCTGTTATGGCTTGTGGATCAGACAAAGGATCTGCTTTCCAACCAAGGATGCTTTCTGAAAAGCCCAGGGCTTCTCAAACAGCTGAGCTGGGTCATTCAGATTTGGAAGTATGTGCACCTCAAAATGCCAAATGTCCATTTGAGTTGGGTCTGAATAAACTGTTTGAAAACCTAAATCCCAGCACAGTAGCCCATGGTTGGCTTTCTCTGACCTTGAATCTAGGAATCCTTACGAGATCAAATTTTACTTTGCTGGTTTTCCAGAGAAATTTCTCTGTGCTTTCTCTCTGCATTTCTGAATTACTGCTAAGGTTTGTGATTGCTCAGTTACATACAGAGAATCTCAGTCCAGAAGCAGTAATAAGATCTGAGGCTTTGCACACGTTTCGAGATTCGGGAGATGGAAACTTTTCTATTAAATAGAAATGCATATTTATTACTCAGCAAATCACAAGTAATTTTTCTAAGTGGCAAGTTCAGGAGTTAACAACTAATGGAGTGACATGTGAGGGAAATTGCAGACCATTTTAGAACTGCTGGACAATTCATCAGATCTTGCTTCATTTGTCATGTATGTACAAAAGCTGCTATACATTTCTATGCTCATGCTGTAGTGTGCTAGAGTACTCTGGATGGGGATGGCTTTGATTATTTCCTCTTCATGGTGGACAAATATTGAGCTACTATTTAGTTTGAACAGTTTTCTTGTTCATACAGATCTCTCAGTGGCTCTGGCTAAAATGAAAATTAAATATTAGATAGTTTACTACAAAGTAAAAAGGAATGGAGTTTAGTAAAGTAGCTAAAGAGGTTGAAGAGATTAAGATTCACTACTGACTGGAAACCTTAAATCATCCAGAATTGGTATCTCATTTTTTTAATTAATCAATTGTATAATAATTGCTAATCCATTGTAAACATTAACTTTTAGTTGCTATCCACAATTAAAAAAAAAAAAAAAAAGAAATGTAGTTGTACCTGCTTGATAGCATGACAAAGAGCAACCAGGGTGCTGTCAAAATGTCTAATGAAAAGAAACTCTCTCTTAGCATTATCACTTCCTGCAGCAGCACCAGCTGAGACTGAATCTCACTGGAAAGATAGAATTTGTTGTTTGGAAAAATTGAAGCACACGCATTATGAATGGTGACAGTAATGCAGGGGAGAAAAACCCCACTTCATGTTTTTAGTCATTATGCAGTAATTTTCATACCATTTCACTTGTTTTTTAATTTTATGCATTGCTGTATTTAAATAAGATCGTTTTGGAGAGAATGAATTTAATTTTCATTTGTTCATTTATTTCTCTTGTTTGAGACAAGGAAAGAGCTGAAGGTCGTGCACGTGACAGCAATCCATAACTCCTGACTGCAGGTAAGATCATTCAGGCAGGGTGAGACACAGATCCTCATTTGCTTTTGGATGTTGATGGATTCTGTCCTACTTGAAGCCTAAGATAAAACCCTTACCCAGATAAATGGAGTCAGAGACTTTAGATGTGGGTGGCTGTTAATGATTTCTTTCATCCATTCTTTTCTCTTGTTTACACTTCTGCACATTTTTGTTTCTACTGGCAGTGTTGAATAGCTGATTTTCAGTCTGACCAGTTTTGTTTCAAGAAACTATCTATGAGTGGGAGAAGAGTGAAAGAATACATTATGCTACAGGTGATATGGGTTATGTACGTCAGGCCTCTATTCTTAGGACCAGGGTCAAAACTGAGGTTGTAGATTAATTGTGTAACAAGGTGTCAGAAAATATTCCACAAATAAACAGAACACGGTTAACTCAACACTTTGAATTTATAGAAAGTCTAAATTAGATCCTTAAAATAACATGATTATTGCTAAGTTCTAGCCTGAAGCTAAACTGGGGTTCTACTTTGAATGAAGGAGCTCCCAACTGGCAGGAGCTTAAAAGGTAACTTAATATGCTGCACTGCTAGAAATATAACAGACTGCTTATTGGGACATGTTTGAAAAGGAGAAGGCAGGATAGTTTTCTGATCTCACTGATATGTATTTCTACAAATAACACCAGAGACAAGTGAAATCTGTTTTAGGGTTTGCAAGAAATCAGCTGGACAAAACCTGAGTTTCAGTTTGAGCAGTTCTACATATACAGAGCACTCCCAGCAGGATCTTTAAAAATAAGCATATGTTTCCCCAATGACATCATAGTTTTGTTATCTGCATTGTACCATAGTAATTTTTTTTTTTCAAATAAGAGACAAAGAGGGCTACAGAAAAGCTAGAGACCATATCACTTCAGTTTAGTTCTGTTTATTCCTACCACTGGGTTTCAAATATTTTAAGTAATGATGTAGTTAACAGGCGAGGATGGTGAATACTTCTAGGGCTGAAAAACACATAAAGTAGTGCAGAAACTGGACTCAACGCTTTATTTTCCCTACAGATTATAAGGAAGAGATCCATATACCTGCCTAGTGAAATATTGAAGGGGAAGTAGCAAATAGAGATGAATCTTCTGGTTCTCAGTGAGATCTTTAGTGTTATCTTTAGTGGTATTGTTGGGATGCTGGAGCTGATTCTGTGAATGCAGTGTGCTTGGTGGAATGAGAAAACAACAAACAAGAATAAAGAAATTTTATGTGGTGATATCAGTACATTGCATGTGAAGTAGCAAGTAAGCAATTACAGGTTTTAATGACTGATGATAATTAGAGTCTGTATGTGTGTTTATCAATTTCCTTTAGCTGTTCCTTCTCCGTTGCCAGAAGAAATCAGAATGTTCTAGACTATTCAAGTTTTAAAATTTAATTAAGAAAAAAGAAAAATAGCCACTAGAGACATGATCACAAAAATGCCTCTATCTGTTTCTTCTGGCTTAGAGCATGGAATTGTCTTTTAAGTTGTTTCTAAAAGGATGGACATAGAGGGATGAAATATACCTAAGAAAAGATGTACTTATGGTGTGGAGCATAATGAATCGTGTTGGGTTTATAGGAGAAGACATTGGTATAGAGAAGTATACAGAAATGCTGTCTAGAGCCCTACAGTCCTCTGTGGGCCACCTTTGTTCCCAAGCTTTGGTTTCATAGCTATTGCAGGGACATCACATGCATATCAGGCAGTGTATCAACCCAAGACCCCAGCTTTTGTTTGAAATATCATTTCAACTGCTTCACTCAGACAACATCAGCTCATGTAAAGCAGCCCCATGTCTCTGTTTTCAATGCAGTTATAATGACTTGTACATGTTAAGACCTTAGACTGTGGGACTGCAGTAATTTTATCCTCTTGGTATGTTAGATATTATTACCACAGTCTCTGATAGGTCAGAAATTTTTGTTCTTGAGCATCTAAATCAAAACTTTCTGCCCTGCCCTAGACAGAACTTACCTGTCAATATCCTTCCTTGCAAAAAGGATTGAAGGCAGTGTTGAGGAGATGCATTAACCCTTTCCAGAGAAAGACTGGTGTTTGTATTCAAAGATGTTAGAAGGGCCTGGCAGGTGCTGAATGGAGAAGCAAAACAAGATTTGAGAATATTTCCCTTGACATAACAGGTTGCGTCTTTGCTTTTCTATCAACTTGCACTAAGGAAAACCCAAGTAAGCTGAACAGGCACTGCAAACCCAAAGTTAATGTCAGAATTTTCCTAGTATGAGCTCAGCTTCTAGTGTTGTAGAGGTAACAAGGAAAAGGAGACAGTGGGATGGAGCAACCCTTAAACCAGCGATTGCTGCTGTCTCCATGATTCAGTCCAGGCCATCCACCAGCATAAGGCTGTGTTTCCATCCCCTGCCTTCACTGGAAGTTGTGCTTGGCATGGCTGCACTCTTAAGAGCATTTGGACAAATAAATAACATCCCTCTTCGTTATTTATTTGCCTTCAAATTTTAATCAGTATTTGTGTAATCAGTAGTAATTTACTACATTCCTATTCAAAGAAATTGGCACAGTGTTTACATATAATCACCCAACCAAGCTGTTTTATTTAAGTGCTGGGTTCTAAATATACATAAATTCAGCAATTATCACTGGAACAAATTTTAGACTTTGAAGTGAATTATACCAGGAGGAGTTTTCTGTAGCTGAAATTAGAAAAACAAACAAACAAAAAAAGACTCCATTTGCCCAGCTGAGGAATCTGACTGTGACTTTTATGCACATGCACTGGGTGTTTGATTTTTGGGTGAAAAATGTATAAAATTTTAGAAAAGCTTTCAAGTGACAGAATGCAGGGCTTCCCTCTGCCACATGCAAGTGTACTGTTTGGCTTGGGAGGTTACAAAATCTACCTTTCCCTTTGATTGGTTTTGCTTCCACATAAAACAGCTAATCCAAATACTAAATCAAGTGCTGATAGTCCTTGACTCATTTCATACCCTGGCCTTAGCAGCTGTGGGCATCTCTGCCCATGGTGTCTGAGGCTGTTTGTGAAATCTTTCTAACTTGGTTTACAAGGACAAGCCTATTCACCTGAGCTGGAGCTGATGTGAATGAGTTCTCTGCCACTCTGCACCAGAGCAGCTCAGGGATATGTCTTTATGCTGTGGTTGGTTAGAGCTGGGAATAAAGTGCCAAAGTCAGCAGCTGAAATAAGTAGAGTAAATCAAGTTAAGAGGGAACAGGACAACATTTTGGAAAAGGAGGGAATAGAGGGTGAAAACATTACCTAGAAATTCAGGGTTAAGATGATGAGATATAAATTCATTGGTATTTCCTGGGTTTATAAGGGAATACCCTGATGGATGACATCATCTGCTGGCTTTTCATGTTGCCACGTGCCTGCTTGGGCTGCCAGGATGCTTCAGATCCCGCTTTCCCTTTGAAATCCACAGGAATTTTATCTGAACGATCCTTGTAGAGCCAGATCCTTTACAACACTTTTTGAAAAAGCTTATGATGGTCCCAGGTGGTAACTTGTGTTCATGTGGGCATCTGATGTATAAATGTGCTTCAGGCTCTGCAAGACTCATGAGCTTGCAGCAGTTTAATTATGTGGGTTCAGTGTAACTTCCCAATTGGCTCAAAGTTGCCTAGGAATTAAGATGGATTTTAATCAAGATAAGCCATTTATTCTGAATTAGCCTTTCTAAAGCCTCACCTTTGGTCTAATTGGCACAGTCTGTAAAGTGTTTAAGGTATGAATACTTAACAAATCTAGAAAAGCAAACGTTTTCCATCACAGTGAGAATTTTAAGACCACATGATGTAAAGATGGGACACTCAAAAAAGAGGTTAATGTGGCCCCAAAGTAACTGTGAGGGCTGAAGAGATACACCAGTGTAACCACACAGTGTGATACAGGAACCTAAAGATCAAAGATGAGGAGAATTCCTTCTCTTATTGTATCAGCCTTTTTTGTGAAGTGTCTGTTCCTCCAGAATTTATTCAGCAGTGCTTTGAAGGTCTAGAAGATTTCTCTCTCCTGCAGAGATAGAGGTGGTTAGAAGCAAGCAGCTCTCCACCAAAGTACCTGCAAATGTACTTCATCACTGGTCCTCAGGGAAAAAAAAAGAGAAGCTAACAAAAGTCAGAGATGTTCTCTGACCTGGAAACCAATGAGAGGTCATAGAAGACTGCTAGGAGTTAAGGAAAATATTTCACAGATTCCAGGAGTGAGCAAGTCTGGTGGGTGGGAAATTCAAGATTCAAGATCAAGGACAAGAATTATGGCAATCTTCCTGCACTCCTGAACTAAAGTTCAGCAAGAACACTGGAAACCCATCCCCAGGATGCATTAGTAAGTGAACAGGGTATTGCTGTGCTTTCTCAGGGCTCTGCTGTCCAGCCATTTTTGAAAAACGATTCTCAAAACTTTTATCAGTTTGGTTTTATTCTCTTTAAGAAAACTCATTCCTTGAATGAAGGAACAGTATTCACTTATGGGCTTATGTTTTCTGAATGCCATCACTGTCAAGATTTGGTGCTGCTGGCTGTGGGCAAGCAAGCATTTGTGTCCCCTCGTCTGCTGCCTGGGACATATGCAAGAGAGAGAGTGGAAAGTCTAAACATGAATCTGAACCGCTGCAAAATCAATAGTACACATTGAGGTTATCAAAGCCTCTTGATAGGACGTGTTTCATTTCATCCATCACTGGCATTATGATGATGGCAGCACTTAGGAAGTGCTGCACTAGGATTTGCAGTTTGGTGTGTGCTTAAAACAGGGGATTGTGCTAAGGGATTGGTGTGTGTTTTCAAAATTATTAGACACAGTTGGAAACATAGCTGAAAGCAGACTGCTTTCATATAACATATTGCCAGAACTAACTGCTTTGATTTCTTAAGACTAGATGATGATTGTTTGATCATTTTATTAAAAGGGAAAAAAGAAAAAAAAAAGAAAAAAAAAAGGTCTAGGTGTCAAAGAGTTTCCTTATGTCTAAACAAGTGTTATTAACTTCAATTATGGCTGCCAGGTGGAGAACTGTGCAGTTCTTTTACCATGTTTCAAAATATTTCATTTAGACATTTTGGAAAAACATACATCCCTATTCATAACCCCTGTTACTGTTCTGATTTATAAGTTTTGCTCCACTGTAAATCATTCAAAATGAAAAAATTAAATTTTATGGCATCAAACTTATGTGGCATCGTGCCCGAGCAAAGGGCAGAAGGAATGTGATTCTTATACTGCCAATTACTATTGAACTTTTTTTCCCTTAACAGATGGCTGAGATATACATATAGAGAAAGGTAAAGTATATTTATTCTTTACTTGCACTTTTAATTAAAATTAAAACACTCTCTTCAATATTTTTTTCCACTTGTTTATAAAACTTTGACTCCTGAGTAATATATTTTTTTTTCTTTTAAATTATACAAATATTTGCATCTGAAACACAGAAACATTTGGTTCTGGGCCATGCACTTTAATTGCTGTGGATGGTTAAATGTATCATTCATTTAGCCTGACAGGCTCTTGGAGAAAAATGTGTCTCAGTGTTGAAAGTGGCAAAGGGAGAAGTGTGAAATCTTATCATTTTTAATAGGAGGGAGAATCTTGAAATAAATTAAAACCAATGCCTGTGTTCTCTAGGGAGGAAGAGATTTTGGATGAGGGGATATGATATTACATTTAACAAAATTCTATACATATTCCCTGGTACAATTTATCAATGCCAGCAAATGTCACTAACCTGATATGATTCTTGGCTATGAAGTGTTGGGTGTTTTTTTTTTCTCAGAATAAATTTCAGCTCATTCTTGATTTTTTTTTTTTCCTGTTAGGTATGAGGGCATCATAGGCTTAGATGCAATTTTAACTCATCCCAAAATGCAGGAGCTGGTTTTAAACTCCAATTGAGGTAACTAATAAAGCCATTCTAGGAAAAATACAGCTCAGTACTGTAGCAAAGTGGTTAATAATTAGTGCTTTAAGGAAACTTTGAAACATACCCAACAGCAGAAGTTCTTGACCAGTATAAGGTGTGAAAGGCAGCCTCTAGTGACTGCACTGAACCCTCCTACCAGTCATCAAACCCTACCCTTTCCATATGGACTGTGGGCACTCTTGCATCTCTGGGGAATATTTTGGTTTTAATAAAAAACTCTACAAAATGCTGTAGTGAAAAAATGTATTAAAAGGAATTGACAGAAAGGAAACATGACCAAGCCTTGTTTTCATTTCCCTCTATTAAATTAAAACAGTCAAATTAATTGTATCTGATTTTTTAAAGCTATGTTCAGAATATTAAACTGTGATTTCTCTGGTCTCCATGTATTGATTATGGCATGTTAACAGAGCAATTTTATAGTATGGAGGATCTTATCTCATTTTGATTAAATGCTGTTTTCTTAGGAATATCTGTTAAAAACCTTATCTGTGAAATGAAATTAATATTGAAATATCTGATCTCTGCGTTGGAGGTAACAAAAACAATATAAATGTTAACAACATTCCTTTTAAATACAGAATCAACTATATTAAGTACCTTGAGGTTAAGATTTTAACTTCCTTAGATTTATGGTAAGAATTAAACATCCTCTTCTGTTGCATTTATAAACATAGAGCTTATTAGACGAAGGAAATTTCTTTTATCATTAATAGGTTACGCTAATGTGATAAAAATGTCTACACTCTCAATAAATTTTATTCTTATTTTAAACAGTAAAGTGTTTATCCTTCAAAACTCTCAATAGCACTTTTATATCCTCCAACTGAAATAATGAAGAGCAAAGAACAAAAAGTAGCAAATTAATCCTCCCTTGGGGAAGGAGAAATGAGTGTCTTGAAGTTAAATGCAAAAACTGCCTTCTAAGAAACACCCTGGTGTAAGGGACTCAATGGTTCCTTCTGCTCTGCACAGCTCTGTTAAGCCAGGACTCCTGGAGACAGAAAGATCTAAGAGGCTGTTTTTGTTTTTTAGAGATGCTGATTATCATAGCAACATAGAATGCAGGAAAGGAAAAACTGGATGAGACTCCTTGCACACACAGCACTGACTCCAGTTGTGACCACTCAAAACCTTTTTCCTCACAAGCTCTTTTTGAAATCTTAGCCATATTGCATTATTTTTATCAATTCCACATCTAGATCCTTTTGCAGTAAAAGCCCAGCTTCTACTGGACATCAACAGAAGAGCTGTCAAACACTATGCTGCCCAGGCAGCAATTCACAACACCTAAATCCTGAGCATTCACAAATTCAGAGAGAATTTGTTGGTGGTCTACAGAGAGCAGACTGGTCAATCTGTGTGGGATTTTGTTCTGGTTTCTAGCTGCTGCTGCATGAGTTCAGCTTATGCACTGAGAAATGAAAATGTTCTGTGGAGTTATAAAGTTATCTGGAAACAAGGAGCCAATGATCTGTAAGATAAGGACTAAGAAGACACTAACCAGGCCTAAGATCTAAAACTGCTGTGTTAAAATAACATTGTTCAGAGTAGTGAATGAAGCAAAGGGATAAAATTGACAGAGCAGAAGACTCAGCTTCCAAGAATAGTGTGGAGGCAGGATGGGTGAGGAAAAGGAGTGATAATGTCTGTGGTCTATGGGACAGAACTTGAAACAGGGACAGATCACTATCTTAAAGGGGTTCTTTAGTGAAGATGGAAGAATTACCTGCACAAAATAGTAACTGTACTCCCAGTCTGCAGCCAGGAAAATGATTAGTTGTTACTGAATTTGGAAGAGTAAGAACCTTTGGTACTATAACATTCAAAAAATACATTTTAAAATATAAAAGAATACATGGAAAGATTTTTTTTTTTTATCTAGGGAACTAGAAATAATACACCTGCAAGGATAATGAATGCCATAATATTGGCACTGCACAGGGCACTGAGCAATTTGTACCACAGTTATAGATTCTTTCTTCCTATTAATTTGAAATAAAATAAATATTTTCCCCAAATCTTTGCTGCGTTTCTGGCTCTCATTTATTGTTCACCATCTCTTTTCCTTTGTGTTTTGTCTTTGCCAACTCTTTCCATTTCTCTCCTGGTTATTGTCCATTCTCTTAGCTATTTCCTTGGCTATGTTCCATCTCCTTAGGTTACCTCCCCCCCCCCCCCCCGACAAAACAAAAGGAAAGAGAAAAAAAAAAAAAGGTTGCCTCATGTCCTGATCTACAAAGGCAGTCAAACATGTACCAGAATGTGGTGTGTTTTACTGATGGGCTTACTTTAAAACATGCCAAGTGGTAAATATTGGCTTATAAGAGACTGTTGGGTGATCTGAGTAGCACTGGGAAATTCAGTAACATATTTCATGTATTAGAGGGTTATGTTTTTAAAACTCTGAATTAAAACCCTCACCAAATACAGCAACCAAAAAAAAAAAAAATAAGCCTTGCTTTTCCTTTTTGAAATGTGTATTTTAGACTCTGAGCCCTTACCTACTGTTTGTAATATAGCTACAATGGTTTGTGTTTTCACTTTTGACACAAGTTTTACTTTTTACTTTTTATTATCTAATTCCTTCCAACAGCAAGGAAACTTGTTTCCTCAGTCCCTGTTTTGCTTCGCTGAGCATTGCAAAAAAAAAAAACCACCACCCAAAAGTCTTGCAAGTTGACTTTTAAATAATTCATTGTTACTGATATTCTTCAGTTTGATCACCAGGCCAAGAAAAAGCACTCTGTAGGTATGAAAACCCTCAAGTATGAGATTTCCATACTGGAGTCCCCATGCAGTGACAGCTATATTTCAGGGCTGTGCACACTGAAAGTGCTCTGAGCTGTTGTGCAGCCTGGAGCTGGTAAAACAGAAGACTTCTTCCATTTTCTGAAACCTGAGGCTATGCCATTAGCAAGTATGCTGTCAACAGAGCAGTGATTCCCAGGCAATCACTTCCTATTGGTACATACCCCTGAGGACAGCCTTAAGTACTTTCTATCTAGAGCATAGAGCATTACTGAGTCCAAATATCCTCGAGTTTCTCACCCCTTGCTTGCACAGTCAATAGATAGGAAAATATTTTCAGAATGAGAGTCTTACTGTATTAATCTGGTAAATCCCAGTGTTATGATACAAAAGAAAAACAATGCTCTTGTTATTTCTGGAGGTTTAAGGAGATTACCATAGCCTGGGATACAAAGGTACTTTTCAGCTATTAGTGCTTCTAAACCTCATTGAAAGTAGTATTCAAATCCAAGAAAGATTATATTGTATTCTGCATGTTTTAAACAATGTTCTGGGAGTAAATTCAAGGATAAAAGTTCTTTCATTCTTAATTAAAAATAATTTAAAAAAAAGTAAAAAGAATTAAGTTTAGAGCTTAGAGTATTTACTTATGTAAATAAAGTGAACCAGAATGAAATGCTGAACAGAATTTAAAAACAATCATCTCTGTTTTATGACACAAACCCCAAAGTTCAGGCAGCTGCAGATTAGCAGGATGAACAGTAGAGAAGCTAAATATCTGAAGAATTATATTTGTGCCACCATCAGCGACTAAATTAAAAATGGGAAGCAGATTCCTTAAGGGGAAAACAGAGGAAACAAAGGCTGGCATAAAAACAAAATCATGGGGCTATCTACACGTGCTGCATTCTCAGTTGCACTGCTCTGCACAAGCAATGTGTCATGTGGAGGATATGGAGAGGAAAATTAGCAAGTCATTAAGGAAATGACTGGCGAGCAGTTCATGATATACTGCCAACATCAGCTTATTTGCATTGCTGAAGGTTGAAACAGGATGCTACCTGCTGCCTACATGGAGGGAAGGTGATCGACGCTAATTGTTAATCTGTTCATACCTGTAGGTTGCAGTATTGCTCTGACTGTCATTGTGAGTGGGAAATGGAGATAAATAAAAGAGATAAAACACATATATGATAGCAAAGGAGAATAAAAGGCAAATTAGATTTATGATCCTCTAAAACATTAGGAAGGTTAAAAATGGCTGTAGTTATTGCTCATAAGATGACCTTAGCAGGAGACTGAGAATCTGGTGCCTAGAAGTTTTTCTTTAACTCCCTTCTTTAGGTATAGTTGTTTTGTGGTGGTTTCTTTACTTTCCTTCTGAGATGAAAAAACTGCAGAAAAACACACACAGAACAGTGAAAATATCTTTGATTACTTTAAAAAATCTGAGCATTTACCTTCTGCAGTAACAAAGTGGAGAGCTTGACCTCCCTGTTGTAAGTGCTTCTGCAAAGTATCTGTAGAGTGACTGAGATTTGAGTAAGTGATATTCTTCTTCAATGCCTGGTGTATTGTTTAAAGCTTTGCTCCTCTACTTCTCATCCTGGTATATCCTCCACAAACAGTTTATTTTCTATGCAGCTGAACTCCCTGACTGACTTATAAAACAAAAATAAAACCACTGTGGAGTCTGACATTGGCAGAGAAGGTGCACGAGGGGAGTGTAACATTTGTCATTTGCCACTCTTCTGCAGACAGCTCATGTTCCTCCCCTTCCTGGCAATTAATTATAGCTGTTCCTTCCTCACATAGGGGTATCTGGGATCTTTTGTTCAGTGACTACACTCGTGAAGGCTGTGCTGATCAGTAGTTAGGTAAGCACTTTGAAATGTTTTGTATGTAGTATATCCTTCTTCATATATCTCACAATATTTGTTCTAGGATTTGATTTGTGGAAGGTGCAGTGGATTCTCTTGCAGAGTTGGATTCTTCAGCCTCTAGCACCAATATCTGGGCACAGATGAAGATCTACTGGAAATATGTGCTTAGGAGGATCTTCACTCATCCCAGGAAGGGATGAATTTGCTACTTGCTTTTATGCATTAAAATAACAACAATAATAATAATAATAATAATAATAATAATAATAATAATAGTTATTTAATTTTTGGTTTATGACTCTTCCACTTTAAAAAAGCCACAACCTGTGGGTTGCCTCCAGGATCTAGGACACACCAAGCTCTGCAGTGATTCCATGAATGTTCACTCGCTTAAATGATAACTGATACTCAGACTGCCTTTTGATCCCTTATTTCAGCTTGCTACAGATTGTTCTCTGCAGAATCACTTTGTGATTCTGTGATCTGTCCCTGGTCCCTGCAGGACTGTAAGTTTCTTATGATTCTCTCTCCATGTCAGTTGTTTTTTCTGCAGCAGTCAGGCTGGCTACAGCATTTCTTTTCCTGAAGTTAACATACTTCCGCACCCATAGAGCTGTTTCCCTCGTGTCCTATCGAGCCTTTTCTATTAACTGTGCCTTAGAATTTTAATGTTCAAGCCTGTTTCCTGATTTAGGTAAGTCTCAGTTAACCAATTATATCATATTTCTCCTTAAACACATAGGGTGCAATTTCAGGTCTCTGTTTTGTATTGCCCTTAGGTCTACCTAGACTTCTCTCCCGTGAGATATGATCGCTCCTCTCCTGTTGCTGCAAATTTTTTTCTGAGCAGTTTTGGTTGCAGTGTCTTTCTTACTTGGACTCTTCCAGCTTGTGGAGGTGAGGCATCCTCTCAATGCGTGTCTCTAGAAGATGCTGTGCTTTCTGGCCAAAGGGAATCATAACAAGCACTTGCATGTTTGAACCCAGCCAGATGTCTCTGTGAGGTAGCAGCACGCCCAGTCGAAAGGGTTACTGGCTGGCAACAACAAAAGAAACAACCAAAAGCAAACCAAACCAAACCAAAAAAGTGTTTTAAAAGAGCCTATTGGAAACCAGTCCAAATTACTTACATGAGGTTCTATTTTTAGGCCACCAAGGAAACAGGAGGGTATCTACTTCAGCTCTGGGTTTCATGGGCATGAATATTATTCCTATAGGGCCAATAGTACAAAAAGTGCACACACTTGGTCACACCTGCTGCCACATTGCTCTGTAACCCCTGGGGTGGAGCAGGGAATGGTTTCATGGCACCAGGCTGTTTGAATTTTACACTCTCCTTTACCACATGGTTACTGCAGGATTGGTGGCCTCCTGAGAATGTGCCTCTGTGGCTAAAGGAAAAAAAAAAGTGTACTGCCAAAGAAAACATGAATATAATTATGCTCTGAGTTGGTATGAATAGGCTGAGAAAGGCATGCAGAGCCTTCTGCCCTTGCAAAATTCTCTCATATATTTGGAGGATTTTCCCTATTGTTACATTCACAAGTCAGCACAGCAATAAGTTCCAGATTGCTCATTAATTCCACTGAAAAAAACTCACTGAGGAGGAACATTAAGTGTTTTCTCCTTTTCCTGAAGACTGCCAGCATGCTAAGCAGCACTGTGGTAGCTGTGCTTGCTCCCTGTGTCATCCCTGTCTTGCTGCTTTGAGCCAGGAGGTGGGAAAAACTCCAGGCAATACCCCCTCAGGAAGGACTGACATTCATGACTGTGAAATCTTCTCTTATGTATTATGAAAAATGTCAAGAGAATAACCAAAACTGCACCAGGAGCATCTTTAAATTACTCTGCTGCATCTTCCTCTGAGTTTCTGCAGTTGCACAGCAACAGCTAACAGCTTTGACCAAAGATTTTCAGTTTGGTGAGCATCCTTGGTTGATCAGTTTGAAGCAGCCAGCCCAGTCTAATTTTCAAAAACTACACAGGGTTCATCAGAGTCATCAATAATATCTAATATTGCATATTTTCATTTTCTGAGGTAATTTTGTATTAATAATCTTGCAATTTGTTATGCTTATCAGTTATAATTGGGTGTTGACAGATGCTTTACCAAAGTGGTTAAACTCACACTTTTCTTTTTTTTTTTTGCTATGTGCAGTGTAATTGTGGAAACTGCAAATGTAGCTCATTGTGCTCCATTAGAGAAAGATGAATTTCACAGATAAGCATTTTTGTACTTGCCTAGTGAAGAAAGCTGTAGGTGTTGAAACTCTTTAGAGAAAATCCAGGTATGCAATCATTATTAAAGTGCCCAACAGCATCAATCTCTCTTTTAATTGCTGTTATTCAAGGTAGTTTTCAAACTGCCTCTCAATGTCAAACCATTTTCCAGAGGTATTGACAAATGGAAGTAATATTATTTAAGGTCACAACTTCTGTCAAAATGAATTCCATATGTCATTAGCTCAGGATTCATTTATGTCAAGGGAAGGGTCTGTTCCTTTAAATTTTGTGTACCAAGTACAGACTTCTTTCAGATGGGGTTTTTTTTTGGTGGCCTAGTGATTAAAAGGCTGGAACTTAAAGAGTTAATAATACAAAGTCTCAAAATGAACACTATGACCAGGAAGGGCTAAAGCATCTTTTCCTGGTGTCTGACCTAATGTTTTATTTCAGTCTGTAGAAGCCATAGGTAACACTCAAAATAAATCACATTAACAGGTTCCCCCAAAGCGGTCAAATTACACGATTCCTTAAAGCCAACCCCTGGGTCCGTGTGTGTGCATTATCAATGCAAAAAGACAGCAGGCAGGGCTAGAAAAAGCTACACTTTTTATTTTGCCAATGAATCTGTTGCACTTTGCAATGTTTAAGTGGGCTTAGACAACATAAACATTTGGGACGTTTAACATATCAAGCTCAAATAAAAATGACACGCAGATCGTTCACTTCTGAAGCTGCCTTGTGTTCAGTTATTGGAACACTCCATCCCTGTGGTTTCCCAAATATTATAAGTATATATTCCAGATTAAACTTTCTATTTTCCTCAAGGTAGTGTTGCTTTTCAGCCCTCAATGGCTTGGTTTTTGCTTAAAGAATCAGGTCCTATCAGCAAAATCAAAGGCGATTACACAGCTCAGTAGTCATTTAGGATTTCTGTGGCTCAATTAAGCATGTATAGCATGCCACAGCCACTGAGACTCTGTTTATTCAGTGAAAGTGCTCTGTAATTTATTTAAAATAATCCATCTTTAACAAATAAAGAGGCCATTGACTGGCCATCGCTGCAGGCATCCATTTAAATGCTGCCTTCTTGATGGTCTGTTTTGCTGGTTTAAGTTAAATACCTGACAAAAGTGATTCAGTTTTTTGGAAATAAGATTTGTATGCATGGTGTTTATTTTCTTTTACACCAGTAATCAGTTAGAACTTCTTTTTAGCAGATTGACCATTAAAAATTATTAATGCTATTCACTCTGATAATAACAGATTGTGACTGCCAGCTCTTTGTGTGTGTATGTGT
Source organism: Indicator indicator (assembly GCF_027791375.1). Lineage (NCBI taxonomy): Eukaryota > Metazoa > Chordata > Aves > Piciformes > Indicatoridae > Indicator > Indicator indicator. The sequence goes on along the minus strand of NC_072032.1, from coordinate 11,146,903 downwards.
TTAAAGCTGCTCAGGAATTGTGTCTTTATGACACTTTGCTAATCATGTTAGACCTATTACTGTGTGTACATATATATATATATTAAAAAAAAATAGATTAGATGACTATGGACAATGACAAAAACTCTAGACTTTCCCAATGTGCAGCTTGATTTTTTTTTTTCTTCTTTCTCTTTTCCCACTTGACTCTTTCAGAAATGAGTTATTCACCTAAGCAACATTAGCAATCTGCCATGTAGGCTTGCCAGTGGATCTTCTCTGAGCATCAAAAGATTGCAGTATAAGTTCCTGGTAAGTGCTGTTACTTGTGGCACTGGAACATAACCAACTCAGAAGCAGCTTTTTCTCTGTAACAAGAAACAGTCATTAAAAAACGTTTTGGGAATAGAGCACAAAGTATAGTGCTAAATTTCCAGTGGAAAGGCAATGGAGAAGGCTGTTGGTTAAAGGGCTACTTCTTAAGGTTAAGGATAAATAAAACTCTGGTAGCCACAATGGCACCTCCTGTCCAGCAGCCACACAGTATAGCTGTGTCTTGTCCTCTTTTCAGACCTAAAAAACAACCCACCAGGAACAACATCAACCTTAGAGGAGGTGAAACTAAGCTGTTTGTGTTATTGAATAATGGCTTTTTAATGGTCATTAAACAGAATCACAGACAACACTCAATATTTCTTTATGTAAGCATCTAAAGAGAACATGTCTCATGTTCACAGGAGAATTTCAAAGTCAGAGCAGTGTGTGCTTTGTTGCAGCAAGCTTATTCTCACATAATTTCTTCTCTTTGTTTTTCTTACAGAAGCCTTCCTAGTAGTTCATTTGTACTTGCTCAGATGAGAATCATTTTTCAATGCATGTTTGAAGAAATGGCTAATTCTGTTTTAAACACCAAGATTTATTCCAGAGTCCTGGAGACTGTAATACATTTATAGTCATTTAGGTTGTCACATTTTCACATGGTACCTATGGATGAAGAATGCAGCTAGCTTAGTTCTGCTTTTCAGCTGCATAGGGCAATCTCATTGGTACCTGCACATCTGGAAAGAAGACAAAGAAACAGAGAAGTCATCTAGCATGAGGCATTAATACACATGCTAATTTGCCCTTAATTTTAATAGTTGATCACAGGCATAGAAAAGCCATGGAAGTGTACAGCTTTGGAATGGTGTAAGTCAAACTTGAAAATGCTTCTGTAAGAAGTTCTAATTTATCTTTAGTCCAGAGTTTTATCATGCCTTTAAAAATGGTTTGCTAGACTTTTGATATTCAGGCTTGTGTTCAAAGTGCAGTTGAGTTAAATGATCATCTTTTAAGACATTGCATCAATCAGCATGGAAACACCACAAGCTAAAGCACTAGCCCCTCAGTTCTGTACTGATGATTGTGACTGAATTTCAGCTGTACAGATAAAACAGAGGCAACAGGTTCTTATTGTCACCAGGGCTAGATGGTAGAGAAGCAATCACATACCTGGCAGGGGTGAGGCTGCATCTCAAATACTGTGTTCAGTTTTTGAGCCTCTTACTACAAGAAAGACCTTGAAGTACTGGAGCATGTCCAGGGTGTCCTGATCAAGAAGCATATGTGGATGGCATCTGAATTCTGGTGAAGGTAAGGCCATGCAGCTCTTCAGTTTGGAGACTTCTACTCACTTTGGGAGCTTCCAGGTCATGCAGAGGTATGAGTGGAATATTTAGGTGCCTCCAGTATTAGAAGAAAGCTGAGCCTGTTCAATTGCAATTTATGATTTGGATACTGGATTCCTGCTTTGTGTAAAATACTCTTTAATCCTAAAGGCCATGGAAATGTATTCTCCAGGGTTTAGCACAAGGAGAAACTGAGGTACCTGATGCTGAATTAATTGCCTAAGGTCACATGAGGCAATAGGGGAAACAGGGAGGGGGAGGGGGTAGAAAAGTGACCCAACTCCAAACCTCATGTCCAATGTGTGGGATGATGTTGCTATCCTGAAAGGGATCTTTGTTTGAGTGATGAAATGTAGCACTTTGAGAAAAGGTAAGAAGACATTAAGAACACAGATTTCCTTTGCACTTATAGTTCAGAATGTTGCTTTTCATTCATAGTGGTGCAACTATATTACCTTGGTGAGAAACCAGGGAGAATAGAGACCATAGAGCAGGAGCAAGCCTGTGGGTATACATGGGGAAGAGAAACAGAAATTATGCTGTATGAGGCATTGGAGACCTTCCAAGTATTTTTATTCATTATTACTATTTTTATGTGAAGGGAACACAGGCCTTCCAGGCCTGGCTGGTTTGCCTTGGGCAGAGATTTTGGCAAATTCTAGTCCAAATCCATGTTTGAGAGTATGCTGTGCATATGTGTGCAGGGTATGTGCATAAGGTCCAGGGTAGGCTGCTTTTTATCTACTACTGCTCACATTTACCACTTCCACCCTTTCCTTCCAGTGCAACAAGCCTTTTATTTAATCATATGACATTCAGCTTCCAAACTCAGTAGTATTTTAAGAAGGGAACTCAGCAGATAGACCTTTTTTTATTGAAACACGTGTAAAAATAAGAAATCCAGTGATTAAAGGACATTTTATAACTGAGTTTTTTATATGTAGATATGATTTTTTTTTCCTTTTTAATTACATCAGCTAGGGTAAAAGTGCTGATTTTTAAAGAATTTGTTACCATTTCACTTGGATTTATGATACTTAGGAAAAAAAAACAACCCAAGGATAAATGTTTTTATGACACATTAAAAGAATTTAACAGAAAATATTATTGAGATACCTTTTCAGAAACCTGTCCAAACTGTGGTTTGCTAACCATTGTGTGGAGGCATATTAATTCTTAGAATCCTTCAGAGGGAAAAAAAAAAGAAAAGAAAAGAAAAAAAAAATCAATCCTGTACATAGGTTGAGTGTTTAAATTTGCTGGATGCTACTTGCTTGTCAGTTTGTGATAAGCATATTAGTCCCATCATAGAGCACTTAAAGTTTCCTGGTAGAAAACTCTAATAATACATCATTTATCTTTTTTTTTTTTTTTTTTTTTTTTTTTTTTTTTTGCAGAAGGGCATGAAATGCTTTTACAAGAATTTTATGTTATGGATTTTGTTTTCAGTGTCTTCTCATAAAGCAGAGGAGTGAAGCGAATCTCCTTTCATTAGTTGTGTTTTAGAAACAAAAAAGGACTGCAAAATGTTTTACCTACCTATAGAATCATAGAATGGTCTGGGTTGGAAGGGAGCTCTGAAGGTCATCTAGTCCACCCCCCTCTGCAGTCAGCAGGGGCATCCCCAACTCCATCAGGCTGCCCAGAGCCTTGTGGAGCCTCACTTTGAATATTTCCAGGGATGGGATCCCAACCACCACATAGGGCAACCTGTTCCAGTGTTCCACCACCCTCATAGTAAAGAACCTGTTCCTAACATCCAATCTAAATCTGCTCTTCTCTAATTTGAAGCCATTGCCCCTCATCCTATCACCACAGGCCTTTGTAAACAGTCCCTCTGCACCCTTCTTGTAGACCCCTTCAAGTGCTGGAGAGCTGCTATTAGGTCTCCCTGGAGCCTCCTCCTCTCCAGGCTTGATCTTCACTTCAGTTTATTGTTGCTTTGATCTTAATGTCAGGTGGATTTTAATCAATACATACTCTATCCATTATATTTAAAATAGTATCTTAAAGTGATAGCCACCCTTAAGCAGACTGCTAGCCCAAGACCTGTGCAATTAGTGCTTATGTCCCCTCTCAGACTCTGAAAGAAAGTAACTGCAGCTTTTGGTGAAATGAGCTCACAATCACTCAGTATAAACTTCACAGTGACTTTATTTTGTGATGACAAGGGACTAAACACTGCATCATTCCAGAAAGGATGATCCAAACACAACAGAGAATGGAAACCAGAGGTTCTTTTGCTGACCAACAAGGGTGCCTTGGATGAAGGGCTCTTCAGATCTGGCCCAGGAGGAAGAGGTGGGTGAAGAATGCAGATGCATTTGGACATGATTTGTAGTGTGAAAGTCCTGTGCATTTAGGACCCTGGTCTTACCAAGTACTAGTTGCTCCAGGCAGGCTGAAAACAAAGGCACTGGGGTTTCTGTAAGCCCAGGGATGTGCTGATGTGAGTAAAGCACAGCTCTTAGCACCTGCGCCTGGTGAAGACAAATTCTGTTTCCCTCCAGCTGCCTTCCAGGCAGCTTTATGTGATACTGTGTGGCAATGCAGTTGAGAACCAGTAAGAAATGCACTTCAGGAGCTTATCTGAATAATTAAATAACTACAGCTGAATTGCTGCAGTAATTTCAGAGTTCTTGTGTGGGCTTTCCATACGAAACATAGTAATGAAAGGAATGTAGAAGTCATCTTCCTATAAAAATCTCAAAAGTACCTTTCTGTAGCAGCCCACAAATAAAGACCAGATTTAATAAGAGAAACTACATCTGGGTTTCTTCTGCACTGCAGAAACCCAGTGGAGATCCCTGGGATTTAGCCTTATGAATTATTTTTGCTGAGACTGCCACATAATTTCTAACTGAGGGCCTGGAGTGCAATACCCAGATGGAGCCTTTCAGGTACACAAGGCAAAGGAAAATGGAGTCTGATGGGTAGCAAGGCAATTTCTACTGTCTTTAGTTTTTCCCACTATTTTCAAACCAGACATGCTTTAAAAATATTTAGGGAAGAGATGATTTGTGAAGCAAACAGCTCAAGGTCTAATGGTTTGATTAGCCACATGTTTCTTCTGAAAAAAAAAGCACATCACATGTAAAGGGAGTCTAGAATAAATGCTCTTAACTCCATCAATAACTTCAGTGGAGGATCTGCCCCACTGTGTATTTCCACATCTTCTGGGGAGTCATTTAAGATGAAAGCTTAAGATAGTGCTGCAAAACTGTAAATGCCTAATTACCCAACAGTGGTGTTGCTTTTAATAGGAGAGAAAATTATGAGAAGCTCTTGGGTTTTTCAAATTTAAATATAATCTTTATGAGAAAGGCAAGGCATAGTATTTGTGCTTGCTCGTCACAGCTACAAAAGCAAAGGTTAAAGTAACACAAAAAGCATGGTGAGGAAACAGGTAGTAGCACTTGATTCTGTTTTTAACCAAAACTCTCACAAATGAGTTGCTTAGGGCTTCTTGTAGGGAGCTGGTTTGGAATTAAGGGCAATTTCTTTCTTTCTCTCCAAACCCTACTGCCAGCCATCTGTTGATAATTATTGTCCAGCCTCTGCTGAGAACTTGTGATATTTAATATTTCCTTGCCACTTGAACAAATAAGTGATAATAACTGCAAGGTACCTGACCACAGGAGCAGAAAGGCACATAGCCTCAAAGAGTCAGTGGACACCTTCAGTTTTCTATTTGTGATAAAGATAAATCTGAGTTCCTGTAGGTTTGGAAGTAGGTGAGTTGCAGTGTCTCTGGAATGTCACCTCTATTGATAACATCAGCATTTTCTAAGACCCAAATCCAAGATTTTCCACAGTTGTTTCTGGACCCATAACTTCAGAACTCTTCTGGACCCAGTACTTTGAAAGGCTGTTCCCTATCAAAGTGCCACAAACAGAGCATATAAAGATGATAGCAAGAAAATTGCTCTTTGCTTTTGAATGCATGGCTTTGGATAATTTGAATAAAATCTCACCAGACCTTATCCATTATAATATATGTTTCTTGATTTTTTTTTTCATACTGGTTTTGCTTGTCTTCAGAAAATTCAATAGGCAAGCCTGAGTGCCCTCACCTCAAAGCTACTGAAGTTTGGAAGAAGTCTTGGTTGCAGCTACCTCCATTGCTGAGACGGTTTCCCAAGCAGCTCTCTGGAGCCTTTCATTGCTCCCCCTCAGCTTCACCACCTGCACACAGGCTGATCTCCCTGACCCCATGTACAAATCACAGGAATGCTGATTTTTAATCCTTAGTTGCATATGCATTCCATATAGTTGCCAGGTGCTGGTATTAAAACCCCCTCTCCCCAGTAAACCTTTAAATTTTATGGGTGTTTCATTATCAAATTGAAAATAAAACAACTGAACAGGAAACAGTAATTCTTGAAGGTTCATGCAAAATCAATTATATTATCCCTTGATAATGAAAAAGGAACCACAGGTCCCTGATATGGGGTGAATTTCTTAACAGGTACAAAAAGAACAGCACTACTTTTAAAGAAATTTGTTTGCTAAGGTGATTCCTGAAAGTTGTTTGTATCACTGGACATTGACTTTCCAGCAGCAAAGCCTTAAAGCTACCTGTTGGTCATAGATTGCCTAATTTCTCATATGTTTTCCTTGATTTTTCTGAAGGAGGAAAAGTGAAAGGTTCCTGGGGCATTATGAGAAACATCATAATAAAATAAATATGAATAAGATAGGGGCAATGTTAGAACACATGAGAAACTGCTCTCAGTCCATGCTACCTTTTCTTTCTGCTGTTGGAATGTAACAAATATTAACTGCTAGTGCTCTGCTGTACTTCATTACATAAATATTTGTGTAAATTCACACTGTGAATGTATGAAGTGCTTTCATGGGCAAAGAGGAGAGTTTCCCCATGTGCTGGTTTCTTCTTTATATGAAGAAACAGCACTGTATGTACTGACCCAACTTTCACATTCATGCTGTTCAACATCAGCTTGAGTTCTCAGCTCTCTTTTTTCCCCTCCTTTGTAGCTGATTTACTTATCAAAAGCAGCTCTGTTGCAATACAGCAATTTTCAAGTAAGTACTCCAAGCCAGCATTACAGGATTTAAACTTTTTGGTTGTTTTATTCTGAAATGAGATGCTGATCAGGAGGCATTTCTATGTTCTACCTCTAAGATTAATTGATACAGCCATGCAAAATGCCAAGAAACTGTACATGTTCTCACCTGTGGCTCCTCTAAGCCCTCAAAGAAGAGGCTCTTTGGTTCTAGGGAATTTTTAATACTCTACTATGCTCTGCTTCTAGCAATAAGTGGTTTGGGTTTTTTCCTGCTGTCAATTTTGCAAACATGCTAGTGGCAACGTGCATACAGAAATCAACAGGGAATTTGATGTTAAATCTTTAATTATACTTCTATATATACCCTGATCTGTCCCTCTGCCCCAACAATATTATTAGGGTATGTTAGATATCAATGTAATAAGCAAAACTTTTTCTTCTGGCTATAAACATTGTGGTAGCCATGGTAGTTCAAGATGTTAGAGAAGCAAGGGACATAGCAAGAGGAAATACTGCCATAATAAATGATGTTACCTTCTCCTGCATACTTTGCTTCTTATATACTTTGATAGAGACAAAAAATTCCATTAGATTTCTTTTGTGTATTATTGATTCCAGTCCCACTTCCAACATGTAAAACAAAAGAAGTGTAAGACTGGAATTCAGGTTTCCCTCATTAAAAAAAAAAAAAAAAAAAAAGAAAGAAAAGAGAGAGAAAGAAGAAAAAAGTAGAAAAGCAGAACTCTATTGTCTTTATAGTGTTATCTTTCACTCCAAATTCACCCAGGTGAGCTAGCCAGTATGAAAAAGTACTTGAAAGATTCGACCTTGCTTTCTACTAATGTATTTTCTTTCAGCAGTTCATAATTTTTATAACTTTCTTCACTCATTGGAGTAGTTTAGAAGGGACATTAGTCATGTTGTGTAAGGCATCTCTCAGCTTAATAGCCTGATCTTTGTATAGGAAAATAAATTCTGAAGAAATTGGTATATTCATTTCTCTTTTAGAACAGAGAGGATAAGAATAAAGGATCTTTGTTTTGGAGTGGTTTTGTCCCAGGTTTTGTAAATATCCATGTACTTTAAAACACTGTGATATGGACTGGAGCAATTGGATGTGGACTGGAGCAATTGCATGTGAACTGGAGCAACTGATGTCTAGGTTTTAAAATAGTTTAACAATGAAAACACTTGGGATCTTTCCTGATTGTCAGGATGTGAGTCAGATCTAGTGGCTACATACCAGACTCTTGGAATTGTGAGTGTATTTCAAAAATCTGCTGTGACTTTCCAAAAACCCTGAACATACAGAAGCGGTGACTGACAAACATTCCAGTCAGATCCAGAGAGCAGCAAAAAAATTCATTTTTTTCTCAACCAGCTTTTCATGCTTTTGCTTTAAATAAAATAAATGAAATGTTTTGCTGCAAATTAACCATAGAGAATACCTTGCTGTACATCTCTAATGGTCTGTGTCTTTGTGCTGCAGAGTAGCCAGCATCACCAGGGTGGTGGTTGTTACAGACCTAGAATCCAGTCTTTAATGGAATGGTGTAGATGTATCTGAATTTAGACATCTCCTGGGTATTAAGGGCTTCAGCTCACAGAATTTATTCCTCAAGTTCAGGCTAATTGTATTTTGTTATCCAGAAATGAAAGGTCTTTTTTTTTTTTTTTTTTGTTCTTTTTTCCTTGAATTTGACTATTTAATTAAATTGAATAGGCAACTCCTCTGTCAAAACAGTATTGTTTTGGAAGGCACTCATAGGACTTCCTGTTTACTATTTGGGCTTTTAATTGCTACATTTTCTTTTCAGTTTATAAAGGGAAGCTCAAACTATTTGAGACAATTTCACTGGCTGATATCTGTACCATAAAACCTGGAGTGCTTCCACCTCTTGGTGAATGAGTTCTGTCCTGTTTCCTCATGGCTTAGAGGAATTGAATTATTGATTTCATGGAAACAAAAATGAAGTACAGTGGTCAGTTTGGGGTCATTGATATCTCCAAGAATTCCTGAGGGGGCTAAGCAGGCACAAGTGACACAAAGGCAACTATGCACCACCTCTCACAAACAGAGCAGTGCCCAAACGTTCTCTGAATCATGCCTATGTTGAAGGATAAAATCCTTCACCTCCTTCTGCTGCATTACACAGTCTGAACGACATTTGTTCAGGTCAGCATATCAGGCTGGATCCACTCTCAGTCACCTGTGCACTCCAAGACCACTTGCTGGATGGAGTGTGAGGAGAGTGGGAAAAAGAGAAAGTCTCAGTGCTGTGCAAGCCACTGTTCAGCAATAATTAAAATGCTGCCATGTTATCAACATTGTTTTAGTCACACATCCAAAACACAGCACCATGCAGGCTGCTATGAAGAGAGTTAAGTGCATCCCAGCCAGATCAAATACAAATCACCTGCAATTGAGCCACCAGCTGAGGCAGGTATGTCTCACCAATTCTGAGTTAATCCTGGGTAACCAGCTAATTCTGAAGACATTGTGAAAATAGATTTCTGTCTACAAAATCCATTCTAGCAGCACAAAAATATCCTTAGCTATTCATTTGAAGAAATTGATGGTCTGTTCTTTGGGCTAGGATTGAAACAGGAGTAGCAAATAAAGGAAAGATTAAATACAAATTTGTATAGTTACACATTCAATCTGTATAATCCAATTACCTACTTAATGAGTTCAGGTTCTCCGAAAAGAGTATTCTGTTAAATAAGTAGGGGGGAAATACAATATTGAAGTAACCAACTTTTTTCTGTGTTTCCGAACTTCAGGCTGTTCAATTTTGCAGCCTTTCCAATATTATTCCAAGTCAACTTTTGTTCGTGTAATACTTATTACTACAACTACACCAGGCAGGATGATATAAATAACATTTTTAAAGCTTTGTGATAGACTTGGCTGAAATTAGTGGTTTCACAATGGATGTTGTTTCCATAGCAGCAGGTAGAAATACAGACATACATTTACATGTCATGGGATATCTGATTAAATAGTGTACCTTTGGTATGTTAAGAGAAATATTAATGCTTCTCAATACCCTGCTAGAAAGACAACTAGTGTTGCTTTCAGCAGGAATATTATTATGGGGTAACTCCAAGACTTTATGCCACTTGTGAATTTGTTTATTCCTCTGTGAATTTGCTTATTCCTCTGTCTTCATTATTTCTCCAGTGGGGTGTGTCATCTTCTAATACAACTGATAACCTTTATGAGACTAATTGAGGGTCATCATCTGCCTAAATCAAATTATGAGCAAAGGCCACTAAGATGGCAATTAGTCTTTAAAATTCCCAGACAAGAAGGGCTGTCTTAACATACATTCCCAGTAGTTTCACATTTTAGTTAGAAGGAAAATTTTAAAACCTTGAATGACTCAAGAATCAAGCTAGTATGGAGTGTAATCCAACAGCAGGGCAGCCTCAGAGACATCTATCAACAGAAGCAACAAACCGTCACCACAGCCTTCATTTTAGGAGCCAACCCACAAGCCTAGGTGTTACTGCTGGAAAATATATAATGAAGCTTCACATTAGGATCCTAGAGCTGCCAAGCATATCTCCAGAGTAACTTTAACAGTGATTACACTTGATGAAGGAGGTAGAGGAAGTATAACCATGTGCCAGCAGCACCAGGAGGATAAGGGCGATATTGAAGTTAAAGTACATTTATATGAATTCTTACTCTGCCATTAAACAGCAGTTTTTCATAGGATGAGCTTTGCCTACAAAAGTCTCAGGTGTTTCCACTTAGTGTTGGTCTCCTTTTGTAAATATATAGACTTTTAATTACAGCAAGTAGGCTGCCTAACAAGGGAATGTTTGAAAACACTGAGGACAGTAAATCCCAGAATCATGAATTGCCTCTATGATACCGTGGTAGCCTCTGAAATTCCCCAATGAGAAGGGTTATTTGAACATGTATAAGTAGCTTTACATTTTTGTTGGAAAGAGAAGTCAAACTTGTGACAAAATAAGGACTTAGCAGAGGATGGAGGAGTGTTATAGGCTGCAGTCCTAAAGATTGTGGTATTGTAATGGTCAGTATTGAACTAAGAAAAGTACTTTATTCCTGTAATTTATTTAATCTATCTAGTGCTTGAAGTGAACACCCAGTCCACTTGCAATCACAGCCAGCAAACAGATGTCTAGCTCAGAAGAGCCTACAAAGCAGTTCCATATGTTCCCACTCTTCAGAATTCACTTTAAAAGAACAAGCTGGAGCTTGTTAAAGAATTTCTGTCCAATTTTACCTTTCTATCACAATATATAAAATCCATACCTGTGTGGGCAGCCAAACCAAAATCTGTTCTCTTAGTCAGGCCTACTTTGATGCTTAAGTAGCCCTCCTGCTGGTGTTCTGCAGAGAAGTACTTCTCTATCTATAGCCTGCATGCTAAGTTTGGGAGGTTTTGCCAAAGTTTAAACACTAAGGTGTCCTGTTAGGCTGTTTGTGACCACACTGAAAACACAACCCTCTGTATTTTTCATTGTTGTCATCACTTTTTGCACCTTCATTCCTTTATTTACTTAACCTCTAAAACACAACTGTGGAAGTAAGATCTTGCATGGGCCAAATTACTTCATCCCTTATTTTCCATATGAATCTAGTTCTTCCTATCCTGTGGGCAGGTCTTTTAAAAGATACAGAAAAACTGTATTAAGAGTATAGAATTATATGGATGGTGAACATTTTGAATGGGAATTTGAAATATCTTTTGATTCCTCATCTCTGACTGTTGCAGGACAAAATTAAATCTGAAATGGCATGATCCACTATCTGCTTATTTTTGGAGTTCTTGTTATTTCCTTCTGATACTGCTTGTGGTTGAAACCAGGATACCAGATCATCACAGCTTGGAACAGGCTGCCCAGTGGGCAGGGGGGTTGTGGAGTCTCCTTCTCTGGAGACTTTCAAAACCCACCTGGATGCATTCCTGTGTGGACTACTCTAAGTGATCCTGCTCTGGAAGGGGGTTGGACCTGATGTCTCTTGAGGTCCCTTCCAACCTCTGATATACTGTGATAGTCTTTGCCTTTGGCCCAAGCTGAACTATCCATTTTCCCATGTTTGCATACTGACTCTCTACAGAATTATATTTTTACTAATTTTGGTACATTCCATCAGGATCTTTGTTTTCTATTTAAGGAACACCATCAGAAGCACAGCTCAAAGCTGATCTTACCAGAGATTCTTAATTCCAGGAATATCTTGCAAATCTTTTGTCAATATTGTAAAGGAAAGTAGAATAACAAAACCTCTCTGAACTGGGTGTCTCAAAGGCGTTTGGTACAAAGTGTCTTTGAAGTAGCTTATAGAAGAGGACCATTTGTTCAAATGTATACACTACCCAAAACAGTTTTCAGATGCCACAGGTATGCAAGGTAGTGCTGACAATGTGTAGCTGTTATCATTCTCTTTCTTTCTGTAACTCTTCATTCTCCTTCCCTCAGGCAGTTTGCTTCATGAGAATTAACATCAGTGAAGTGTCATCAAAAAAAAGTAAAATAATTCTTCTTGTGGTAAACAAACACAGCTGAGGTAAGGAAGGGTCTTAAACTAACCATAGGCATTTAGCTGAGAACTCTAAAGCTGAGTACAAATTATTTGTGATAAGAGTTGAGGACTCTAAAGCTGAGTACAAATTACTTGTGACAAAATCCTGAATTACTCAAACTTGTCTGTTTACTTTCAGACCTTGGAAATAAGCTTGTTTTAAGGACAAATGCCATCCAGTGAGACCAATTTATATAGAATTAATGGATAGTTTTAAAATATAGTTGAATGCTCTCAGAAAACCTACAGGCATCATTTCTACACAACTCTTTCCTCACAATTATGGTATCCTGATTGAATTACTCTAACTCTTAGCACAGACAAATATTTATATTTTCAAGACTTCTAAGACTTTTCTGTTCATCAGTAGGTAGCAGTTGCCCATTAGGTCTACAGTAGGTTTTATTGTGTTGTTTAACTGCCCATTCCATGGTGGTCTAATGCTGTTCAGTGACAAATGACTGCATGTAATTTGGGTGCTATATCATTAAGACAAGAAGGGGCATTTATGTTTTCTGCTGTGTAATGTAACTGTGAGTGTGTGTTCACTTTGGGGGAGTTATGTGCTTCTTATGACAAATAGTGCATTTTTGAGTATTTAAAGACCTTTTTTTTTTGAAAGAGTGCCTCCTCTATGTGTATATTGAAGGTATTGCTGTGACACAGCAGGAAAACTTATGGTATAGCTATCTAAAAAAACTTATCCACTCTCTATAACATGTTTAGATTGCTTTTTTAGACTCTATAAAATTTTAGCTAGCACTAAACATAGAACTTCATTCATCATCACACAAGCAAAGGCTGCCAAAGGAAGCCTACTCTTCCTGAGCTAAAAGTGGCAACACTCCAGTATTGGCAGAAATCAAATGAATCATTTCCTGCTTTTAGTTTTAGATAAATAATCAAAAAGGATTGTCTAGATTCAGATCCAAAAGTAATTTTTCATAACAAGGAATAAGAGTACAGCTACAAAGACTTTAAGTAGGGCATGTTCTCCTGATAATTGCTTGACTGGAAGGCCCTAAGGAACATATAGGCAGATCAAAATATCTAAATCCAATTTAAAATGAAGTGTTAAATAATCATATTGGCTTTTAAGTACAGTTACTTGAAGTGCACTGAAACAGTGAAGCCTGAGGATGTAATTTGTTCTTGAGGCATCGAATGAACTTGGTCCAACAGTCTGCTGGTGGATCTGCCTTCTTTCTGGGGGAGAGAGAGGACAGAGCAGAAAAAGCAGGAGCAGCAGCTGCTGCTGAGAGGGGATGTGGTGATTGTGGTGAGGTACATGTTAAAGAATTGTTACCTGTAAACTCTTACTCTTTCGGTTCCCCCCTCTCTAGAATCCACCACGAAGAGGCTGTCTGAGCTGCTGACAGGGTGATGCCAGCCTACATTTGGGTGTGTGTAGTAGGGGGAAGCCTAATTAAAGCGTTTGAAGGAAAGAATAATGGGATGAAGAAACCCTGGAACCACAAATGGAGACTAGTAAATGAAGAGAGGGAAATAGGCAGGTCAGAGAATGAGATCACAGGTCAATGGAAGAGACTAGGGTGACAGATTACTAAACAGGAGAAACAACTTATTTTTTTCCTTTGTGTGTTTGTTTTTCCTTTTTTTTCCTGGTGGTAATAGAATGACCTCACAACCTGCACAGAGTGCATATGAGAAGCAGTTGTCACAAGATCTTCTTGAGCTCTATTGATTCTCACCATTCTCTGAGTTAGGCCCTGGCTGTCCTTGAGAAAAAGTACAGGTGTCAGATGGTTACATTGCATGATAACTTCCCACTTTCTCCACAAAACTCCTCAGTGTAACTTTGTAATAACAGCATATAGAGGAGTCCAGCTTTGCAACCCACTCAGAGTGAGCTCAGGTTCACACCCAACAGTAAATCTGCTTTGAATCTTGTCATTTATGATGATGAAATCCTGCAGTCCACATTGCTTCTATCTACAGGGACAGAAAAAACGATGTGCAGTTGGAGTTCTCAGACCTTTACCCAGCTTTCGAAAGTAAGTTTGCATCTTACAAGAATGCCCTGGGACTGAAAAGGTGAATCTTCTCATAGAATCATAAAATCAACCAGGTTGGAAGAGACCTCCAAGATCATCTAGTCCAACCTATCAGCCAGCCCTAAGCAATCAACTAGACCATGGCACTAGGTGCCTCATCCAGTCTCAGAGGTAGGAAGGGAGTAAATCCAGTTATCCTGACTCTCAAGATCAGACCTGAGTCATGAACCATCTCTCTGTAGTGATTGCTTCAGCAGAAAAGCAGTAAGTTATGTCTGTAATATAAAAATTATACATTGCAGGTTTGTGGCTAAATCTAGACAAAAATTTCAGTTTAGGATTTTGATCACAGGACAGAAATCTATAAAATTGTCTTCTTTGGGTTTATGACCCAAAACCCCAGCATTCTTGCCCAGATCACAAGATTACAAGTCTGAAGGGAATGTTTTTTCTCAGATTTTGTTTGGATCTGAAAGAGGCATTTTTCACTCAATCCAGAATCCGGATCATAAGGGTATTCTTGGCATAAGGCTTGCAGTTGAAACCACTCAGAAACATATGAGAATATTGACTTGATATGTGGGTTTGGATCATTTCAAAGAGTAAAAGGTGTGATTGGCTGCCACTGCTGGGATACTGACTCCTTTCATGTCACCAAGAAGCAGGAGCACAGTGTGATATCTTTATAATTCATGTGATATCAGCATGCATTCTGAAATCAGTGTCAGTTCATGAGTGCCAAGATGTTCAGACTATAACTGCACAACTGGCAGCTAGTAGCACTGCCAAGTGGTTGGTCTTGTGACATCAAGTATTCTTAGTGCCCGAGCTTCTAAAATCAAGTATTACGTGAAAATGTCATTTAATTTAGGAAAAAAAACCCCAAAAAAATAGCATTAATTATTGCCTGAGCTTCTAAAATCGAGTATTACATTAAAATGTCATTTAATTTAGAAAAAAACAAAACCAAAACAAACCATTGCATTAATTATTGGTTGAGTGTCTGCTTTCATGGTTGTAGACAGAAGCTTAAAAATGTGACCATATTGTAGACTAAGAATAACATAACAAAGGACACTTTCTTCTAAAATCTGATTTGCAAGCCAGTCTCATAACTTCTGGTGTCTGACTCATGGTGTTTGAATGCTTGGGATTGGCAGCATTGTACTTAAATGTTTTGTACCAAAATGCAGCTTCAGAAAAACATAAATTTTACTGTCTAGAAATTTGTAGGTCAAGAGGCAACAAGGTATGGAAGGAGGGGGGGAAAAAAGGGGGATTCTCTTGTGATCCCAGATCCCTCAATACTGTTTTTCCCTGAGGAACTACAGCATGAAGGAGCACCCAAATTTCTAGTTCCGTGTCATGGGGCAAAGCTTGCCTGACAGGGGGGATTATGGCTATGCAGAGGGGTTGCTGTGTCTCCTCTGCACTGTTTGCACCACAACCAGCTCCACAGGGAAGTGCCAGTTCAGAATGCCCTGAAGCTACCTTCGCTCTGCGCCCAGCCCAGGGCTGTGGGTGAATACTGCACTTCTGCCCACAGCACTGAAACCCAGTGTCTTCCAAAATAAATATTGTTTCTTGGTTACTAATATAAATAAATGCATTGCACATTACATTTTTGGGGAAGAATGTGCAAGACCAACATTTCTGAAGTCAAATGGAGAGGTCCTCCCTCTGTTTCCCTCCACTCCTCATACAGACAAACTTCCACTTGAGTCACTGTGAATTTACATGACTTAGTAAAAGTACTTTAGATTTTGTATTTTTTTTTAATAATTATGAGATTTGGATTAAAAGTTTATTTGAGAAGGTGTAATAGCTCTGGTATTTTTTTCCTTTTTTTTTTTTTTTAAAGTTTTAAATTCTGTAGTTTGTCTCTCCCTGAAAGGGAAACTGAACCATTTGTTCACTAAAAGGAAAACAGCACAGTTAAGAGGATGATTTATTACAGTTCACATCCCACTGTATGTCTACAACTTTTCATAGGAAAACTATTTTAAACCTTTTCATAGGAAACAAAACCTTGGATTCACTCTTTACCCAGTGAATTTAAAAATAATTTTATTTCATGAAACTCTACCTTAACCTCTCATTAAATTTAGGCTGGTCTTAATTATATTCATCGTAGTTGCAATAAATGATAGTGCTAGGAAGAAAGGAGAGAAGAATAAATATTTCCTCATATGCCCTCTTCTTTTGTAATGTAAAAACAAAGCCAAAATCAATGGAATAACATTGTTCTGCTAGGATGCAAAACCTATTGGCTATGGAAGAAAAATATAGACTTAATGAGTTTATATTTTGAAAATTATCTTTCTCTAACTATATAATACCCTACCAGAGACAGAGGATGACACAAAGCAATTAGAAGGATATCTGAGAACATGGTCTCTTTCTGTTTAAAGCATTATCTAGTTCCAGAGAACAAAGCATGACAGTTCCTGCCTACTAATCCATGTGGAACAGAGCATCCACACACCTTGGGAGTCATTTTTAAGTTTAGCTAGAAAATAGATGCAATAAAGCCATGAGTCAGATTAGAACTGTTGAATTTGAATTATAAACCTGAAAATGTTGGGTGAAATTTGTGGAAAAGAGATCAAAGACCAAGTAGCTGGTGGATGTAGTGGTCAGACAGGAATCTGAGAAACACATAATACAGTATTGCTAACCTGAAAGCATTCACAAATCATCAATCAAGTCTGGAATGTCATGAGTTAGGGGAATTTTTTGATATAACAAATATAGGACTTGTTTTGTCTTTTAAAGGCTCAGAATCAGGGCATTTTTGAGTCACTTTTTTTAAATTATTTTTTTTTTAAACCAAGTTGTAAGCCATAATATTATGTTTGGAAAGAATGAAAGCTTAGAGTCTTTGCTCAGGGAAAAAGAACTTTGAGAAAACACTTGTTGGGTGACTTGCAATAAAGGTCATAAAATCTGGCAATGTAGAGATAGATTAATCTGGAAAGTAGTGTAGTTGAGGAAAACTGCTGGCAGTTAGTATGTGAGAATTTGAAAATAAGGCTGCTTCAATTTTATAAAAATAGGAGTAATCATGTATAGGGCTGAAATGAAAAGCTGTAATAAAGTTAGACTTCTGGTTCGTTCATGAATGATTCCTGGTTTATGAAAAAATATATTTGTTGTCCATGAATATTTGTTTATTAACTTTTAAATTTTCAAGAAACCATTTAAGCTTTTCATTTAAACTATGCTTTTATCCTGTATGATTTGTCTTCTCCTACATTTCCCTGTTCTGTTTAGGAACAGAAATGTCAGCAATTAGAGATGAGGAAAAAGTGATGAATGCTTTTCTTTTTGTCATGAGTTGTAGAGTATCAAAAAGATGTATGAAGTAAAATTAAAATCATCCAGTCAGTGATGGACTGCCATTACCCTGTTAGCTCTGAATTTGTAAGATCAAAAAGATCAGGAATTATTTCACCTGTTTTATGGTGGAGTCAAAAACTGCTACAAACTCTAATCAGAAGTAGATGATACTTAACAGTTGTTCTTCTTGGTTAGAATTAAGAAATACTCAGTTTAGATTCCAGTTCCGAGTTTCTTATCAGTCTAAGAGGAAGAATGCAAGTTTCAGAGACACTTTTGTCACTTTGTTTCTGAATGCTGAAAACATTTCATAAAGAGTTATTTTAATTTTAATTTTTGTTACAGGGAAAAATGTTTGCTAAACAATTCTTTTATTTATTATTTTATTTTAAAATTTTTATTAAGAGGGGAAAATCCCCACCTCCTCTTTTCAGCTGGGGAATTAAATGTCAAGTTTCCTCCTGAAAGGCATATTTTATGGAGAAGTTATAAACCCTGAAATTAATTTTGTAATGGAAAATGTGATGGACTAAAGTATGGCAAGGCAAAAATATATTCTTAAGACTTAAAGCATAACCAGCCGTATATATGAAATATATTTTCAACATACTACTTGTTTATTACAGATAAAACACTAAAAAAAAAAACAAAACAGAAAAAAACCCCAGCCCAGCACATACCCCAACTGTTTCTTAAATATTTGGTTAATATAGCCAGAGCACATTGAAAATTATAGGACTGAAGAGTACATGGTAAGTGTTTAAATAACATCAAATGCAATAAAACATTTCATCTGAAATGTTATGCAGGTGATAAAAATGCCATGTAGAATTACTGTTTGGTGTGCTTTAAAGTAATGTCATTAGGAGGAAATGCATAGGGAAAACTTAATCACTGCAGCAAAGCCTATCTAAATGAGGTGTATTTGCATTTGTTCAGGTATTCAGAATGTTGCAGCAGATCAGAACCTAGATCAACAACTGGATTCAGCTGCTGCAGCACACTGTGATGGGAATGCATGGGCATTGGGATGTGTGGGAAGTGCAGTAGCTCATGGCACATACTTCTGCCCCCTTACCAGCCAAGCCATCAGATCTAGGAAAAGAGAGAATAAAGCACATTTTTTTATTCCCTCTCCACCTTTCTCTTCCCTGAAGTGGAAAAGGTGGACAGAAAGAGTTGGATATCCTGCAACAGAAGGTGGCAAGGAGCAAGGGGGACTGACAAAGGGCGGGTGGAAAGAAGAAAATGTTCACCAATTTTGAGACTTCCTCACTAAAAATAAGAGGAAAAAAAAGAGGTGAAATGGAAGGAGACATAACTCATGGAAGGTGATGCTTTTGGTGAGTAATATAGTCAGTCTGTCCACATGTTAGACAAATATTGGAAAATAAATGTGCTCTACATGTTGTCTTGTAGCTATTTTTAAGTTTGGGAGTGGACAAGTAGTCTTGAGGGGCATTTTAACCATAGATCTTTAGTATCATTTAATGAGTTTATATGTATAAATGATATTTGTGGGACAAGGAAAATTTTAGATGTTAAAATGAAGCCATCAATATCATTATTGATTCAATATTCCTTCTATTGCCAGAAGTTCTGCAGTTTGCTCTGCTTACATACACTGTTTTTCTCCTTTAGTTGCCTGTGATAAATCATCCTTTCCATTTCAGGAGGAGCAGGAGAATCTCTCACTCTTGCTTCCTGTCCTACCAGCATCCTCCTGAATACTCGCTCCTGTTTTCTCTCATAGTACTTACTCAGTTACCTTGTCTGCCTTCGCTGGCACCAAAGAGTTACTGTGCAAGGAGAAAGGTCCTTTCTGTCCCTTAAATAATAGCCCTAGTTATTATTTTGAGAGCAGGCAGGAGCTGCTGCTACTTTCTCTATGCTTTTCCTTAAGGCATAAGATGTTTTCACTGCCCTGCCATTTCTTCTTTCTCCCTAAGGTCGGTTTCGTTTTCAGTGGATACACTTAGACAAGTCTTGGACTTGATTCAGTTAAAATTACTGTATGTTTGGCCTCTGTATCATGGAAGCACTAGCAAAGCAGCTAAATGCTGTGGAAAGTTGTTGTTCTCTGTTTTCCCTGGCCTTGCATAAAGCTCTGCAGTGCAGAAGCTCAAACATTTTGCTTTGAATTGAGTGCTGTGGAACGATCTGTTTTGTGGTCGTATGCTAAACTGTAGACAGAATATAAACTAAGCATTGCTTCTCAGCAGTCTTCACAGTAGCTATTCTTTTTTAATATATATTTATTTTTATGCTGAGATCCACTCTAAGGTTCAGACTCTTTGTCTAGACCCAGACTCTTGTCTTGCCCATGGGGGGAAGAGATACTGACAACTGATAGCTGGTGAAAAAGTTGAGCCTCTTTCTTCCTCTAGTCACAGATATTGTACAAAATTAGAATAATCTTCAAAGATAACTCTTTGGAATCTGAATGTCTGCAATGCTGTGCATTGCTTCAAGAGCCACATCTTCCTTTTGCCTTTTAGCTAACAGCTAAATGGAGCAAAGCAAACCAGGATAGCAGTTATCTTGACAGTGACACACTGGTGTGCTGCAGTTCTAACTTGTCAGTTCTCCCAATAATTTTTGAGTTGTAAAGAAGAGAATGCAGCAAGAGAGAGTAATGACTTACCCAAGGACACACTCTGTGATTAACTAACTAGTTCCCTGTGTTTTAAAAAATTGTTATGAGCTCAACCCATGACAATAGGAAAAGAGCTCAATTCCCCATTTTTAATCATATTGGGTGGGCAAAACTGAAAGGTTTGTCAGCTGTACACTTTCCTTAAAACTGTGTGGAGTGACAGAGTTTTAGACAGCCTCTTTGCAGGTTGTCTTGACATCTGTTTCCATAATTTGCTAGTTGTTTTGAAGTTCTTACAATCAGTGCTTAAAGTACACATGGGCTTATATATTAATGTACACTGGAGACAGGTCCAACCTATTAGAAATTTAGGTACAACAGGGTTATAAATGTTACTTGATACCTTATAAAGCCCAAGATACCTGACCGGTGCACAGGCTCTGTTGCTTGATGTAGTCAGGTGATAACATATGTACACTCATGCTGCCTACTTCAGTGGGTGTCAAAAGTTCATGCTAAGTACTACATAAATTAACACCTAATTAAGCTCTGTTATGGTTTGGATTGGGAGGAAAGTGTAAACTTGATTCTCCTTAGAGAGCTATATGCAGAAATATGATGTAGAATTAATTTTACGAATAAAGGTCAAAGATCAAAGTCTTAACATATTTATTGGAAGAAGGAACTGGAAGGGAATCTTGACTTCCTTAATTAAATCCTTTTCTGCTCATGAAAATACTAAGAGGTTAATTGGGTTTTATGTGTACTTCCCCATTATATTATAGAGGTGTCCAGAGCACTGCTCTGTTACTGGCAAAGTTTATGCCTTACAGACTTTCTGAACTTCCCATTTCTCCCCTTACATCAGCAGTTACAGAATCATGATTTAGGAATGCCAAAAAAAAAAAAATATATTCACCTGGAGGTCAGAGTTCAGGATTAAAAGATAAAGCTCTTACAGAATAATCTTATCTGAAGACATCAAATATATATGTATGTGTTTATCAGTTTACTATATTAATACAAAGCATCCAGATATGTTATTTGCATGTTAGACCTGAAGATACATGCACTTTTGCTGGGCAAGTGAGGATAGTCCTGGATGGCTAACAATTTTAAAATACAGAACTTGATATTTAAATAATTTCAAGTAAGTACTTAAGATCAATAATAATCTTTAGACTAAAATATTTTTAGATATCATTTATTTGGATATATCACACAAAACAATCTTTCTCTCTCCCATTTGAACCAACAGTTTATGTGACTATGTTAGAACATCCATAAACCTAAAAGATGTCTGTTGTTTTGATTGTACTACTTTTCTCTTCAGCTTTTGGGTTTTAGTTTTTGAAGAGGTCTAATTCAGTAATGCAAGTTTGTGGTTCCTGCAGAGATCTCTAAAAGCACTCTCCTGATGCATTAGATTACAGTGTTCTTTAGGACAAGGGACAGCATATATGTTTAACATACCTAACAAAATATAGATTCATTGGTGAGTGACATTCTTTGCCACTGCTAGATCGCAAAAGAAGCAAAATCTGATAATGTTCATGGGCCCTGGAAGAGGAGAAAACAGTCAAAGATAAGAAACTAAACTGAGAAATCTGAAGTCAGGATAACTTTTAAGAAGCACTTTGAGAGGGATCAAACTGTAATTTCAGGCAATAAGTAGATTTTTCTAAAGCTGTGTTTGGTACTACAGCAAAAACAACAAGGAAGTCAACATTAGCAGTATGACAGTTACAACATTGATTCAGAAAAGTGTATCCTAGTTTATTTTTCCCTCTGACTAGACACTACCAGCTGAAGGCATCTAGACAGCTGGAGACATCTGTTAAAACAACACTTGTGAGTGGAAAGTAACATAGAGTGGGGGAAAAATAGTCAAAGAAAGAAGCAAGGTAACCTACCAGGTAGTTTCCTATCCCCAAATGTCTCTGACATTTCTCCTTCACTTTGGGAAGATAGAAAGGGGGAAATGCCAGCAGGGTGATAGTTTTGTTTTTTGTGGTAAGCAGGTTTCCACATCACAAATACCACTGCTACCACAGCTGGCACTGTAGGTAATCTTTGCAAAGATGCTGAAGGCTGCACTGCTGTGGAGGCCAAATTACTTCTTCTTCTCCCCAGGTGAAGTCTGAAGCATGTTGGCATATCAGTGTCGGAAAATTTGTATTGGCATTACCAATACCAAGAAGAGATTTCCCTTGCTGCAGTGTGTCTGACCTAGTTACACATTCAAGCTGTTGACTGAAGGAGAGAGGAGCTGTTTGCAGAGTTCTTGAAGATATTCAGTGGCACTGAACCACCTCAGAGCTGGTATAAGTGTTAATACTTTCACTGCTTTCTGTGGAGTTATGTTCCTTAGTCTGTTTTGAATGATGTGCTTTTACATATGGCTCTTTTACTAAAAAGTAAGTAGAGGGGAAAATGGTGCATATCTATGTGCATGTACAAGGGGACACAACTAATCAGTATTGCTGAGCTGGAGATGCTGCTCAAAAACTAAGTCCAGAACAAATGATTTTCTCACCTACACATTAAGAGAACAAGGAATTATTTGAGGCCTGCGCTTGCACAAGTTCTGAACATTTGTTTTGGCCAGGGAACAATAAGATGGTAGAAAAAACACTCTCTGAGTCCCTATTTTATTATGAACAAGCCAGCCAGTTGCTTCAGTTGTAAGTTTTGTTGAAAAGCAGACTGTATGATGAGCAAGTATGATGACTTTAAAGAAGCTCCATGGTATTAAGCAAAGGGGAACACAAGCACCTCTAGTCTGAATTGGGTTTAATGATCTCCCAGTTCCTCATTTGAACGATTGGGATCAGTCAATGTGCTAGAAATCCTTCTGGACTCACAGCCAATGTGTCTGCAATGCTTCTTTCAGCTAACACAAACCAAGTTTAAGAGTTTAAGGGCCTGGAAAACAGTAGAGCAATTGGCTGGCCTAAAAACAAAAATAAACCATTTGCAGTATGTCACGTTAGCTCTTAACTGTCTCCAGGAACTGAAATGTTTGACAGGGAAATGTATTTGCTTGTGGACTCGTTTGATTCATGTTTCAAGGAACAAATTGCAGTCATGCCCCCCAGTGGAGCACATACATGGGTCAAGGGGAGGATACTGTAGCCTCCAGGTTGTCATCTTCCTGCACCCTCCACCCTGCTACCCTGCAGAAGGAAAATGCCATTCAAGTGAAGGAGGGTTTAGAAAAGGAGTATGATGGTGGTTTTTTCCAAGGCTGGCAGGAGTGTTTTAGATGGCAGAAGAACCACACTGCACCCTCTCTGAATTACAGGTCTGAATCATCTTGTTGGAAGGCAGGAGATTCTTCCTGACCACTTTAAGAAAAGGTGGCATGCCTTCTTAATCTCTGTTCCTTCTCCCCCTAGGATGTGCCACAAGATCCTCCCCTAGGATATGCCAGAGTCTGCTGTTGATCACTGTTCAATCCTCCCAAGTCCTTGTGCTCATCCCTGGCTTATCCCTGGCTAACCTGATAAACCAGCTAACTAGATCCCACCAGCCAGCTACTCCGAAGGTATACAGCAAATAGTGCAATTCTGTGTAGGATAAAATCAGCATGAGGTAGGCAGAAATCCTTCCATACTGGGAAGGGATGATTTCATTGTGTTGGAGCTCTTTGCACCTAACTTTCCATTCTCTGTCTCCTCCCAGCATGAAAACATACAAAAGATTAGTAGAGGCTTCCACAGAGTTAGTGTAAATAAGGAATAACTCCATAAGGAAGTCTGTGAAATTGCCCTCATCCAAAAACTGTATGCCTGAAGAGACTGTGCCCAGAGTGATTTATAAAACACATCTGGTAGAACATAATCCAGTCTCTAATTTCTGATTTGATTCCTAATCTATTTTCTCCACCTCACTGAAGATCTGCTGCATGGATACAAGAATGCCCTCTCAGACTAACTTTAATGTTAGATTCCTTGAGACAGAATATCTAAACTTAATCTTAAAAGTAGGGATAAAATATTTAGAGAAAAATAGAATTAATTCTCTAATGTTCTACTCCACAGACCATTGTAACTGTTGTTGTCTTTTCGTTGTCTCACTTTCAAATTCTGCTTTTTTTTTTTTTCTTCTTTCTGACATAGAAAGTATCAGAAGTCTGCAAGAAATCTACTGCTGAACTTTGCTTGTAGCACCTCTCCACACTGCTGTGATTGACAGGGAGGAAACTCCAAAGTTTCATTACAGATGTGAGTATTTGTGTTTTTCTGCCCAAAATACTTCTTAAGCTATTTTTAAGTAGGCAAGCAGATATACTAAAGCACTAAAAATAAATATTTAAAAATACTTGACCTCAAAACACCGACACTTCAGAAGCAGAGGGTAAAAGGACCTTTAAAGGGATCTTTTCCTTGCATCTTACCCAGGGCAGAACCTCAGATTTACAGACTTGTGGTTAAAGCATATCTGGACTGAGCTGCCACCTCAGTTGGCATCATAGGAAGGACCAGGTATTTTTCACATTTCTTGTCCTCTTGGCATGGGTATTATAGGTCTCAGCACAGCATGGGGGTTTCAATCTTTCTTTATAAGACAGTACAGTTCACAAAGGCCATTTTAAGGGTCATAGCCTGTGAAGAGGAGGTGCTGTTGTGAAGATTACCTCTTTCACAGTTGTGGCCACGGCAGGAGCTGTGTTTTTGCACAATGTTAGAAAAATGGATACAGTGTTACCTGCACAGAAACAGGTTCCCCGATTGAAAAGCACTAATCCTGCCATCAGCTTGTTCCCTTGTCTTAATTCATTCTCATTAGGCTCTTCTAGTTTTATTTTTTTTCACAGCAGGGAAGGAGCCAGCCCCGTGTGGCTCACCAGTTCTCTGTCTTCAGACAAACTGGACCACAGTTTAGGCACCTTAGCAGGAGGAGGTCCCTGCTCCTCTGAAAGGAGCATCAGATGGAGTGTTAGAGAAGGGTGTGTTCTTGCATCTGCCCAGCACTATCAACACTAACCAGCAGGATGATCTGGATTCCTACTGCTTCGTGCCAGATGGCAGCATTTTGACACTCCAGTCTTCATTTCAGGTCTGTTCTCTGTGGTTATGGCAAGATTCATCCTGAAATAGCTGTTTGGTTTTTGAAATTCAGGCATGGCCCACTTATTGGGATATTTCAAGCTGCAAGTTTCAACTGAACCTATAAGCAGCAACTGGGTTTAAGAAATGAGGAAAGATTTTCCCAAGTTTGTAAAAGCTTGTCAAGTGATACAGTGTTTGCAGGCAGCTTGCTCCATGCTGAATGAAACCCAGACATCCATTGCTGCTTGCTTTACATATTGCAATGTACATCTGTAAATATATATCTATATGGTCAGAAAATACTTTAAATGCTTATGCTCCACATAAACCAAATTGTCTTGTCCGGTATCATGATGAATACAGAGGATTCTTCAATAGTGGTGAACAGTTTGGGGTTTAATTTACAATTTAGTATTGCAGGGAATGAATCTCTTCAGGAGAATGTGTGGTTTTCAGATCAAACCTTAAATCTGTTTATAAAAATTGTATTTTGGACTCTTCTTGTTCTGAAGATAGCCAATGTTTCATTAAAGGAAAAAGTCTCCATGAATAGAGAATATATAAATACATGAGCTTGAATTTTGTCTTACACTGAGGGCTATATCTAATCTTGACAGGCACTGGGACAGAGAGGAGAACTGCTAGCTATAAATGATGGCATACAACAGCAATGAAGTAGTTTAACATAGGGGCAGGCAGTGTTTGGGGTTCTGCTGAGCAAATACACCCCTCTTTTATATGGAATATGTTCCTTGTTGCTGGGACATGGCTAGATGAGTTTCACTGGTCATCTAGGGTTGCAGAGGGGTGGACTGGAGGTTCTTTTTGTTTCTAAGTGGGACAACATATTGCACTGTAAGTTCATATTTTCCTTTGTCAGTGACCTTGGTGTATGTCATGAAGCAGAAAAGGCCAAAAATAGTATAAACAGGGACCAGCTGTATATCTTTGAATGCTGGAAGTGATCAAGAAAACCAATTCACATATCCTTTTCGAAAGATAAGGGCTCCTTTCCTTCTTGCAGAAAGTAAGGACACTGTTGCAGTGAGCAAGTGATCCATAGTGATGTTTTCTTGCTATGCAAAATAGTTTCAGTGTGTGTCTCTCCTCTAACTCAGTCACTGTTTTCAGGATGTTTTGTGACACCACAAAGCAGCTGTTCTTTACTCTTCTGACTAAGACATTTATATTCAACCCTGACATTTTAATCTAATAAAAAATAAAAAAAGAAGAAAAAAGCTTTTTACCTCCTTGCAGTATAAACAGAGAACCTCTATATAATGGGCATCTGTGGAATATGGAATTAATCCCACTAGTGCGGAAAAACCTTCATAACTCTCTTGCGGCTTCATCACTCTTTGAGTTATGAGGTCTTCCTCTCACTTGTGGGGTAAAGTCCAAATCCCACAGAAGCTTATTATGTGTCCACTATTTATTAAGACTTCATCATTTAAAACAAAACACTTAGGAAAGACACTGGGAAACATTTAAAATCAAAGAGGTTTCAGTCTGAGGAATATTTGTTGTATTTGAAGGTTTTTCAAAGCAGAGAAGAAAAAGTTCATTTTAGTCCTGATAACCACTGAACTTGCTCCTTTTTCTTTTTTTTTTTTTCTTTATTTTTTCCCTCTCTTTTTTCTCTATGGAGAGATTCTGAATGTTCTCCCTTTCTTTCCTACATGATTTTATAAAACTTCTAGTGTCTTGTGTCTTACTTTTCTCTGCCTTGAAGCCCAATAAACATGAGTGAGAGCCCTTGTTCCCTGGCTGTACCTTCACTTGCAGAAAACCCTTTAAATGACACTCACTCTTTTACAGAAGGGTACCATAACACAAATACACTAGACAGAGCTTAAACCTAGCAGTTTAGTGGTACTAACATTTTGTTCTGTAGCTAAAAAGGTTAGGCAAGAGGTAGGGAAACCTGAGCTTGATTTAAAACTCTGTACTATGTGCTTTATGTACTCTTTCTGAGCACATTTAGATCTTGTTGCCTTCCCTTGCCTTGGTTTCCACAGACTGTTAGAATGCTGATCCATTCACCTTTATTTCCTTAATACTCTCTCTGAATTTCAAATGAAGTAGAAGCTAATGTCCAACAAATCATTTGATAGTATGCAAATGAACACAGTTGTTATATTAGCCATGCTACATGGGAGTGAATTTAATTACTTCATTTCACTAATTTATGATACAGGTTTAAGTAAGAATCTTTAGAGTTGTTATTTTACAAAATAATCATCAGACCAGATTAAAAAAAGTTCTTTTAATTGTCTCGATGTTTTTTTTAAGTCATGCAAATGGTGTTATTGCTGTTGATATGCTAAAAATACCTTCAGTTTGCTATTCCTGGTTTTGTAGGACTTTTTTCTGTTTCTCTCTGTTTGAAAGAAAAAATTGTTATCATCGACATGATTCTCCTCTCCCCTCCCAAAGAAGAAACTAATTCTCGAAACAGTTATGAGAAATGAGGAACTCTGTCTTACAGCTGGGGAAAATGAGGCAGAGGGGATTCAATTTACTACTCCAATGTCTTTCTGTACATCAGTGGCAGAACTGGGATGAGAAGCCAGAAGCTGCTGGAGCCATGGCATTGTTCCTATGGTAAAGTTAGTCAATCTGGCATACTGAAATAGGCACATAGTTTTAATTCATCTTACAGAGAAGTGATGGTGAGGTGAGAATACTGAAAATTTGTATGGTAGCTGTGGACCAGATGTGGCAACAGCACCTTTTTGAGTCTTGTCAGAAACTTGGGGCTGTAAGTACTGTGTTCCTTGTCTGATGGTACTTAGGGCAAGTAAAATGCAGAGTATACATAAAAGGTGTGTGCCTGGTAGATTGATGGTGTTGGACTTGATCACCTCTTAAAAAGAATTGTCAAGGTAATAGAGTAAACTGCCTCTGGGGAGTGGGGAACAGAAGAGGATTACTCTGCCTGTGGGAAGATAGAGGGTATTATGAATAATTCTTCATCTCTAGAAAAAAAATCAGATAAATTTAGACACATTTCAGGGCAGCAGCCAAATCTTTGGCTCATACTTGAACTCTGAATCTATTCACTTGTTCATATGTTCTTTCACTTAATCACTTTTGTTTCCTTACCCCTAATAGAGAAAACATGATCTGAGTTTAAGGCAAGCAGGGGAATAAAGAACAAACAGCCATGGCTGCTTGCTGTTTCTGCCAAAGCAAAGGGCTACTTCTGGTCTCTAGTGAGAGTTCAGGATGGGCCTCCTTTTATGAGAATCCATGAGATTTACAGCAAAAAATGTACAGCCAGTCAGAGGGCTTCTACTTGATGACAGATCTTTCTGCTCAGCCTTTGCTGCTGAGTGGAACTGAATTAACACAAAATAACCCTTTTATTCTGCCTTAGCATGGATTTATATTCATAGGGGCAGCTCCTCAGTAGGGGTAAATTGTCTTAACTCTTTCAAAGGACTTAAGTTCAGCCATTTGAGGTTTGATCCTGGGAAAAGGTGAGCACATGCTTTCAAGCTCCATGACTCCTTCTATGAAAGACCCTGTCACCATGAGGCCCCTACAATCTTTGGCTTTCTTGTATTATGTTGCTCATCTTTTCAATAATATTGAAAGGACTTTCAACCCATTGTGATGAATGCTGTTGTCGCCTAAGTGTAGTAATATTTGTGATCTGAATATTTAAGGTGTGAAAAATATTTTAGGTATGTAATAATATTAGGTGTGTAATAATATTAGGTGTGTAGTAATTTAGGTGTATAGTAATTTAGGTGTGTAGTAATGTAGGCATGAAAAATTTTGGGATGTGATGAGAAGCAACTGGGATAAAATTATTGGCTTGTATTTTGGAGTTTGCCACTTTCAGCAATTTTTTTTTTTAATTATTGATTTGAAGAATTTGTTATACATACACTAATTTTAAAAGATATCTAGGACAATTCTGATGACAGTGGCCTATTTTTTTTTCTCTGCTGCATGCATAAACATGTAATAATAATAAACATAAAATGTCTGTAAGTTCAGTTTTCAAATGAAAAGAACAGAAAGGGCAAGCAAAGCATGGGCTGCAGAAGCAACAGGAAGTGAAAAGGTGGTGAGAGTGAAACAAGAATGTAAATCACATTTTTTATGAGTGGCCACCCGGACGACAGAGTGCAGAAGCAGACTGGGTTGTTGTTAGAAATAACAATGCAGAGTGCACATGTAATAATACAAAGTGCTTAAGAGAGGGGCAGGGCTGGGACACTGGTGAGGAAGACTGTCCTAGAGCAGGGCTTGGAGCAGGCTCATTGCTTACACTGCCTCCTGCTTCCTCTTTGGTCCCCCAGCCCCCCCTTTTCTTTTTTCCTTAAATGAGGTTGATTTTTGCTAGGGATGGTCCAAAAAGGCACCCTCTTGAACAACAAACACAAATGACTGTGGTGGTCCTGTCAGCTTTGGAACTTTGTAAAATAACCAGTGATCCACAACACTTTCTGGAATTGATTTCACAGGCTTTCCCCCTACCTCCTCACTGACAGCCTGGAAAAAAAATTCCCCTACCACCATCAGTGAATGCTATCCATTTTCCCATTATTATAAATTCTTACATGCAAAGAGTCCTAAAGAGCTATCCCTTTGAAGCAAAGGTGATTTTGCTACTGATGGAGTAACAAATCAAACGCTATGCTCACAAACTCTTACATTTTGAAAAGAACACTTCCAAATGATTAAATAGTTATGCATGGCAAGGACTTGAAACTTTGATGATTTATTCCACCTCCATAACCTATAGTAAAATATAAATTTTTGTTAATAGTGGCATAAATGTAACATTCTCTCCTCCTCCCCCCTCCACCCCCTTTTTTTTTTTTCCCTAAGAGTAGGACTTCCAAGATTTTTGGAAGAAAAAAAGCATCTGTTTTTCTGTATGTTTGCTTTTTTTATAGACTTCATAAATCCAGCAGGCTTCTATTTGGACCACTAGGCCCTTTCAATAGAAGCATGTTTTCACTGGGATTTCCACATTCATAATTATTCCTCTCGTTTCTCTGCTGTGAGAAGACAAGCTGCTATTTCATTGCTTTGGGGAAGTTAATAATATGGTAGGCAAAACATCAGGAAAAATTATAATGAATGAACCTATACAAATTGTAGGGAAACACATGCTGCTGTTATAAAATGTTCCCATCATAAATCCTGGCAAATCACTCTGTGCACAAGTGAATAACTTTTTAACACATAAACACTCAATTAATTAAAGGTAATATACTATATACACTCAAACTAGTGTGACACAGAAAAGACAGATTCAAATAATGGCATTCAAGATTGTGAGCCCAGTCGTGTCTGCCACAGTCCTCCTGAGAGATCTGGGAATAATAACACTCCAAAGTAACTCTCTGCTATACCTGAAGTGAAAATGGAGTTCTCAGCCTCAACACTGCAATGCTGTATTATTGCATTCACTTAAGGCATAAGTAGGAAACTCCCTACTTTTTTTCTCACCTTATTTCATACACATAGCAAATGTTTCCTCAGTTTCATGTAGGTCACCATTCCCCTCTCCTCTTCCCTACTATTTCTTAGTTATTGCTGTTTTTTCCATCTCATCCAGGATTCTTGGCATCTTGTTTTTGTTAACAATTGCATTATTTGCAAGGTCAAGTTAATTTATTGGCATTGCCTTTTCCATCAATGCCTGTGGTTCGGCTCCACTGAAATATATCTGTTCATGTTGAGAACCGTGTTGGTTAGAATTTGCTGACACTATTTTAAAAGTACTCTCTAAATATATTATTCTCACTCTAAAGAATAAAAAAAAAAAAAAAGAAGAAAGCAGGAAAACAAACAAACTTTGAAATGTTTTCAGTTTTGATTATGTTTGATCAGACAGAGACTCACCAGCTGTAGAAAAATAACCAACTTGTACTCACATAGGAAGGTACAAAGTAGGATTCAGTTCCCTGATGCAGGGGTTATTTAGTTTTCTCCTAAGTGGAAATAACTCCAACAAGAATCACTTAGAGCAACCCACCAAAAAAATAGCTAAAAGTAGTGACTCGAATGCAGGACTTCTACAATCAAGATGATTTATGTTTGTGTATCTTCCTGCAGGCAAATGGTATTGGTGTAGGATTGGACAGGTCTTTTGGTGTTTTCACAAAAAAAAACAGTTAATGATAATCACATTTTTTGACCTTTTTTTTTTTAAGATAGAATGGGAACATGGTTTTATTTTTCAAAGGTTTCTAAGGTGAGGGAAATTTTCCATTCATGTTCAAGCTGTATATCTATACTATGACCAGTTCCTATGTGTATTGCCTGTGCTAGAGGTTATGCATTCATTCTGTGACTTGGAGTGAATGAAAATGAACATTTTCACTCCTACTCTCCACTAGTATTTTTTGTATAACTCAAGTTACATGTTTTTGTATTACTCAAGTTATATGTGGATCCAGTTTCCTATCACTTTTATGAATGATAGGTCTAATAAGATCTAAAGTTTCCAAAAGATGAGAAAATACATTGACTACTAGACACATGTAATTAAAAAAGAATGATGAAGTTTAAGGCTATATATAAGGCCCTCTCCCCATGGGAGCAGAGAATAATAGCTGACAGTGATAACTGGGACTGTTTTGGGTACATGCTGTGTGATCACCTACTTAGAACAGATTTATCAAGTCTAACCTTCTGCCTGAGCACCAAACCAGAAAGATTCTGTGGGGAGAATTAACTCCAGCTCAGCCAAACCCAATACATTTAACACCTAAGTTTTCCCTCAATCAATACACTCATTTGAGACTGACTTTGATACTTTATGGAAACTTGTGTCCTTTCTGGATCTTCCCAAATGAGAAGGTCTGTAAAGATTACAGGATTCCTTAAGCAAGCAGAGATCAATTTCAGAGAGTGGCAATTACAGAATAGATTTGAAAATCCTTTGGTGAGACCATTTATGCTGAATAAACTGGTGGGACAGCCCGCAAAATGAGATGCAGCAGAAACTTTCTCCCTTTGCAGCATCTCTGATGATAGGCTGCTCAAAATGCCATCCACAAGCACTTCTGTTTCACCCAGGGCACATTTGTATCTCCTGCCACCATGAGGGAGTCCTATGGGGCACATGGTCACTTGGAACTGAAGGGGGAATCCTTGGTCATCCTAGGAGAGGGCTGTGGGTTGTCACATCACCTAACAATAATTAATCACCATGTTAGGCCTCACTCAGTATTCTCCTTTTAATCCCAGGTTAGTGTGTGAGCCATCTAGATTGGCATAGGGCTTCCTGAGGTGTGTAATGGAAAAATCAGAGTGCTGAGCACATATCTGTTGGACTCAACAAGCGCAATTATAGATTAGGAAATTTCATACAAAATTGTTGGCAGAAATGTTCCACAGCCTAAAAATGAACCCTCAAGCTTGGTCACAGCTGCTTTAAATGATTCATAGCTGTTTAGGACATTTAAAGGCTTGTTGGTTGCTATAAAACTTTATCCTGTTAAACCTTGTCCTTCACTTATGACATTTGAAGTCTACTTCTAGAATTTATATCTTCCATTACCCTGCCCTTATTAATCATGTTTTGTAATTACTCTCTCAAAAGCCTCTATTTTTAAGTGATGGAAGTTATCTTACACAGGCATATTACCAAATGATGGCTATTTTCATGCCAAATTTAAGACTTAATTCTCCAAAGAATCCTGTAAATCACAAGTATGCCCTTGCTGACAGTAGCTGCTAGCAAATCCATAGAGGAAAAAGTGAATATCAACTCATCCTGCCTAGGATCAGCTAGTGATCACTCAAGGAACAGATCATCTGGGAGATTGTCTTAGTCCTTTATCTCCTTTTTAATCTTTGGCTTTTGCAGCACCCTGGATTCAAAACCTCCACTGGTTCCAGCACCTGAGCTGCCTTGTACAAGGATGGATTGGAGCATCTCATTGTGCTGTGTAGATAACCCTGAATGTGCAGTGAATGCTTCTGGCTTTGGTAACTGCTGAAGAGAGAGACACTGCCTACAAAGGACAGATTTTATATGTAATGTCTTTATGTGCAACATAAAGATGATAGCAGCATTGCTATGGAACAGTAGAAGGGAAAAGAAGGGGAAAAAAAAGACACTGAAAGAGGAATAAATGTACCTGGACTTGTCCAGACAAATGTATTCATTAAACTGAGAACCAGCCCTCTAGTTCTCTTCTTGGGAAAACTCCTGATGAGGAGAGGACTTGCTATGGATTTGTGAGGTAAAAGATTCAATGGAAAATGAAATCTGACTTCTGCTGTCTGGGCTGAGGCTGCTTCTACTTATTTGCTGGCATGACCTCACTGGGAGTGGAGCTGAAAGTCTTCCTGGGTCAATGCAATGTGTTACTGCTATATACTTGCTGCCTTTGCTCTGCTGTCCTCAGAGATTACCTTCTCCTCAACCCAACCCCAGGCAATAACTCCTGCAGGGATGACACATCTAGACAGTCCCTGATGCCAGTGACCGGGCTTTAGAAACTCAGCCATCCTGGACAGGATCTTAACATGGTCCTTCCTGCCACAAATGATCAGGCTGAACTGGAGGCTGACGGTGTCCAGAGCAAGAATAAAACATTTTAGCAATAAAATCTTCCATCAGAACATATATAAATACCATTCAAAATCCCTCCTCTGGGCACTGTAACAGATTCATCTATCCCAGACGAGTGGACGGTGAAGTATTTCCTCCTTCTGCACTCCAAGTCTCCACAGTGAGCTCAGATACCAGACTGATGGACAATGTCTTAATTTTACCCTGTCCCCTCCAAACTGTTCAATAAATTTTCAGAGTGTGGAGTAATAACTAAGGGTATTGCCTTTGCCTGTATGGTGATAAAATACACATAAGGAAGGAAGTGTGAATGGTTATTTCCAAACAAAAGTGGTGTAATAACAAGAACATGTCACAACAGACCCTAACAGTTCTTTTGGAAGTAGGTTTTGTTCTTCTTGTTAATAACTTTTATAATGATTTGAACTGCTTTCTTTTTACAGTCGTCCAGCTGCTCCCAGAGGAAACTTTTTCCTAATTTAGTACCTCCAAAGTTCCTTGAAATGCTTGGATGAATGATTCTATGTGAAAGCCAAAGATTATTTTATTTGCTGAACTCAGAACACTGAAAATGTCCTGTCTGGTTAAGGAGTGGCTTGATTTTTGGTCATTGTGAAGTAAGTTTATGCAGTTTGAGGGGAAGGGCTGTTTGGATTGGGTCTGGTGTTTAGAATAAGTAGTCTTACTGAAATATTGAAACTGATATGCTATTATGTCACAGAAAAGGTACATAAGCAAATGCCAGTTGCACCTCTATTATGAAATTGAAGAGAGCCAAGGAACTTCCTGGATACTGGAACTCAGACATCTACATTGCTAAATTGCTAGAACAGTCCCTGAATGGTTTTGGCCCTGGTCAGCAAGCATTTTCCCAAGCAGTTCCTGGGTTCAACCTAGAAATCAACAAAGGTTCCAGAACTAGCAGGCAGTTTGCGTTTGATCACTTCTTTTTCAAATGCTAGTAAGTTTAGTAGTATAGGCTCAGAACAACTACCTGCATGTTTAATATACTAGTGTAGCCATAATACCTTTTAAAACCTGCATACTTCTTCAGTGATGCTTTCCAATCAAATTTGGTAAGCAAATCTTACAATTTTCACACTCGTTCCAAGGTGGAAACATTGGTTTCATGTACAGTGAGTAAATTAGCAAAGATATGAAAGATATTGACATGAGCTAACATTTGTTTTATTAAAGTACTCCCAGATGGACTCTATTTTTTTCCCATCACACTGTAAACACAATAATCTTTTAATAGGAAATTTTGATTGTTGAGCCATAGTTGTATTTGTCGTCAGTGAATCTCACCTGATCCTGTCAAAGCCAAGACAGCAGAAGAGATGTCACTGTAGTTTATACAAGCTCTGTAAAGCAGATAAACATGTCTAGCTGCTTTACAGTCAACCATCTCATAGCTGAATTCGAGTGTAAGAAGAATATTAGCAAGCCAAATCATGTATGTCCTGATGCAATTACATTTCCAGTCTCATGTATGTGCCTGTCCAATACTTGCAGAGATCATGGAGCACCCATTTCCACAGAAGGATTAGGCAGTCTCCTCCTGAAGCCTTACCTTTTGCAGACAGAAGTGTAAGAAGAACTAAGTCCACAGGAAAAGATCATCACAGGTTAGTTTTCACATGAGTGGAAGCTGGTGGAAAGTGTTATAAGAAAGATCCTTTTCTAAGGGAATTGTAAGATCCTTCTTAACCTAACTTTAGCTGTGACTTTCTCATTATGTTCCTCTTACACCCAAGTAGTTATAATGTATTTTCTGAAGCTGCTTTAGCCATAGTTCTAGGTCAATTCAGGTTTTGCTTGTTGAGCTGATAAGACTGTACTTAGAATCAACTTAGAGGGAATGCATCAACAAAACAGAAGATTCTGTTAAATCTGATTATGTTAAATTTATAGTTTTTCATGTTTCAGAAACAAACATGTTACAGGGAACCAAGTTCAGTGTAGGTTCTGCAGACAGTGCTAGAAGCAACTAAATATTTGCCCCTGCTTATCAGAAAGTCAGACTGTTTTTTCAAAACATTGTGAAATTGAGAAGTAGCAAACCAGGTGGTTAAAGGGGGGTCCAGACTTAAATGAGAATAAAATATTTCTCACCAAAGAC
This sequence comes from Indicator indicator, assembly GCF_027791375.1. Classification (NCBI taxonomy): domain Eukaryota; kingdom Metazoa; phylum Chordata; class Aves; order Piciformes; family Indicatoridae; genus Indicator; species Indicator indicator. The sequence goes on along the minus strand of NC_072032.1, from coordinate 11,110,984 downwards.
TAACATTTAGATGCCAGTTATTTTTTTTTCAGAAATGCAAATGCTTTGAGAAAAGATGAAAACTCCATTTTCTCTAACAAAACATGGTTTCCTCATGAGTTAAAGCTTGAAGTCATGTTTTACTTGTCATCCAATATTGCAGATTGGTGGTTGTCATAATAATTAACTGCATTATTGATTCACATCTAATCTCTATGAAATCTAGCAATGGTGACAGTAAGGATTCTTTTGAACAAAGAAAAACAAACAAGAAGACCCACATAGATACTTGGGGTGAAATCCTGGCCTGGTGGAAGTAAATAGTAAAACTCCCATTGACTCCAGTGGGGTCAGGATCTCTTCCCCTTTCCCTCCACCCACAGTGTGTAACCACAGCTGTGCTTTTGCTAAGCAGCATGCAAGAACAACTTATGAATCACATCTGGTGACCCTATTTGGCATCCCAGCAGAGAAAACATCAGGAATATTAACCCTTTTGTTACATAAATTAAAACAAAGAGACTTTTGGACCTCTTGGATAATGTGAAAACTATGGGAGGAAAAAAATAAAAAGAGAATAAAAATATTTTAGCAGAACTTAAAATCAGGGCCACAGTGAGGGAGAAAAGCTGCTGTTGTAATTACAAAATTTAAGAACAAACACATTTTTCTTTCTCTTGGGTTCAGCTGCCAATGTAACTTGATAAATTTCTTTGGGTTGTTTCCACTTGTTCTCACTGACGCAAGCTGGCAATAACTTTTGTAGAATTTCAGGCTCTCTTGAGTCAGTGTCTTGATCTTCAGTCAAAAGCTCTTCGTTTTCCAAGAACCTCTTAATTTTCCATTTCCTCCTTGGCAAAGCTTAAAACCATATCCAAAAGCTCTATTAGCATTTTTTCACCTGAGACATTGGAATTTCCACCATCACTGGGTTTATTTCCCTTTTCCATCTATGGAAGTTATCTTGTAAAAAGCAAAAGTTAATATCCAATCTTCTGCCTTTTATTTTTCTCTCTTTTTCTTTTTGGGGTGTGTGTGTATGTTTTAGTCTAGGGAGGAATTTCACAGTCTGAAGTTTAAATCATAGCTATATCATGGGCTGAATGAGCCTTTTGGATATAAACATTCCCAAAACAAGGCATTTGCTATCAGAATCTCCAATGCAGTGCTCTACTTTCTCACTGACTAGGCATCTAACAGAAGTTGTAAAGAGACAAATGCCTGCATTTTATTCACACTATAAGGCCATAGGCTAGTTGTTTAACATATATGATTTATCATATGGAGCATTTTAAAGAAAGGAGGAAAATGGACCACACAGAGCACTGTAGACTATTATATATAAGGATAAAATTCAGCTTGGTTCTCTTGACATCATCGGAGCCATTGCCTTTACATCACCCTAATTTCTTCTATTTAGACAGTTTGTGCCACACTGTAGAATATGTTAATCATATCTGAGGGATGAAACACACTGATTTAGCACATCTGCTGGGCCATGTGAAGTCAGAGAGATGAATTCTACAGGAAAGTCACTGTCTGCCAGGATCAACAGAGCCCTGAAAATTGTGAATGATGGTGTATCTGCACATTGGACATGTCTTGTTGAAGTCTAGCTCCTCTAAGCACTTGATCTTTCAGCCACCTCTTTTGAAAACAGTATCTTTGCTGCTGTTTGTGAGCATCTGGGTGCTCTGTAGTGGGATCAGGCCCTGACTTTCAATGATTGCAAGTGCCTAATCCCACTGAAATCAGAGGCTTCCAAACGGTACTTCAGTACAGAAATACTTCAGCACAGAACTATTCTAAGCAATTTAATATCTGTAAGTCCAGGAAAGCATTTAAAAATGTAATTACAGTTATGTTCCACATGTACTGTAAGACATCCAATAGTGTGCTGCTAAGACATTAATGTGAGAAAAAAGAAAAATATTTTCAATAAATAGAATATGCAATTAAAAAGACTATCTTGAAAGGTTAGTATAAGATAAATGTATGTTGAGCATCTGTGAATGTCATTTCTTTTCATATTAGTATAACAAATACAGAGTGCTAGGATATATGTCACCTGTAGGGAGCACAACATCTTACCAAGATGAGGAAATGATGCTCTACATAATAAAGCAGAGAAATTCAGTGAATACAGAAGTCAAGACAGGGAGAATGAATAGACTAGATACAGCAAAATATTGTTTATAAGAGCACTAGTGTAGCTTGTAAGTTACTAGCCATCAAATCATTAAAATAGTATTAAGGATTGTTTTTTGGAACTTCACACCATCATTACATTTTTTTCCCCCCAATACTTCCAAACCTTTTGCTCTGAAGAGATTTTTGATATTGGAACTCAGTTCAGTATGAATACACATGCTACAGTTTTCATAGTCTATGACAGAATTTCCTATCATGCAGGAATGTACTATTAATATCGAAGTGCTGAGTGTCAGCAGGCACAAATAGGGCAACCAAGACTAATAAATGTTCAGAATGGGGCATTTCAACTGTCTGCATAGAAATTCATCCTTTCCAATGGGTGATTTAGAAAAATAACTTGACCTCTCAGACTGTATTTTTTATAGCAGTTGGCTCTACAGCACACATGAGGGAAAGTGACTTTGTCCTATGTAGTAATATACAAGTGTTGGTTCAAGAAGTAAATATTGCTGAGCCACTAATTAATGGTGACCACAGCATAATGAAGTTCAGCATTCTCAAGGGAGTAATTGAACCAAATGTGAGACTGTGACACTAAACTTTTGATAATGAAATTTTTTTTTCAAGGGGAAAGTTAGTTAAAAAAACCTGAAGTCAAAAGTGAGGAAATTAAAATCCTTACACTCAGCATGGAGGCTTCTTAGGCATCCCAGGAGTCACAGAGGAATGAATGCACCTTCACAAAAAAATAAAATAGAAAGCAAATTAAAAGCTAGTGTAGTTAGATGGCCAGGTTCAAGATGTTAAGACAAAATGGTAGCCTTCAGAAAACAGTAATCTAATCTAATTCAAGGAAACGAGCCGATATTATGGAATATGAGACATATGGGTAAAAGTGAAGGTTTAAGATGAGGAATCATCATAAGTACAAGAAGAAATACTAACAATATATTTGAGTGTCTCAGTTGGGTACTGTGAGAGAACATGGGATGATTCATTTTTTCATCCTTTAGTAGTTATGGATAACATAAATAACAGAGGATTATTTTCAAGGAGGCTGAGGTGTCTGTAAAAAAATGTAATCAAAGGAATGAATTGTCAATATAATAAACTGATAAACTGGGAAAAAAACAGTTCACAAGGCCTTCTAAGAACTAAGACAAAAAAAGAGGTAGTCAAGATGTTAGTAAGAAAGTGCAGTTTCATGTGAACTGTGATTATGAGCTGAAATATGGAACAGCAGCAAATGTTTTAGAAGTACATGAATCACTCAGAGAATTACATTGGAATTATTCTTTAGAATAATCAGTAGTAAAAAGGATAAAAGAAAGTTGCTTTTCTAATTTTTTTTCCTAAATGTTTTGCTTTCCTTTAAGCTGAAACAACCCCCTCATGAGAGGTTGCTGGGGAAATGAGAGAGCTTCTGGCTAAGGACTGGTGTAGCATGGACACAGAGAAGAGAAGAGCAGAAAGGGGCAAACAGGTAGGAGCTGCTGCCTGGTGGTGGATGGAAAACAGGTCTAATAGCATTAAGATGAAGATCTGCCCTTCTTATCCCAGCTAAGTTGGTGAGAACTTTAGCATTGACATGGATGCAGCAGGCTCTGGTTTTGGCTTCAAACACAGACATTACGCTGGTCACATTTGTTAACCACTTGACAGCATTCACTATTTAAATAGGACTATCTGTGTATGACAGCTCCTCTAATTATACTTAATGCTCCTTATGTATAAGCTGAAAGAAAAACTGAGTGGCATCACAGTATTTTCTGATGTTATTTTATTGCAAGGCCTTGGTTACATTATGAAAATACTGTTCCTGTTTCCAAACAAATACCTCCCTGCTCCTCAGTCAGACTCTGAACTGCAGTAGCCTGACCTATTTCAAAAGAAATAATACTGGCTTCTTAGCCAAAGGTTTGGGTATGACTTACACCAAGTCCTTGCTAGACAAATCTGATAATGAAAAGAATATTAATTGAGGAGTCTGCTGGAAGGATATGATGATGTTCCAGTGTGAACAAATCTCCAGCCCTCTATTTTATACATTGACTTTTGAGATATTGAAGCTACAAGAATGAGTCTTATTTCATTCTCCCCTTTGAAGGATACAGAATTATGATACCCTTTGAGAGACAACCTGACTGCAGAGAGAGAAATAAAACCCACAGAGAAATGAAATGGCCATTGTAAATTACTTATGCATTCTAGAATCGTCTTCCTGAAAGGCACAATGTCCTAAAGGAAACGTAGACTGTGGTGTTGATGGAAAGGGCTTTCTTGTCTCAGTTTGTGTAACTTGCATAACTCACTTGCTTACAGCTTTGCTTTTCATGAATAATGCTGTCACTCCTCAGTCATGTCAACAAAAATGGCTTTACACCAACCCCTAATGTTGGGTGTTTTTCGTATACATACATGTAGTACGTGGAGCTCTGTCCAGATAATAAGCTGTTGGACTAGAAACTAAATTCCATTTATCTTGCACCTTGACGTCCTCCCATGCACTAATCCATTTCCACTGGGACTGTTTTTAACAATCTGACCCTCCCAGCAATTAAAAAAACAGCTGCCATTTTTTTTTAAACAAACCTGCCAGGAAAATATTTCTTGCTTTCCTCACAAACGTGGAATTCTGAGCCACCCTCCCACCCCCAAATTACATTGGACTGATTCCCAGGCCATGTAATGTTCAGTCCTGGGCTAATGACTGGCTCAAATTTCAATAACCCACAGTTTGTTAGGACCAGAAGTAGAATATACCATGGTAGAGATGGGATTCTCCCTTTTCCAACAGGACATTGCCCATTTTTCTTCTGCTAGGTTTGGTAAAATATAGAATACCAGAGCTTAAAAGTCAAAGGTGCTGAGGTGATGGTTAATGTTTTAAAACATTTTCTATTGGGTTGCTGCCTGCAGCTGCTACTGCAACTGAGGCCCCAATGAAAAGCTTCTGCAGGAATGCATGGTCACAGGTAGCCCTCACCTTCAAGGGAGGAAAAGAGGAAAAGGGAAGTTGAGTTGGTGAAATGAAATGAGTAAGTCCTGCAAGGAGTTACTGCTGAGCTGTGATTATATGCTACAACCCAGCTCCTGATCAGCTGTCTCAGCCTCATGAAAGCATCAACTCACTGACTAAAAGTATCAGTTTTAACTTTTCATTTTCCAGTTGAAACTGGAGCATGCGAATTTGTGGGATTTAGGCAGTATGGCTTTAGAGGCATTGAGAAAAGTGACTCCAGCAAAGGCCTTAAAAATCCTGCAGCATGTGTAAACTAGGTTATTTGTGCCATGATGTAAAACACCTGCTGATGTAAAGTGGCCTGAAGATTTTATTGTTGCTCCACGGTCAGCTTAACTCATGAAATCAGGCATACATGACTCGTGTGCTTGTCTTATTCCCACCAGCACCCAACACTTCATTTATCTGCTTTGTTAACATATGCAAACCTCTGTATTGAAAAGATCTGGGCCCTGATATGTTTTTACACTTACACTTCATAGCATGCATGTCACCAGTATTGAACCAGTGCCTCCTGCTGAAAAGTGCCTGCCTTTGATTTAAATCATTTTCATGCCAAATGATATGTAAGTGCAGCTTGATTATGATGACAGATATTAGGACATCTTCCATGACAAGAAAAGAGGAGTAAAATCATTGCTTAGCCACTGTCAGTGGAGGAAAACCAAACAGCATACTTCAGTAAAGCAAGGGAGACAGCAGTTTGCCTGGTCTGTGAGGGGGATCCTCTATGTTTGATAAGTATCAACGGTGCTGGATGAAAGACCCTTCCACCACATTGGAAGGATGGATCAGAAAAAAATCTTTGCCATGTTCAACTCTGGCCGTAACGTTCAAGTCTTAAGACACAAAGCTACAGAATGTTAAAAAATACAAGGAGTTGAGAGTATCTCTGCAAAGGTTGCAGTAAGTTCAAAATAGTGCAGAGGTGACCTTCAACCCACTTTTATGTCAAAGTTTTGTACTCTGCTTTTAACATTTCAGCTACATCTCAAGATTTTCCTCAGTGCATGGAAATGAGATCAGCTTCCAATCATTTTCAAGTAACACTGAACCACACAACTTTCATGCAGCTATTTCTCCTTCATAAAAGGGAAAAAAAATGTTTGTCCATAGCTGTTTTTTGTTTCATGCTTACATGGCTTTGTTTTCAGCAAATCATTAAAAAAGTGATGACTTACTGCACTGCTTTTTTTAAATCTAGTCACAAACCACAATCGCTTACAGGAAATGGAATGTTTACTTGAGTTTATTATACAAGGGTCTGGATATGAGCTGTGGGATTTTTACACCTCATAGCAACGGTATTACAATTTATTTACATCTTCATGTTGGCAGCTGCACAAACTCTTATGAAATAGGACAATCACACCTTAGGGAACAGTAATTATAGGCAAAGGTATAAATAGTATAAAGAAGTGCACGCATTTGGCACTTAAGTTGAAGAGAATAGAAACCATTCTGGCAAATCTTCAAAAACACAGTCTCTTGTTCATTATGAGGGCATGAACTAATTAAACCAAACTTGTCAGAATCAGCTGCATGAATAAATTCTACTCAGCTCTGGCACAGTCATGCTCCAAACCCATGAAGAGCAAAGTTGTTTTAGTGATGTCATAATTTGGACGTTTGGAGTATGATATCATTTTTGACAGAATTAATGCAGAATTAATACCATATGTATAAGCATTAATAGGTATTGAATTGAACACCCAGTGATAAGTCTGTGTTGGTTTCCAAAGTAACAGTCTGTTTCTTACTTGGTAACACTTACATTAATGTAGGATCTGAAGGCAAACTTAAAACACATTTCAACACTTTTTTTTTTTTTTTTTTTGGAAGAAAGCACTGAAGTTTTGCATCTCTGCCTCTCTTTCAAAAGCTGTTTGCATAAGAAAAGCAACTAAACTTCAGTGCTACATTTTTAATAGCAACAAAATTGGTGTTGTAAGAGAAGAATTTTAAGGCAATTGTAAACCTAAATCGTCACCATTTGATAGCTGGAAGGAGAATTCCTCTGAGGATCGGTTGCTCCATTTATAAATCATTTGGTCTTTTTATACAATGATTCCTGAAGTTAAAGTGTTGTTGCATTTAGCAGCTTGTTAGTTCCTAGTTACTGTCAGTGACCAGGTGTTACCCTTTCCTGTATGCTTTGGCTGACTCTGGCCTCCTTCCTTTCCCAGCCTTGATAAATTAAATTCTTTCACTCTTATCCCTGATGGTTCTTAGGGTCTTCCTTTTGTGTTTTCCTTGCTTTCAGGATACAGTGTTATTTTGTGGGCTTACAAATGAACCAGAAATTCCTCCACTGTCTTGAGATGTAAGGGTTAGTTAAAGAGATAGTAAAAACAGGTTGAGTAGGGATATGGCAAAGTTTACTGTTTAGGCACTAAGGTGGGGATGGATTCAGAGCTGCTTTACTGACAATAAGTCTGTCCTGTGTCATCTTGTACCACTGGAAATGCAGCATTTGCCCTTCTGGGCACATCCAGAATCACAAGTCAAAGTCAAATGATGGAGTAAAGCTGTTTATTCTCTCATCTGAGTGGTTACTGTCAGTAGTCCTGTTCAGTGCTAATTTGCTTTATGGAAACATTTGTAGTTGTCCATGGTTCTATAATGGCTACAGTATGTTCTTGGGGGATATTGGATTTGGGTTTAAGAGAAGATCATTACAAATGAAGGTAATACAAGGAGGAGACTTCACTTCTTGCTGATGATTAAAAAGCAAACTGATATAAAGGTTATTTTCAGCTTTCCTTGATACATCTCCTGATTTTGTCTCCTTTCCAAGATCTGTAGTTTTAAACAAAGAATAAGTAAAGATCTCAAAAGCAAACCACTGTACATTGCATTTGCACCTGCCTTGGATTCCTCCTTTTGGTTTTCACACTACCCCTCTGGGTTTCTGATAAATCCATAATATGTTCCAGCCTACCTTTCATCATATACCCACAAAAACACAGATCCACATGGGAGGTTTCCCAGAATGCATTAAGTATGTAGAATTCTTTTGTTATTTAAGTAAGAAAAGCAGCCTACTATTTACAAGGAAATCAGAGCATCAAAGTGGGAAGGAGAAAGATTTAATTATACAGTAGCTGTTCAGTTTTTATAGCTTGTGGAAGGATTTTGCTTTGTTTCAGTCTTGAAGATTTTAGGTGCTGTAATATGCAAGGAAAACTGATAAGGACAGGAAGGAACAAACATTGTTTTTTCTATTTCACCAGCACTAAACCAGTCTTTCATTTGGGTAGTCTGACAGACACTGATTCACTCTAAGGAATTTAATTCAAACGTTTTTAGACTATAATCAGGAGCCCTGTCTTAATTTATGCACTTTAAAATTGCATGTCAACCACAAAACCTGTAGCTCCTTCCACTTCTAGTGGTATAGAAGTATTTGTTCAAATAGATACTGTTCTGCATGACTTTCTTTTTCCCTCATTGCATAGTATATATTCCAAGCATAAACACCAGTATGACTTCAATTTTCACATTTCTATTTTCCTTCCCATGGTGGTTTCCACATCAGAATTTTCAGAAGTCCCTTTCTTTTTCTTCTGGGAATATTCTCAGTGGAAGATTTTTTGTGAAGAGGAACGTTTTAGAGTTTACATTTAAGCTAGCAAGGTCTGAATTTGTTTTGTCTTGGGGAAAGGAGTAGGATGGTCAGAGCTACATGTGAAGGCATTGCAAATATCAGTATCTGCAGGTAAGAAGCCTATATCCTTTATTGGGTTAGGAATTTCTCCCATTACCATGAACAGAAACAAACCAAGAAGGTCTTGATGTAGCCAGGTCACTGCAATATCTTTCAGAGAGTAAGAGCAAGATCTTGTAATGGCTTGATTTCTTTCTTCATGAACCACAAACCCGTGTGTGTGAGAGAGAAGGGACTTAATTCTTTTTTGGAGATGTAGCTCTGCTGACTAGCATTGTAATGAAATGTAACTATATATTTCTCTCCAGGATTGGTAACCAAGAGACAATCCAGGCTGGGATTTTAAAACCTGATATTCAAATATGACTTTCATATCATATTTGGTATGTCTTCCTATTTGTAGCTATAAAGTCCAGACTCATTTTCCACCTGGGCTTTACTTAACAGACTCTTCTTGTGTGTTTCTTGCTCTGTTTTTAGATTGTTGGAACTAATTCTTCCCTGAATTTCCACTAATATCGACCTGTCAAAAAAGTATTGTTAGACATGAGGGACCTGGGTGAAATGTCTGGGTTTAAATACAACTGGTTTAATTTGCACTGAGCATTACTATAGTTAAGTGCTTCTCCTCCCTCTGCCAACACACACACACACACATTCCAACACATGATACCAAACTACTGAATTTGGTTATTAGATGTGGGGTTGTACAATTTTGTGTCACATTCACATCAGAACGTTACAATCTTCCAGATGTTCATACACAAGCCAAGGAGGTGGCAGTGACTGTGAGTTTTTATCTTGGTCCCACTGAAGTCACCTGGAAATTTGCCATCAGATTAATCAGTACTGTTAGACTCCCAGTAAGGAAGGTATGACCAATGTGAATGCAAAGTTATGTTAATTATCATAATTAAAATTCAGACTAGTGTTCAGTGCTTCAGCAATGTAAGCAACAGGTAATCCAAGATTTCACTTTCCCAGGGAAATAAAATATTTTTCCTGGCCTCCTATGATTTTCTTGCACAATTTTACAATGTCTCATGTATTTTAGGAGATTTTTCTAAGAGGCTTGTCTTTTTTATGATTCTTTTGATGTGTTTTGTTTAAAATCTGTACTTTTAATGGGTTTAATATACCCAGAGAATCTGAAAGGCACCAGTAAGGAAAAAAAGTCTAAACAGATAAATAAAGAACACAAATACATGTACATGTTTTACCTCAAAATGTCAACCCGTCTGTGTTAATATGGGAGCTTTGAGGAGACCACATAACATTCTTCTCACTTTTAAAAGACAGATGCCCAAACTTTGCTCAGTTGAGAATCATACTTCACTTCAAATGAGTAAATTATCATCTTAAGTAATATATTTGAGCTGCATTTTATTTCAAGTTAGATTTCCAGACCTTTGATACATAGCAGCTCCTTATAAATGTTATGAGAGCGCTGCTGGATATTTCCATCTTTAAGAGGAAAACAATTCCAGGGCTGAGAAAAAAAGATGTTAAGTACAGCATAGGAACACAGACCTACATAGCAGAATGCTGGCACAGACATCAAGCATTCAGCCCTCTATATGCTAAGCAACCATAAAATCCCAATCCTACCCTGGTTAAACATCTTAAAAATCAAAATATTTTAATGCTGTCTGTGTTGCAAGGGTCCAGATCCTCCTCTAACACATAGAATTTGTCTTTTAATACCCAGTTTAAGTGAGCAGGTTAATAACTCTTTCTTTTTTTAGGCCAGTATTAAGTTTAAAAAGTTTTTCAGCTGGTTTGGTGTTTTACATCTCATGGAATAGGAAACATCAGTTCACCACAGTGGTGTCGTTTGCCTGCTTTAAGGGCATGGGCAGAAGGGCAGGGCCTGTGTTCATCATTTAGAAATACGTTGCAAGGGAAAGAAATGGGAGGAGGATGTCTTCTAAGATACAATTAGGGAATAGGAAAAGGTTGCTTGGCTGTTGTTTTTGTCGTTTTTTTTTTTTTTTTTTATTTCTCATACATCTGCACACACACACACAAAAAAGCCATCCCCTGTGTTTGGCCACAAAATGTGTTTGTAGAGAGCCATTCATACATGGATGAACACCTCTCACTTTCTTCTGGTGTCTCTGTTGGTTTGTTCTGTTTCATTCTTTCCTGGCTTGTAATTTTTAAATGATTGTCTCAAATGTTGTTGCAGACTTTTGATTGTTAATTTGGTTTTTAATTGCCTTTGAATATTGTGTCACCCCAGCTGCCTTCTGTGAGGTGAAATTTCAAATACAATTTGAAATATTTCAAATACAATTTGAAATACAATTTGAAATATTTCAAATACAATTTGAAATACAATTTGAAATGTGCATTCTGCACTCCTTAGAGGTGCCCACAGCAATTGTGGCTTCAGGGTGCTCTTTTATACTCTTCTCTGAATGATGGCAGAGCTTAAACTTGCCTGAGATGTTATTCAGTGTATTGATTTCAGACCACAGGGAATATAAGTAGCCCTTCCATGCTTAAACTATATCAAAGCACAGCACAATAAACTGGTTTCTTTACTATAACATAATTTGTCTGTGATTGACAAAAATTCTTCATCTTCGTCTTTACTCCTGGCAAAAAAAACAAAGGGTTTTTATGATGGCAACTTTCTTTTTGTGCATGTTTTAATATAAAAAAAAGTGGATTTCCTTTTTTTTTAACTTTTTTGCAGTGCATCTGTGGGTTGGTTGAAGACAGAAGATGGTCAAGTAGCAATGAAGTACATCATTATAATCAGAGCAGTCACTATGTCACAGGAGTATTTCTCACACCATATTACATCATTGCTTACAGAATCTCAGCCTCCTGTTTAGGTGCCTTTCAATGACAGGGAACAATTCTTCCCCAGACAAAACCATCCAGCTAACAGCTGAAGTCACAGCTCAGTTTGCCTCTTGGCTGGGATACACATTCCATCTGGAGCTCTATCAAGACAGTCCAGGGAGGTCTGGCAGCTGAATAATGAACTCTAAGTAAATAGGTCACTACAACACATTGTTTCTGTGTTACTGGAGTTTCACACGATGTTGGATTGGTTATGAGCTTGCAGCCTGGATTCTCATCTCTCTAAGTGGGTTAACTTTACCTTCAAAACTCTCTTACTGTGAGAACTTCTACGATTCACCTCCCCTAACCTCAGATAGCAGAGCTGTCAATGTCTGACTCACCAAGGCCACCACGATGTTCTTTTTTTGCACACTCCTTGACCATGTGCAATAATGCATGTGTTCACATGTGTTTAGATGTGTGCTTTCCTTAAGAAGAAAGAAAACTTGCTTTTAACACCTATTCATCATGTCCATCATACTCTAACTCATATTTTAGCAAGTACACTTAATTTTTCATCTTGGTCTTTGAGAAGTCATTTTGTAGTCTGCATCATGCTGCATGTATCACTGGGATTTTCTCAGAACTCACAGCAGGCATCTCTCTGGTTGTTACTTACCAGAATTACAGCAAGAGTTGTGCTTTTTCTGCTTTTATTCTCTCTCTTTTAAGGGACAAGTTTGATCCTTTACCCCTCAGTTTGAATACCCTGAATGCTTAGTCAGGCTTTCTGAATCCTTGTATCCTGCATCTCGTTTGGACTTGTAATTAGAAGTCCCTTAGTCCCTTTTGAGATGTACTTGGGATAAAGAGAAATCTGATATGTCCAGTTATTATTTTTGCTGCTAGCAAAGACACACTCCATGTGATTCTTGTCATCTGTCAGAAGCCAGAAGTTCACTAACAGGACAGATTTTCTCCTTTTGATGGCAAGCATCATTCTTAGACTTTTTCTCCATCTTCCAGCCGACCTATAGCAATCTTATTTCTTCTCAAATAATACTGATTGCTTCTGGGTGTAATGGGTTTCTCAAACTATAAATACAAGAAACACAAACTAGTTATGCACACAGGACACCAACTAGTTCTCCTTTAATTGTCCTTTCAGATTTTTTTGCCCACCAAAGGTTAGTTACCTGGATATTTCTATTTATTCCTGGTTGCACAGAGACAAATATTTCAAACAAGACTATGCTCCCTCTTTCTGGAAAAAAAAACAAACCACAGTATCAAGTATGAAAGTTACAATACCCTATCTGCAGCAAGAAATATATGGACAAACAGACCTGCTGAATCCTGGGATAAATCCTACAGAGATATAAACTGCATGAGGTGTATGCAGTCCTAGGTCATGAAGTATCTGTGCCTGAATGTTTGGATTTATGTTTGTTTTACACATCGCTCATAATTCTTTTTCTCATGCTATCTCTTCCACAGTGAGCCCTTCCCTCTCTCTTTGCATTTATTTCTTTACCCCTGTTCTCTTGGAGGAAAATCTGAGCTGGGATTTTATTTTATTTCCACTTAAATCATTGAAATGTGGAATTCTTTGCTTCAGGGATTTAAACTAGGCTCTCAAGGCTACCTTTGCAGACTCCTGTGGTTTTAGAGGACAGATTTTTCTGTTTTGTTTAAGAAGGTATCACAAGCAATGGCTCTTTAGAACTTTAAGCATGCAGTAAAAAAATAGAGATGACTAATAGCTATTTAGCAAGTAATGATGGCTTAGCAATATTTACCACTCCGATTTAGCCTCTCTGGCTCCATTACTTAGGATATTTTCCTGAATTAAATTTGCCTCTGTTCTATAGCCAGCAGCTGTCCACAGGAAAGAAAGAAAAAAAAAAAAAGTCCCAAATCCTCCAGAAATAATGATTTCATATTTCTAATAGGTGCCTTTAACTGCACAATCAAAACGGTCTCTTGTGCCCTCTAGCATGTGTTCTGTCCTCATAAAAACCTTCATGCCAAACAGCTAGGGAAGCACAGGCAGAATAAATTAAAACTGTTAATGGTTTTTCATGGTGCTTCATTTTGGTGTATGTAATAATTGATCCACAGAAAGGGGAGAATGCATATCCTTTGCTGTGGAATTTTGCTTTGGAGCTGAAGTTGATAACCACATTGGGCCTGTTTGAATGAGGATGTTCATATGAAGTCTGTGTCTGTTTCCCAGCCTCAAACAGACTGTGCTGTTTTTCCATTTATGTCTAAGTGTCACAGTATTCTGTTTCTAAACCTTAGGTTAGTTCATCTTGAGACCAGCTGTTCTAAAGCATTTAAAGGAATACAAGGATATGCCTAGTTAATATTTTCTTTAGCTCCAATAAAATTGATGTCTTAATATATTTAGCCTGAAATTCACTAGACAAATCTGTTTCTGGTAACTTATGTGGAGCTGTATGTCAGGCTGAAATGCACTTTTTTTTTCCTCAGAAACTTTGCATTATTATGATATTTTAAGACACTTATTGATATAGATACCTTTTCCCCCCATTTAATTTCTTTTTTTTTTGTTCGTTTTGTGGTTGTTGTTTTGGGTGGGGATTTTTTTGTTTTGGTTTTTTTTTTTTTTAGGGAAAAAGAAAAAAATATTTTTTTCTCCTTTACTATTTTAAGTGACAGCAAAATATTTGCTAAAATACTGCCAATGCTGCCTGTGGCTGCTGAATCATTAATTTGTTTATTAAAGCAGTCGGTTTTAATTTAATAGAGACTTCTTAATACCCAAATCTAAATTTTAAATACAGTGTAAACAAACAAACCAACAAGCACAATCTGGGTCTTAAAATCAAGTAAGGATTTTTTTTTTTCCTAAAGGTTTCATCAATATTACATGTAAGAAAGGGCTATAGCAGCTACACATTGACAGTTCTGATTTGTAGCAGTGTAAAAAAATTGTCAGAACTGAATTTCAGTTATACATAAATTAGTTCTTGGACTCTGTTATGTTCTTTCAAGCCACTACTTGTTGAGGCTGGTATTTTTGAACACTGCTAAGGAACACTATGAGTTATTAAAGACTCTCTATCATTCAAAGAGTGACAGAACTGATTGCCACCAAAACATGACAAAACATGTACTTTCTGAACTTTAAATCATCCAAGAAAGTGTATTCAGGACAAAATACTTTTCTTCTGGAGTAAACACATATGTCAGGTCAGAGATTTTAGGAGCAGATTTAAGATTCTTTCTCTGAAGAATCTGAGATACCAGAACTTGAGGATTCAATGGGAAAGAGGATTCCTTTGACAACTTAGAAGCTTTGAGTCATGCTCCACTTGAGAAATCCTCTAAGATTTTGCATAAGTGAAAGCTGCATAAGCAATTTAAGCAGGCACTTGAAAGTTTCATGGCTTAAAGATATATTTTTGTCTTGTACAGCAAACAATTTTAAAATGCATGAACTGTTTCCCTAATTCACTGAAATGTAATTTATGTTTTTGATACTCCTTTGAGATTTTAGTTTGCAAAATAGCCGATCAATACATAGGGTATATGATTTTTTTTCCCCCTAAAGAAAAGAAGTTTAAAGGGGTTCCCCAAAGCTGTAACCAGCTATTCTTCCTGAATCAGGTTCTTAGTTTATAAAGGTTTAGGAGAACCCACAAGTTCAAAGTTATAGTTGATAAACCCTTTTACCAGAATCACCCTACTGAACAGAGGGTGATATTTAACATGATTATGTAACTTTGAGTTTTGTTTAAACTCATAAAACACAAATTCCCTGATTTTGCTAGTCCTACTGTACCAAATAATGTGGAAAATATTGCTCTCCCCAAACCTCAGGTAGTTTTCTTGTATAAAAATATGTTCTAACTCTCCTGAGCATAGTAAGCTCCGCTGTACTACCTTATAAATTTACATTTTTACAGAAAAAAAAAAAAGAACTAACTTTTTCTAACAAATTATTGCTCTAAATGTGTGAAGAGTTTTGCTCACTAAATGAAGAAAAAGAAATCCTATCCTTCTGCACAGTTTTGGAAGTATATAAAGGGATGGATGAGCCATGGAGAATACAAGTCTAACATTTCACAAACTCTGTAGGGACTTTTTTTCAGCTCCATTTGTGCAGGTACCAGAGGAAGGCAACATCTCTTCCTGTAAATGATAACAAAAGACCATTAGATATTTAGGTAGGGAGTTGAAATTTGTTTGATTGTAACCCAAAATGTGTATGTTAGAAAAATATGTGCAATATATTGTAATTTTTGCATAGAAGTCAGAGCATGTTTAAATCATAGGAGACTTTCTAAATACAGAGCATGGGAACTATGGTGCTGAAGCAGCTCAGTGGTCCACAGTCTGATTTCTGATAGTGTTCAGCTGCTGGGGACAAGTTTGCAACAGACAGACATGAAATCTGTCCTGCTTATCCTTAACCCAATCACATACTGGCTGCCCTTTGCTTTACAATGAGAAAATTGATATTCCACAGATGAAATGTGTTTTATACAAAGAAAATTTCTATTTCTGTTAAAATATTTTTTTTTAAGTTACCAAATATGTCTATTAATCTCTTCTTTTGGTTTGGAAGTTTTAACTTTTCTTGTAAAAAGCAGAAAATTTTAGAAAGAAGACACTTTAAGCATGATTTTTTTTCTCTGCAGGAAATTTTTGTGGAGGTTTCAATGGATCCTTGTTCTTGCTTCCAGCTGAACACTATAATTTAATATTCTTATTATTCATGTATTTTGAATCTTGGTAAGCCAATGTCCTGAGTGATATTTTCTGGCAATCAAATTATACAATTGTGGATTTCTTGAAAAAGAATTTCCTTTATTCTGTGTGGTTTATTCCATTTTCTCCAACTGCCATTCTCCATTTAAGCTGGAAACAAAGATGAACAGCACTTGCCCATGCAGTTTTTCTGCCCCATTCAGTGTTCTGCTTTGGTCTCTCTTTATCCTCACATCTGTTTTCTCTGTGAAATGGAAATATTCCTAAATGTTCCTAAACTTTCTTGTTTCCCAGTTCTAAACCTTCTTTAAATCTTCACACAGTGTTTACAGCCAGCATGCTGGAGGGACTGTTTCTGGCCTCAGACCATGCATGACTCTTACAATGCAGGCAATGTTGTTGAAGGTAAGGAAAGGTGATGGATGGAGATAGAGAGCATGTGAGGTGGTGGAAAGTAGCACTGAGTGTATAGAAAAACTGAGCTCAGTAGATTTGTGAAAAGGACAAGGATGAGGCAATGAAATGTGCATACACTTTTGATAACTGCATGCAGCCTGTTACTGCTTGACACCCCCATATGCAATTCTCCCATACAGAGATGCAGTCAAAGGAATACCAACCCTCCATACCACTATATAATTATACAATGCATTATACTGCATTTTTGAGCAGTAAAGCAGAATATTGTTTTAAAATAAAAAGAACAAATTTTTAAAAAGAAAAAGAATAGACCCCAAATCCTGTATGACTTTTCCTGTTCTCAGCAAACTCTAAGTAAACTCTATAGAGATGGGAGAAATGAAGGTTATCTTTGTGCCACATATTCCATTTGCCAAGAAGCAAGAGATTCACTCACAAGTTCCATTATGTGTTCATAAATTGCAGAAGAGTTCCTTATGTTTGTTTTCATAAACAGTGTTTACTGTCCACTGATAAACTGAACAAACCTCACTGAATCACAGCCCTCAGGCTTCATGGCAAACGGAAGTCTGTATATTAGGGTTCAGCTAAGCCAACCTCCTAAATCAAGCTGGGAGAACAACTGTTTAAAGTCTACTTACAACTTTCATTACTCTTGTTTTGTGTCTAATCTTTGTAGCCTTTGGGTCAAATTTAACAATAGATTCACAATGGCATTACCTTTGCTTGAATTGACTAAAATTTACACCAGAATCACTCTGGTAATTTGAAGCCTTTTTTATTTTAATTTTTTTTCCTATGAAAATCTCTCTCACTCAGGAGCACTTTGGACCTGAAGTGAAATACTTTAACACCACCACATCTGGTTTTTCCCACTCTGGAGGATATCTTTTCAGACATTCTCCATTTCATGAATATTAATGTTCACTTTATGAACAACATTTGCCCATTCTGCCACAAATCAGCATTTTTACAAAATGTCAAATACTCTGCAGAAATACCAACTCTAAACTGTCCAGAAAGAAGCTCTGCCTCCAAAGTTATCTCTGGATATCATGTCACATGTTTAAGTTCCAAGAGCCTGAACTGAAGTCAATATTTGTAAACATTACTGCTGTATTTTTTCAGCTGAAAAATCCAGCCTGATAATCTAGGATCCAACTGGATTGGGATCAGTGTTAGATGAAACCATGCATTATGTAGGAATTTTATGTGAAATAAACTGTCTGAGCATAGCTTGTGGATATATACACAAGGCTCAATTCATCTGGGGAGGACTTTATTCTTATCATCCATCAGCCAAAGTGAAGTTCTCACTGTAACTCCACTGTAGATTGTATTTAATGTAAACTTCCTGAGTCAAATACCATTATTTCTAAAATAACTTGAAAAAAATCATTTGCATATTTCTCAGAATGTCACTTTGGGATATTGGTCAGACTTATAACCTGTACAGACCTGACAATTGTTTCTGCTCCTAAAATGCATATATTGTGACCATTGCAAAAGCTTTGTAGGTTTGGTAGAAAAGTGAATTTTGAAAGTAGCCCAAAATGCAGTATTATGTGAACCAAAAGGCTTACCTCTGAAAAGCACCATTAACTATCAGGTCTGTACAGAAAAAAATTCATTGTTTATTGATGTATCAATATAACACCCAAAGAAATATTGCTAAATTCAAATATTATATAGCTCTAAATTACTGTAATAATTGTAATATGTCTTGATTAATGAATAAAATGGAAATTACTGTGGTAGCACAATAATTTGATCAGGGCTTCACAACGAGTCTGCAATGTGCTTTGTGATACTAAAGACTGAGGCCAGTTCTTCTAATGGCAGGAACACAGTCGGTCTGGAGCTGCAGATCATGCAGAAATGCATCTCAGGAGTAATTGCACACAGACTCAGTAAAATGCCTAAAGCAGTGGACCAGATTTGAGTGCCATTTCAATAACCCTGTGGTGACGGAAGTGTGCCAGGGGAAGTCTGTCTAAAATGCTGGCTGAACTGGTGCTGAAGTGGAAGGGTAATTTAGGGTATGGTCTGTAAGGAAGATGTGTAAAGCAGCAATTTCAGTGTGGGGCTGCATATTGGGTAATCCTTGGTCTTCCCTGAAAATATCCATCACACTGGAAATGCATGTCTGGTTTGAAGATGGTTTTCTCTTTCTATATATTTTTCCTTCCATTTATTGTACTGTGGCATAATTCTATATGGTTCTAACTACTGAAATAGAAGGAAAATGCATTTCTACTCTTCACTGATTTCTCAACCATTATAGCTTGGTTTTCTCTGTTCTCTCCTCTCTAAAATTGACTTTCCTATTCCATATTCAGATAAATAGACAGTGACTCAATGCTATTGGTTTAGCTGAATTAGATGAACCTCTCAACGATTCAGATTCTTAGATTTTGATTTCTAGAATTTGCCTTTAACTAGACTGCAGAAATTATCTGAGATAACTGAAGAACTTGTGAAGGCTGATGGATCATTCTGGACAGACAAAATCAAGGTTTCTGATTTTTTTGTTTTTGGACGTTAACAGTTCTGACACCAGCTACAGGCTAAAAGCTCAAACACTAATATTGATAGGCAACTGAGGGTAGAATTTTCATACTTCATTTGACATCAAAGAACTAGTATCTCAAAAGCTTTTAGAAATCTAGACTTCTTAGTCTTTCCCATCTTTCATTTACACTTCTAACTGCATAGTCATGGGGAGCATATTAGGCAAAATGAAGTTCTGATTTGGAAAAGTTAAACTAGAAGACAGGTCCACAGACTGAATGTGAGGAATATCAGATATTATTAGTCCTTGATGGGAATATGCACATGTACAGCAGGTGCATTGATGTCTGTTGCTCCTGGATACAGAAACAAGAAATAAAAATACCAGAGCCAGCATAATCTCACTCATTCCAGAAGAACTAACACTTTGTTTTCCCTTAAAGCAAATTAGATATTGAAGACTTCAAATTACCAGATTCTCTAGTCAAGGAAAGCAGAGATCTATTACTTATTGCTGAGGCCACCTACCTAGTTCCTCCTCTCAACAAAGAACATGAAAAAGAAAGCGCAGTCTGATTGCAATAATTCCTGGATGTCTAAATATTATTCTCTGTTCAGGGTCTTCATGATGCAACTATGCTGTAATCATGCAAACTAATCTAAAATCACCCAAGGAGCATCTGTAAGTATAACTTGACACAGAGATCACATGCTGTGAGGAGGGGTGGCCAGCACTAGATGCCCAGGGAGGTGGTGAGGTCAACGTCACTAGAGGTGTTTAAGAGGAGACTGGATGAGGCACTTAGTGCCATGGTCTAGTTGATTAGATAGGGTTGGGTGATTGATTTGACTTAATGATCTTGGAGGTCTCTTCCAGCCTGGCTGATTCTGTGATTCTGTAATGGTTTGCTGTGGCAGTGCATAACTTTTTCTCGGATATGCCTTTGAAATTATCTGCTCCAGTGTTGAGGGGAGGAGTTCTGCTCATTGATGGGGCTGACAGAGATTTTGTTTCTAAATAATCTAATTTTTATTTGTGTAAAGTGATTAAATATTATTGAGGCAGATGTGTGGAGAAGAAAAGGGTGTGCATTCAACACCAGTAACTGAAATACTGTTCGAATGGATCATGCTTGCTAATACTTCAGGGGTCAGGAAACATTGTTCCCTTCACCTTTAGCTGATCCTGCTGCTTTATCAAAAGGGATATTGCTGAAAAACAAACAAATAAACAATACTCCAAACAAACAAAAATCTTTCTCAATACTTTAGTGCTAGTATTTCCCTTCATTAAAGTATAATTTCCACTCGAGAGCATATAAGAAAAAGAATGCTCTGGATTTCTCTTCTTTGCATGCCTGCTAAATCAAACTCAAATCATTCTGTGATGTGGAGCCACACCGTGTTGATCTCTGTAGTGGTGATCTGAAAAAAAAAAAAGGTGCATTGGTCATTGTAGAGAATGAGAGATAAAGTGAAAAGAAAGAGAGGAAGAAGCAGAAATAACAAAGTGGGAATGAATACATAGAAGTGTTTCATTTACCAAAAACATCCAACCAAAACTTGCTTGGCCACTAAATCTTACAGAAAATCTAATTTTTCCCCCTAAAATTTCCAAAAAGAAACTTAAAATTATTAACAGTTGATTTTAATTACCTTTAATCAGCCATGACAAAATTGCCTTGATGACATTTAAATAGCTGTAACCAGGTGCTGGAGTTAACACTCCCCTGAAATGACAAACGAGCATTTACACTGCCAGCCTGCACTTGGCTCACTTTCAGACTTAGTTTTTGGACAATTTTATTATTTTTTTTTCCTATCAGAGAATGTTTAAGCTATGCAACACTTCATTGGGAGGGAAAAGTAATTATCTTTTGCAGTTGGTGAAAAGCGTAGGTTGTTTAAATCCTGTTCCTATCATTGAAGCCATGGACACAAGTTTGAAGTTTGTTAACACTCTGCTGTAATCTCTGAGCTGAGGTTAGAAGGCAGCGTAGCAGTGTAAGGAAAAAGTACCAAACAGCACAGCAGCGACAGAAATATGAACAAAAGAGTTTTTAGCATTTAAAGTACATATCCTTCCTATCTCATAATCTGCATAATTCTACATTGACAGGGAAGGGATCAATTCCACACATAACTGGCTCTTGGAAATCTGATTGTTAGAATTACAATTGTCCAGCTGTGGGAACACCACAACTTCTGCATGGAATGGAGAGCACACTCCCATGGTATCTGTGACAGGGAGCTAATCATTAAATTAGCATCATGAATAGTTTAAGAACACATGCAATTTGCAACACACCTTTAAGAAAAAATCTTAGAGAGTAGATAAAACCACAATTTTATTTTTGCTTAAATTTTCTTTGTATGTTCATCTTATTTCTTTATAAAAGATTGCTTATTCCCTCTGAATGTTCTTAATTTTGCTTTTTGTTTGCTTTTCTTGCTGTTTATCATTTGTAAAAAAATGTTCTTTCTCCCTTGAAGGGACCTTTTTATATTTTGCCATCTACATTATGAACTAATTAAACAGAGAACGTTGGTATTTGGAAATGCAATTCCTTTCAGATTACTTTTTATTCCAATTAATTTTGATTACTTATCTTGTTACTTGGAAATACAATTCCTTTACGATTGCTTTTCATTTCAATCGATTGTGATTACTGCTCTTTTCATTAAACACCAATCCATCTTTTTCAGCTGAATTCAATCTCTTCACTACAAGCAGCTCCTTATTAGTTTTATCTTTTTATTTCATGTCTTCCCCCTCCTTTACTCTTTTCTTGTGTTAGCTTGCATTAAAATGAATCACCTTTTTCCCCCTACCAGCACCAGTTGCAATTTCTTTTCCCGTCAGCAGGAATGAAGTAGTGAGTGAGAACTGCAGGAAGGCTGTCAGTTGTTTATTCTATGGCCAGTGCTATCTTAGAAGGCAGCTTCCTGAAGAAGCCGTGCTTACAGTAGCAAGGGAAGCCAGCAGTGACTCATGGCTCAGCACCCCACTTATCACAGCCGCTGAAAGCCGGAGCATCCCGTCCCTGCTGCCGTCCGGAGGGTTGCTCTGTCCCCTTGCCTGGCAGGGGCTTTGTCTGGAGCCAGCAGGAGCTGCCTCCCGTCAGCAGTATGAAATAGCTGGACTCTCCTGGCTTGCTGATACTTCCAGAGATTGTGGGCTGGCAAATATCCACTATAATCACATTTTTATTTAATCATTTTATCAAATCCAAGGGCTGTGCTGCACTTCCAGGTAGAGCAGGATGTTTGGGAAGTGATGGAGCCAGCTCTGCTGCTGCGTCCCTGTCTTGGGACTCTCCCAGACTTACCACCCTGGCTGAGGGACCTGGGTAGAAACACGAGACATCTGGAGGGAGGAGATTCAGATCAGGATCCAGATTCTGCAGTGTGGGTCTGGAGGGAAAGGACTCCTTCCTATTTAAAACAGTTCTTTCCTGCTCCCTAAGTCTTATAGCTTACCTGTAACCGCTTTGTGTTAGCAAAGAAAATCTAACCTCAAACATACTTTATCCATCAATTCTTCAGGGATTGCAGTTTAGCCCCAAAAGAACTGTTACCTTCCTCAGACCTTTCCTTGCTAACCAGCAAATTATGGGGGGGGAAAAAAAAAGTAATCTTACTTAGTGCTTTTGCAACTCCATCAAACTCTTTTCCCCACAAACATTCAACAGCATCCATGGGGGAGCTCCTAAGTGGGAATGACCAGAGGCATTATATGAAAGCTTCAAGAACAGAGCTACCAGCTCCTGCTGGCATGGATAGCCAGGCCCCTGGAACTGTCATGTCTCTTATTTACATGGTGAAGTGTAAATGGGAACTTAGAAGTATATGGGACATGAATTATTGAAATAGATGGTTGCATAATTCTCAGATTAAAAAGGGTGCTTAAATTTATTTTCATTTATTTGTTTAGTATAGTGCAGCAAGTACATAGTGGAAGTTTTCTAAAGGAAGTTTTGGAGATAGGTAGCAAAGCTGCAGCTAGGAACATTATATACAAGTACAGGGTATTTATACAGTAAACAAAGAAAGACAACACAAAATTGCAATAATTAAACCCTCCCCAACTTTCAAAGGATACATTTAACTTCAGGCTTCTAGGTATAACTCAATTTTTAAATGACAGAAATTAGGGGAAGAAACTGGCATTTATATTATTTCACAGTTGTCTTTGTGTTTCTGGCAGGTTCCTCCAATCCAACAGCAAGATTCAGTGCAGCAGATCTTAGGACTTTGCCTTTCTCACTTCCCATTTTCTAGTTTTACAGCTGGTTTTTCAGGGACACTATTTCGCATATGTAATGTGCTTTTTTTTTTTTTTTTTAATCTTTAACATACCACGGAGTTTGTCTCTTGCAAAGCACTTTGGGAATCTTCTTGGAAAGCTGGCAGGAGGAATTTTAATGTGATATAATATTTTTAATATTGTATGAAATTAAGAAGCAACACAAGCAGTGTTATTATACATAACTTTATTTGAGTCTGCAATTTTTCCTGTATGGTTTCATGCATATAAATGCAATATCCAGGGTCTGGCCATGTGTTAACATCTCACATTTCCTTTCCTGCCACAAATGCTGCTTATTATAATAGTATGAACTGAAATATGTATTTTTATTGCTGTTCCAAATGAATAAGAAAGTAGAAGCACACAAATATGGATTTGTTTTCCAGTATTACCTATGTCTGTCTTATGGTCTGATAAAAGTTTTAGTCGACACAGCACCGAATAAACGTAGCCCTGTACACTGTGTTTGCTCAAATGTTTAACTTGTGAAATTTAATGAAATAACAATTTAAACAGATAAGGATTAGTCAAATACAAAAACTATCAGAAACAGTCACAGACTTCACAATGAAATTCTCAACCATTATCAGATGTAGGAAAACCACCTAAGAATCCATTAAAAAAATGGTTTCAAGCTCCAATAAGTTAGATATAATAGACCTTTTTTGTCAAACACAAAAATAAATATTATTGATTTTATGAATAAATACATTTTCTTAAATGATTTAGAAAGCTCTGTTTATTCATATACAGACAGTGTTTAGAATATGTAGTAGCCAGTATGTCTGCAGATATATTTATGTTGGACTGTTTAGATTGGCTTCACCTCTGTAATAATTTATAACAGTTTCAATGTAAACCTGCCATTGAGCAGGTCATAAAGGTCCTGCATTTTAACCATCATAATTTCAGATAAACCCACAAAACTATTTCTTGCAGGAAAGCTCTAGTTAATCCTTGAATATCATTGGGATGGAATTTTTTTTTTTTTTTATTTACCCAAATTTAAAGAGCAATAAAGGGCTGCATTTTAATGGTGTTCGATATTCCAGTGCTGGTGATAATTTAAAATACATACATTTTGTTTTGTTTTACAGCAGTAACTCTTCATTGACACTTATTAATACAAAAATTCTGCCCTTCAATTGCATTCAGGTCTTGCTCAAAAGAGAAACCTACTGTTCATTCTTAAATGTTTCATTGTGCACTAGAAATGCTAACATAAATACAGCAGTGTTTTTCCACCCTAAATGAAGATAGATCAACGCCATTTGTTTTTCACTAATAGAAGTTTCTTAAAGGCATAGATTTTTGGAAGTGTGAGCACTATTTATTTAATTTCTAAATTAAAACCCCCACTGTTTTCTCAAAAAAAAAGAGAGCATTTTCTACAAAAATTCTACCAATATCCTTATACTCAGTGAAAGGGTTTTTTTGACTATTAAATGCTAAGCATTTTTCCAAAAGCTGCTGCATATTAGTATATATTTTTAGTATCTTAAACAAACAATGAAAAAGTGAAAAAAAAAAAAGTAAATGAAACAGTTGATTTGGTGGGGCATGGTTCTTGGTTCCTTTTTAGTAGTTTAGGATTTTGTTTGGGGTGGTTTTGTTCCTTTTATTAGTTAAGGAAAGCTTCTAGCTTTTGTATCTTCCATTGAGCATCTTCATTTTCTACTCCAACAACAAATGAGGGGTTTGCCTCCTGCTCTCTTAAACTTCAGTTCTTACCCAGAAAGCTCTGCAACTCATGTGGATCAGTAGAAGGACACAGGACCTATAGGAGATCTCTCACTCTCTTCTGGCTCTCTCTTGACTTCTGCAGTTACAAGCTTTGCAGGTGTGCAATGTAATTGCTATTTTTCTTCCATGCCCTCCACCTCTGATCACTGAAGCCTGCCAGCTTTTGTCCTTACAGTTTGGCTTGCCTGACAACTTCCAAACAAGAACTGCTGGAATTTTAGACAGTGAAGTTCCAGACTGCAGTTTTGATGTTGAGGATGGTGAGGCACAGCTTGTTAATGAGGATTTTCCCTTCTTCACAACTATTTGAGTGATCCCAACCAGCTACCATAGGGGGAATTTCCTATTTTTCTTTCCTGGTGCTTTGCTTATAGAAATATAGTAAAACAGAAAAGGCCACCCTGGCTTTGCTCTGTAAATATTTAAGTACGGGCTATGTGGACACATAGCAGGTATAGACCAGACTCAAATGATCTTCAGGTGATGGTCTGTCTAATCTAATCTAATTATTCCTGGATGTGGTACATGGTGCCTCCGAATTTATGTGTAGTCAGGGCAGGAAGAGATTTTAATTGCACTATTTTCCTAGTTACACTCTCTAACAAAGTCATACTTGACATAAGAAGTGTTGGCAGGAATGCTGCTTTATTCACAGCACATGAGACAATGGCTGATACCATGTTTAATCATCTCACAGCATTAGCAAGGAAGCTGGATGAAATGCACCTTCTCTACCTACTAGCACATAAAAGAACAGACATTAAAACAGCCTGCTCTGCTTCACTGTCTTTTTCCCCCACTGCCTGCCCCTGGCCCCTTATAGACCTATTAAAACAGATTTTCTGATATTTTCTTTTCCCTCTCACTCTCTTGAGCTTTTTGCCAGCCTGCCTCCTTCTGATTTTTTAATTTCTTCTGCGTGCAGCATTATGCTTCCTTTGCTGAGGTGGTGTCAGATTCTCTGCTGTGTAAATTGGCATGGATACGAGCACTCAGAGGCTCTTTGCCAGTTTACACTGAGAATTTATCTCTAAACAATTATACCTCAGCAGTACCAAAAAAAAAAAAAACAAAAACACACTTAAATCAACAGAAAATGCCAGAGAACTTTTGGGTCCAAATCCCATGGCCTTCAGTTTCTTAAACTGGAGAGACTACCAAGAAACAAGGACATGGAAAGGGAGTTCAGGGAGAACTCAGGGCACAGGCAGGCAGTTCTCTCAGCAGAATAACACTAAATGCCTTTCTGTCAGTCCCATCAGAAGCAAATAAGAATGAGTAAATCAGTTAGTACTTATGATAAAAATGTTAGTTTGGAATTTATTTCTCACCTTGGTTGTAAATGGCATAACCTTGCAGAAACAGTGCTTGACAGGAAGACAAACATAGATGTGGTAATTTTATCATAATTTCATAAAAAATGGCAAATATGAAGGGTCATCTACTACATTAATGTGCAACTCTTGAAGACAGTGAACCAGAATAAAAGAAGCCATGAAATAGGGAGGTGTGCAAATCTGTTAAACAAAGGGTGTGATGTCTGGCCTCTCATCTGAACGTTTGTTATCCCTCTCATCCTGGGTTTGTTATTTCACAAAGCCAAAGCATGAGATATTGAGGATATATTGGCTGACAGCTTTGTGCTTCTGATCACCAGTTAAATTCTGCTCATCTGCATGCAAACTGCCCCACTAACTTCAGCAGCTATATTAAAATTGGTATTGTGAGCAAGCTTTGGCTTCAGCACTTACTGGGTCTTCAGCAAAAGGAGACTTTTGTAGTCATGGAACAGGAAATGATTCTGTGCAAATATTTACCAGTGCTAGAAACTATGAATTTCACATTTACAATTACACTAATGTCTTCCTAGGGTAGAATGAATCATGTCTTTTCCTAACAGAATGATTTATCCCATAAATATTTGTTATAAAAGCAGGACACACTACACAAACCAGCAAGGAAATAATTTCATCTCTTCAATTAGAAGTACTCTAATTGACTTTTGACCTTGATAGTCCTGTAAGGACTAACACAAACTCTCTTACCCACTTTACTCTGTATCTGTTGTGTAGTGTTTAAATAAGGCTGTAATTCAGAGAGATGCTTCCTCTTGTTAAAATGTCAATAAAGTTCTTATTGTTTAAGGAAACTCCTGGTAAAATGTCTTGTGCTTCAACTGTGAATGTTTCTTCTTTCACAGTAAAAGATTCTGCCTTTTCTCTTTTAGTTTTTCTTCTTTCTGCACCAATTTAAGCTGTCCCTTGCAGACAGTTGTGTGTGCACTGCAGACCAAACCGTCATATCACAGCCAGTTTGTCCTGAGGGACGTGACCTTGAGTTTACCTATATCTACCTTTGGTGCTGCTGATGGATTTTTTTTCTTAAATGGATCCTAGTTATTAACTCTGTGACCGTACTGGGGCAATGTACAAAGAAACCAGAACGTGTGTTAAAGCAGGTTTATTTTATTTTATGGAGGATAATACATACAATCAAGACAAGGATAGAAATGATGGAGGAATAATAATCTATATGGCTCGACAGACAGCAAACTGAGAACTGAACACTTGCCTATCTCTGTAGAGAAAATTTTAGTTGATAGCTAAACTCACAATGGCATAGAGAATATTTTCTTCCTTGGTGTTCATACCCTTTGAGTATCCTGAATGTGAAGAAAATACAGTCATGTTTGTTTTCGACATTTCACCCACTGACAAGCCACTTGCAGAAACCATGAGGCCCCTTTCCAGTGAGTTTTAGACAGATGAGGAGACCCAGAGTACCACATTTCTTCTCTATATGCCTATTCTCCCTATCAAGAATAGTTGTGAGATTAACAAAGGACACCTACACCTCTCTTGTGTGTTATGTTTAAACAAAGATGACCAGAACAGTATTTATTGCAATTTTGATACAATCCTTTCTAGAAATTAAACTATGCAGTTGTACATTCTGCTGTCTCTGCCTTAGCTGTGTAGATAAAGTCATTATATGGTTCATTTCAAATGCTCTGTAATCCCAGGTCCTGTTAGAATAAGAAATGAGAATACCAAACCATGGAGCTTGCTGGGCTCTAGAGCAGCCAGGATGAGCTAAGGCAGCTGAGCCTTTCCTGTGAGCATTCCTTGGGTATCCCCTGGTGTGTGGAGTCAGAGAAGTATCTGAGGCTCTCTAGATACGAAAAGTGAGGATCCTTGGGTGCAGGTCCATGTGATCTCTTCTGCTGTGATGCACAAGAAATTCAGGAAATGGGCTGCAGCTGAGTTGAGACAACAAATGCTCAGAGTGTTACACAGTCAGGTCTCTGAGGTGCATGCAGTGACCACTACTGACATGGATACTGAGGAAAGCAGTAAAGGAGAATGGTTTGTCAAGGAGAAGATGACTCACGAAGTAAAATCAGTGTTTTGCATGAAATTCTACTGATGGCACAGCTTTCCTATACCGATGGGGACAGATGTAAAAGCAGACATAACAATTCTTGATTGACAGTGCTTCCATTACTAATGCAAATGCATAAGCTATTGCAAAGCAGGATCAAAAGATTTTGGAGCCCTTCAGGGCAAAAACCTGCAGCAACAAGTATCAAGACTGTGCTTTTTATTAATTAAATAAAATCTAGTAAATCTCCTTTCCTGCTGTGTTTCTTGCCTGCAGGACGGAGTGTGATGAAGGAGTCCTTTGGAACACGGATTCATTTATGCATGTCTGGTGTGCCTGAGTTAGACAAGTGAGAGCAACACAGCAAAGAGAGATCTCCAGGTATCCATTCTTTTTTAATTTTTCTTTCCTAGTTGGTTAAGTTTGTATCAAGTAACCCTGTCTGCTGCAAATGAGAAAGCTATGGACAACCAGTGAGCAGGTCCTGATCTGCATGGTGAGTTCTCTACTTAGTGAGTCTGGAATCAGTACAAATTCCTGATTGTATTATGTCATGTTAAGAAAAAAAAAATTAACTTGTTCTCATTTTAACCAGGTCAAAAATACACTCTCAGTGTCTGACTGCTCACTTTTTTTTGCCTGTTTTCATTCTATCTCTTCATGGCATGGGTAATGGAGGCTTCTAAACTAGAGTATCAGTAGCCTGACATTATAATTAGCATGTCATATTAATTTTATAACCAGTACCACTATTTTCTTTTTTTTTTCTTTTTTTTTTTTTCAATTTTCTGAACAAGAAGGGAAACGTTCCTGGACTTGCTTTCTTGTCTGGCATAAATACTAGGGAAGAAATGCTCTGGTTTTCAAATTTTTCTCACTGTTACTCTAAGAGGCAAAACTAAATGTATGTCCAAAACACTTTGCTGCCTGCAAAGTCCTTCTGTATTTTAATGTGCCTCAGTATGACAAAATAAGAGGACATCTTTAAGTTTAGTAAGTCTCCTTTTCCTGTGTACTTTAATTTATTTTTCAGGCTTTTCAAAGTGACTGTGCAGCACACTGTATTGAAAAAAAAAAAAAGCTTCTAGAAATGTTGGTCATGTCTAAAGTGAGAATAATTGGCCCTGACAGAGAGGAAAGTAGTAATTGGAATGAGACTTGTTTAAATAACAGTTTAAATTTTCTTTCCTTACTTTTCCGATTATGTGCACTATAAAGCAGGATTTCTTTGCCTTGGGTGTTTCACAGAGTCGTTTCTGTATGCAGCATGCCCAGTAGTAGAACTCAAGTAATAAGCTCAACTATAATTTGGATTAGACTTGGAGTTGAGCTTCCTTCCATACAAACAAGCCATTCAACTGGTATTAATGCTGTGTCATCAAAATGTTCAGTAGGCTGAAGCAGGACAGGCTAATTGCATTCTCTGCTTCTTCTAAGTTATCATCATTCCTTCCTTCTGAATGGTTAAATGGAAACTCAGATGCAATACTAGAGGAGGAAAAACATGCTTGCAACCTTGAGATATGAATGCACTTCAAGGTCTGTTAAACAATCTTCTCACTGTTAGTATCCAAGGAAGAGTAAAGTTGCTGTGTTTTTTAGCCCTTCCTCTATATGATTTGTATTGTTATTAAACAAAGCTTTGCTCAGAGCTGTGCAGAACAGGTGTTTTTTAAAAGCTTTGGACTATGTCAAGGTTTAGTACGGTTACATGACTGAGATAATTTTCCTATCAAGCACATCTGTCTCCAGCAGTAGATCCAGCCTCCATCTAAATAGTAGTGGGGTCACATCTGCCCTCCTTCAAAATATTTATGGCAAATATAAATCAAGACAGGGATTGATTTGAGAATCTGGAAGTATCAAGTGACATCTGCAGTGGAAAGATGAAATCTAAATGTGCCCTGATTTGCAGAATAATGTGTGAAAAAGATTATATGATCTTGGTAATTTCCTACTGCAGTTTTGATGGACAGAGTCAGAATTTATCAGCCCTGCTAATTTCAGATATCAGTTGCCCTTCTGACAGAGCTTGATGTTTGTCTCCTGAAGCTTCAGCTAAAACCTTCAGTGTGTTTTAGATTATCTCAGTTTGGTGTTTATTTCTTGGGGGGTTTGACTGGTAGGTTGGTTTGGGTTTGTAGTGTTTTTTCTTTTTTGCTTGTTTGTTGTGTTTGTTTTGAGGTTTTTGTTGTGGATTCCTTTTACTTGTTTGGTCGGTTTTGCTGCTGTTGATGTTTTTTTGGTTGTGTAGTTGGTGGTTTTTTTTTCTTTTTAAAGGAAACAAAGTCAGAGATGAAATTTGACTCCATTAATGTGAGTGATAAACTTCTGACTTCAGTAACAAAGAATTTAATTCTTCTAAAGGAGTAGCTGGTCCACTTTTTGAACAGTGGATCTGAAGTGTCTGAAATTCAATATTATAACAGCTTATGACTTTTGAGGACTGTTTTCCAGTTGCATCCATTTGACTAAAAAATTAGGAACTTTTAGAAGACCCATCTGTATGAAAACTACCTGGGAACTTAATAATACAGAGATGATAAGATGAGAGCAGACTCTTCAGTTCAGCAATATGTACATTTTGCTCTGTCTTTTTGCAATATAGATGATGTTACATCAGATATTGGTGCTTTTTCACCTGATTTTCTCTAATCTTCCCAAAGGTATTTAGTACTTTTAAATACTGAGTCACATAGAAACTATTTATATGTGGAAAATGCTAACATTTGAATGGAAGTTAGCATTAAGGCAGAATGTGGGAATTTTGTGGAAAATCCTGACTCCAGTAGCAAAATAAAAGTTTTGGCCACAAAAAAAAATGCTTCAGCTTTGTTTCAATTTTTCTTGAGGTGTATTAAAAAAAACACCTTACAAGAGAGTCAGTTTAGCTGCCCATATCTTTCTGATGACTCAGCCTTCCTCTGCTGAACTACAACTCCCACAAGACATCTATGGCTACTCCTTGTTGGGGAGCTGTGCAATCTCTACCCCAGGCCCTCATCCAGAGGTGGAGCTGGTGGGAAATGCTGACAAGCAGGGTGGGACAAGCACTCTGACTAGAATTATTGTGACCATCATCCTCTCAAACACACCTTGGACTCTTTTGCCACTTTTTTACAAGAAGCAGCTCTAGAGCTGGCAGCAACCTGTGATCCTCATCAGGGTTTTAAGTAAGTTTGGAAGCTGAAGAGCCTCCACGCACAAGAACAACACTGGGGTTGCATCAGACTGGTTTCAGTCTGGGTTAAATATGCCTGGCCTTGCTGTATTGCAGATCAAGAGTTCAAGTATAAAATGACACTATGTTTTAAATGAGTAGTTTCAGTGTAAGCAGCAGCTGCAAGTGCAAAAAGCAATGATATTGCCATCACACCCCTAACAGTCAAAACTGTTTGGAAATCTCATTTGTTTTTCATTAGTTACCGCAACAGTTTGAATAAAATCCTGTTCAATCTCAGCAAAGAGTACTTTGGAAATGTTAGTCTGTTATTCTTTAAACAAAGTTCAACAGCTATTAACAGAGTACTTGTTTATGATCTTCTATAAATATTATGTTTCTGTACTGCTTTGAAAATGTGGACTTTTTAATTTCATTTTTATTTTAGTAAAAACTGTAAAATTATGACTCACCAGCTGCAGAGTGCCAAGACAGGATATTTCTCAATATATGGGGCAAACAACATTTTTATGTATTTTTGTTACCAATCATATAAAACCCAGCTTATTTTTATAAATGGCTCCATAGGCCTGCACCATAAAAGTTCATATAATTTTATCCCAGTTTTCTGGGATTTTGGTGCCCATTACCTAGGAAATGTAAACTCTCAAGTTCCTGAGCAAAATTGATGTTTTAGTGATCAGTGAAACCCACTTATTTTCAGGCAGAAGTGGTCACCTTTCGTCTAATCAGCCAAAATCTCACAACCCAGACAGAAAGTTGAGCTGGACAAAAAAAAAAAAAAGGAGCACATGCTGCTATGAGGTTTCGGTACAACAGCTTGGAAGGAAGTTGCAAAATTAGCAAGGGGCAAGTGACGATGGTTTTTTTCCTGATTACTTGAGTGCATATTCTTGTGCCATAGCCAGACAAATATCACCACTTACCTGTAAAGCATCCAGGAAAAAAAAAAAAGATGTCTTATATTAATGAAGGGAGCAAGCTTCATTACATTATGGTGTTTATAGAAGCTTGATGTAATAATACCTATAGTGGTTTACCTCTGGAGCACTAAATGTGCCTGACCAAAAGGAGTTCCATTGAGCTGTTAGTGGGTAGTTTAATCCCCAGATGTATATTTTACAATAGCTTAACCTTCTCCCATATGATTACTGCTATAAAAGCAGTAGATTTAGTTTTAAATCCAAATTGCATGACTTGTGGTACTGCTTTCACTTGTGTCTAAATCTTTCTGTGGCTTTCCTCAAATCTGAGATAAAATTAAATATAGATTTATGGTTTAGGACACACCAATGCATTCTAGTTTCACATAACACCTTTGTGTGTAGGTCAAGTTTTATCACAACTTGACCTATTTTATTTTATTTTACTCTATTTTTTATTTGATTTAACCTATGGCTAGATTTTTATTTGGTTTAACCTATGGTTGGATCCATGCCTCTTAATTGAGAAAAAAAAAAATAAACTCAAGATTTTGCCCAAAAAGAAAAAGCAATCAGTTTATTTTTTAAATTGATTTTATGCACTTTTCACTCTAACTTTTTCTCAAGCAGTGACAAGGCACAATATGAAAACTCCAAAGCTAACCTAGGTTGATGGCAAATGAAATCCCTAGGAAATAGTTTTCTTAAATGCCAAGAGCCTGAGGAATAAACAGGAAAATCTGTAAGAGAGGTAAACAAACTCAGAGGAAAGATGATTAAACAACTAAGAAGCAAAACATGAATGCGGAAATTATCTTGAGAGAAAGAAAAGAGAATTACTTTAAAGGTCTGTGGAGTTTTTGTGATCTTCTATAGGTAAAAGCTTTGATGGCTCTGAAAAGACCTTTAAGGAAAATGAAACCTTCAAATAAGTATCAGGTGTAACACCACCACACGTGGAACAGAAGTATACCTCTAGCAGGCAATTAACAAAGGCCAGTGAGATACAAAGAGTGATTTTGAAATTCACCTTGGAGGAAGGCAGGATGAAAGGCTTAACCTAAAAAAAATATAAAACCAAAAAAAATTCCAATAACTGATCAAAGGGAGACAAAGACTAGGGAAGTGTCAGGAGCTTGGGGTGGCTTAGTAAAACAATGGAGAGTGGATTAGACTTGAAAACTCTTGACAGCAAGTTACAAAAAGTGTATGGAAGGAAATACCAGACCCTCTAATGCTTCTGACTTCTGTATGTTGCTTCTTGGCTCTGCACCTCCATAAAGAACCTGGCTCCCTCTCCTTGATGCCATCCTCTCAGGTATTGTGTGCTGCTCTTGGGACCCCCAGGCTGAACAAGCCCAGCTGCCTGACCTTTCCTCTTAGGTCAGTGTTCCAGCTGCCTGCTATCGTGGCTATCCTCTCCTGAACACATTCTAGGATTTCAATGACTTTCTTGCATTAGGGAAGCCATAGCTGGAAGCAGCATCAAGGTGCAATAAGTAGTGACTGAGCAGGAATAATCCTTTCCTGCAGTCTACTGCCTGTGCTTATGTTGATACAATCTCATATCTGCTCACCAGGACTCTCAGAATTGCTGCTCCCCAGTCAGTCAGTCCTGAACCTCTCCTGGTTCAGGGATAACAGTCCCTCCCACATGCAGGATGTTGTCTTTGTCCCAGTGGTTCCTGTAGGTCTGTTCCTTCAGTCTGGCTGGGTCCAGAATTCTGAGGGGCAGCATTGCCTTTGAGCGTGTCACCTGCTGGGAGGGCACATTGAGTCTCCTCCTTCTCATCCACACTGCGATCCAGCAAGGGAAGGGAGAAGACAGTGAACTCTGCACATGTAGTGGTTTAGGGACTGGAACCAGGTAATTACTTTTTAAAGATCTTTTTAGATAAAATATGTTTGTAAAAGCAATATAACATGCTGAAATTATGTGAAATTAGATGTGAAAAGCTTCTAAAAACTCACATTCAGTGGGACTGAGCAGGGTAGAGGCTGTGTAGAGGAGTGTCCTTTTCAGCCACAAGTATGTTAACTTACTTCTGAGACACACACACACACACCAAAAAAAAAAAAAAAAAAAAAAAAAAAAGGGGGGGGGGATGTTGTTCTTGCTTTCAGGATTCACCTAAATCTATCTAGTTTGTCATAAACAGTGTTGCTGTATCTGGCAGCCCTTCTGGTGTGACACTAGGCTATCATTCTGCAGGCCAGGTATGATGGAGTAATGGGCTTTGTGAAATACTCACAAAGATCAGAAAAACAGGATGTGAAAGGAATAAAGTTCAGACAGAAAACCAAAACAAAATTAAAAAATCTCTTTGCAGTTCATGAGGTGACCATGTGCAGGTTCCAGTAATTTATGGTTATTCCACAATGCCTCAGAAGATTAGTTCAAGTTACATTAGCCTAGAGTGCTTGACTCTCACTCTGGATAATGTGACAGCCAACTCTGGGACTAATATTGATGTGACAACGAATTAAATAAGTTTTTTTCCTTCACTCTTTTTTTTTTCTTGTTGGATTAAGTTGCAGTGTTGCTTTTTAAATAATTTTCAAGATTACTTCCTAGGCACATGATGTTACTGGAGTTTTGGTCTGTCTTTTCCCCCAGTTGCAAGCTTCTTATTTTGTTTCATTCTGTACACAACACACTCCTATAGTCATCTCACTTTTAAAAACCTAGTGCCAGAGCATTTGAGCCAATGGAAGCAGATAAAAGTCTGTTCACAATTAACTTGCTGGATTAAAGATTTTTTAATTCAGATTGTTTGAACTCAGCCAGATTTTGGGCAAAAGCAGAAGTCAGACGAGGTGAAATTCACTGTGCTTTGTGAAGGAGATGCATAGCTAAACAATACTTAAAATCACACAGAAGATGGTATGCATTTAATTTTAATCACATTTATAACAGACCAGTTTATAACAGCTATGTTCAGTCAAGGTACTGAATTCTGCTGTGTGATTAAATACATGAAGTCACAAAACATGGGAAACGAATGTCTCATGTGAAACAATCAGCTAAAAATAACAGTTTATGGCTCAAATCATATGTGAAAAAATTAGCACTTGAACACAGAATTTGTTAATTAAGTACTAGAATTACAGGTGAGGCTTATAGACAACATATATAGGAGATTCAGAGTTTCTTTAAATATTTATATCTAACCTTCATGACTTTTTCACCACCATCCCCCTGAAGAACCCCCCAGTGCAGCTGCCCTCTTTCTCTACAGAGTGTGTAATATCTGTTAACAAAGAGTACTGATTCCTGCATTTCTGAAGGACATCTGCATAATTACGTTGGAGAGCCCAATGCTGCTCAGTGTCCATTTTAAGCATGTGACAGGTTTAATAATTGGTGGTTCTGTCTGATTGTAGAAACCAAATCACTCCAATGGGAAATGCATCTCCATGAGTGGTAGCTGTTTCCCTGCCTGTGGAACCTCTGCTGCTAAATACTGCCCCAGGTCAGTCAGCAAACCTTTGCATTATTGGGCTTGTGAGCAGCACCATTGAAAGAATAAATGCCTTAGGAGCAAGTCTGTATGCACCCATTTGAAATACCTTATCTGAAAAGTGGAATTTCTCCCTGAGTTCAGCCTTAATCTGTGAGGGAATAATTATCCTGAATGGGTTGTTTCTGTCTGTCTGAGACATGCATGCTTTACTCATCATACTAGCTATACCTGGGTAGCTTGGAGGAATGCATTAAAAATGTCATGTATCCATTTGGATATTGATGACAGGGATGTTACAAAAGAGATGAGAACTTTAAAGAAGCTGAAAATGAGTCTGCAGCATCAGTTGGTTGTGGGAAAGACAAATCCACACTGGGATAGTGTATGCAAAATCTATGATATAAAGTTTGTGCTGCTGCAACTGGTGTGTCCTCAGCTGAAATATAGTGGCTTGGCTTTGACACTGCAAGAAGGACATGGACCCATCAGGAAAGCACAAAGAGCAACAAGTAGAAACCTAATACTAAAAAGGTCTGAAGGAACTAGGATTGCTTGACAGTAGGAAGATAAAGCTGAAGGTAGATATAACACAGGGGTATATAAAAACAACAACTAAATCGAGGAAGTGATTAAACTCTACTGCAAATTTGATGTGTGCAGGACCAAAACCAATGGACTTAAATTACTGCACAGGAAGCTGAGGAGATATTTGAGGAGAAATTTTTTCAGTGGTAAAGGCAGTGAAATAATGAAAAAACCTTCCTGAGAAGATGAATTAATACCTATCACTAATAAAAGTTTTTCTGGTAGGATAGATAAACACCTGCCAGAAACTTGCACAGGCATGGCTGATACTGCCTCCTGAAATCTCTTCCAGGTCTGTATGGTTTCAGATTAAACAGTTAGCATTGGCTACATGACCTCTGCTGATATTTAGCTTTTAAAAGAGCCAGTGCTTTGCTAAGTTGAGAGTTGTGTTCTCTAATCAGGCATGAGACTAATCTCTTATGTCTAGCAGAAACTATACAAGTCCACAGTTTTCTTTTTCTCGTTTCAGCTGCTTATCTTAGGTTTTAGAAAATATGGCTATGGATGGTGATCATTTGTTTCCTGGAAAGCCTAACTCTGCTACTGTATCAAAGCTGACTCAGCACTCACATCTGGTTTTAATATAGTCATAGAAAACAAAGTGGCCACATAACAATCTATCTTAGAGCATGCAAAGTCATGCAAACTGTTTATGACCCTAAGATCCCTAATCTGTTGGAGAACATTGACTCATTTTTCCAGCATTCACAGGCGAGTCTGATTGAGACTTACACCGAAAAGAAAAAAAAAGAAAAATAAAAAAATTAAGATAGGTATTTTCCCAATCTCTCAAGAATATTGTTTCTTAGAAAGAGGAAATTTCAATGACGTAAAACACTGGAGTGAAAAATTATTTTGATGGGAAAACTTCCAAGGAAGAACTGTCCCTTAAATAAGAATATATATGACTTCATGCATAGTATTCAGAATTCTTTGTATCTTCCAAAGTCTACATTTCAAGACTGACAGGAGTCTGAGAAGTATCTCAGTAAGAAGAGCATTATGAGACTCTATGCTCATTGAATGCTCATGGTTTCTCATCTAATGTGCTCAGTTTAACGTGGAACATAGCTCTGGGAATTCAGCCTCAAGTCAGAGAGTTAAAGCAGAGTTGTATCAGACTTGTAGTCAAAGAGTAATACAGGTGGGAAGGGACCTTGTGAGGTGTCTACTTGCCAGGTCTTCAGTCCAACCTCCTGCTCAAAGCAAAGTCAGTTCATGCTTAAGCAGAATGCTCAGGGCTGTAGCAGATGGTTCTTGAAAACCAGCAAAGATGGGGACTACACAACCTCTCTGAGAAACCTGCTCAACTACTCTTACATGGAAATCTTCTTTCTTTTATCAAGTCTGAACCTGCCCTGTTCCAATTTATGACCTCTGTTTACTGTTCCTCAGCCATGCACCTCCATAAAGAGCCAGCCTCCATCTCCTTGAAGCCTTCCTTGCAAGGCACTGGTAGAGTCTACTATTTGGTCTCCCTGAAGTGTTCCTCTTGCAGGCTGAACAAGCCCAGTTCCTCAGCCTCTCCTCCCAAGGCAAGTACTCGCCATTGTGGCTGTCTTTTGCTGAATGTTTCTCAGGCTATTTCTGCCTTGTATTGGTAGGTCCAAAACTACATGCAGCATCCAGATGCAACCCAGTGAGTGCTGAATGAAAAAGGTGTAGCATAGTAAACCCAGTAGTTGTAGCAAAGTAACCCAGTAGTGGTCATAGTAGTTGGATAAAATATGAAGAAACAAATTTTGTCATTGAAATAAAACACCTGCCATTTGTTAGACACAGTGGTGGTGTGTGTTTAAGCCACTAAAGTTAGAGAAACATCCCAATGCTTTGCTGTTTGACAGACTGAGTATGGGCTGAATATGCTGTTTAGCTGCTTTGTTTTAATGATGCAGCTAATACCTTGTTCTCTGAAGTATCACCATGTAAAGAACTTTAGGAGTGTTTGAAGACAAAAGTGATGTTACTGCCACACATCTTAGCTATAAGCTCTGTAGCCATTCCCAAGAGCTACTCAGTTAAAGCTTTAGTAAATTAATCCCCCAAAACTGAAATAGCAAAAATTAAGCCAACTCTAGGCCAGTCAGTTTTATTTTAGAAGTTAGCAGTCATAGAAAGAGTGAAAATACTTGTGTATATTAAGGGACAAAACCCATTTAAATTTTTTTTTTTTTTTTTGGATGAAGCTGTCTCTGGAGCACTGTGGTTCACAAAGCACCTGAAGGTAGAAAGAATGTCTGTTACAACTATGGTCTTTTGAGACAAATTCAGTGCTAACGATTCATTTCTAAAGAAACAAGTTATCCCTGTGGGAGGCAGTAAATACTTAAGGACACTGAGAAAAGGAGGAAGTATTAAGCAAATTTAGTTATTGCTTGCAATCTGTTTGCTTCAGTGTACCTCCTGGGATTTAGACATACCTGTTGATTGCTTAGTTTAAAAGGGACAGGCTCTGCTTTTGAATTTTGACTTGCTGAAAGAAGGGTGGAATGAAGTACCTGCATGAGAGGGTAAGACATAATTGCAGTCTTCATGCATATAAGTGAAGGGCACAGGTGCCCAGCGTGTGGCTGGGAGGCTGAAGCAAAAGCAGGAGCATTTCTAAGGGTAGGCTGGTTTTGCACGTGAAGTTTGGGGCAGGTAGTGGGTTGCTTACCCTTGCCATAATCACCTGTGCTTGTATTCTCTAAACAGAAGCTCATATGCTTGTGTTTGGATGAATGATTATGATGACTACTGTCTGTTTACAAAGTTAGAAGCTTTTTTTTTTTTTTTTTAAAACATTTGTCCCAAAGTGTTGTTTGAAGTGTACCATATAGGTAGTGGCAGGCTCACAAATGGTCAGTGATCATTTACTAGCTAATGCCAACCAACTGGTAAGCCGCACCCATGACTGAAGGAGTTTTAGTTCTTCCTTACCTGCCAGTAAAGATTTATGGGATGGAGGGAAAACAAGAAATGATCTTTACTTTGCATTGCATTTTAACCACAATGTTTTCTAGTGCTTTGTTCAATCAGTTTTAAAATACTCTGGAGGTAGGGTTATGACCAAAACCCCAAGCCTAGTGGGTGGCTGCTCCACAGCCCATTAAAACTAAGTATAATTCCTTAATTTTCTCGATTTTCTAGATTTGGTATTCTCTGCAGATTTCATTAGACCTAATTGTCCCCTTCTTTTACTTGTCACTATGATTCCAGTTCTATTCCTTTGTAACTTAAGAGATTTTGAGCTGTATACCTAAAAACCTGATATTTAAATCATAAAGTTTTAAGTCCTACAAAAACATGTCTAAAAGACTATGATCATGTATGTTATTTTACATGTTAACTGTCAATCTAAGTCTCTCATTTCCCATTCACAGTGTCAGAAGGCCATCTCAGCACTTTAAGTCAGTGGACAGTAGTCACTTCTCTGAAGATGGTGTTTCAAGAAATATTAAATATTAAAAGGTTAAAACCTAAGAAAACAGTAGCAAAAGAGAGAGAAAAAAGTTCTCCCATCAGACCAATTGATTCTAAGGGCAGGGTCACTGAATGTAGCATTATTTCTCCTGGTCATGTTTCTTTCCTACCAGAGCTCCAAAGTAAGCTAACTGTGTAAGCAGGATTGAAATACACAACCCCCTTGTGACTGGAAGCAGTAAAGCATTCTCCACTTGCGGTTTTCTTCAAATGAGCCTGCATGGAATATGTGTTTGAAAACAGTGAAACTCTTTATTAATCAAGTACTTCACTTGCCATGCCAGCATAAAGTTTCATTTATGTCAAAACTCCCTTAAAAATGGTTTGGAGTAGTGTCTTGTACACAGACTTTCAACAGAAGAAATATTTTTGGAATTGTAAATGCAATAATCAGGGCAAATATTTGCACTGTTTGAGAAGCTGCTCTAAGATCTTTGATCATAGGTTATAATTCCAACATTTTACTTTGGTTTCTTACTGTATGGAAATCAGAAGGTTATATAGCCCTGCATCTAAAATTCAGTGTCAGACAAGCTATTCTAATTACTAGAGGAGAGCTTTTGCTAACTATATCTTGTTTTCCTAACAAATCTATCACAATACATGAAATAACACTCTGGATGCCCCCATAAGAAGTGATATCTAAAAGGAAACTCAGATTTTAGCATCTGCTCAATGTTACATGGTGTGCAAAAATCTCTTTGAAACTACAGGTAACTGCATAAAGGAAGATAGCTTTAAACAGATATGCTTTCATTAAATGGAGACCTCTAATAGTGTTGAGCTGGAGATCTCCATTCACAACACCCCATGTTCCAGAACAAACAAGGCTCTTGCAACCATATATGCAGGTGAATGGCATTTTACCTTTTGTTTGTTTGTTTGTTTTGGGGTTTGTTGTTAGTTTGTTTGTTTTGTCTTTGTTTTTTTTTTTTTTCAAATCTGCAAGACAAAATCCATGGGAGAGGATAAAGAAGGTGTCATGTCTGCCCAGCACAAGTACACAGAGCAAAGTCCAGAGAGAAAGAACTTAACATCTCTGTAAATAAGATTGCATTAAATAGAAGCCTGACTTAATTGACTCCTATTTCTTCTCCTAATTGGAAAGAACTCGATTCACCTTAGACATTTTTCTGAGCACTCAGATGAGAAATGTGATCAGCTCTATTCACAGATAGCCCCAGTGGAGTTATCAGTCTGGACTCTGCTCTCAGTAGCATTGCCTTCCTCTTCCCTTCCTCTTCTGTGTCTGCAAGAGAGCATGGAGCTGCCCTACCCTGTGAGGCACCAGGGATCAAACTGTAAGTCAGAGAGTCTCAACCAGACTGCTTTTTATCAAAAAGGCAGCAGCAGCGGGGCATGTATGTGTCACCTAAGCCATGAAAAGCTGGTGCAAAAGTCTGTGGGGACTTAGCTCTATGGAGATGGAAAGGGTGAAAAACCCAGTTCAGCTCTCTGTGAGCACACCATTCCATGATGGCCTCAGTGTGTTTTCTGTGAATATCCCATAGAGGCATCAGGGTTTGTATCTTCCATAAAATGTGGTTTAGCTGGCATAAGGACAGCAAAATCCGGCCCTTTATTGTATATATTTATTTGCATGAACTCTTTTCTTTTTTTCAGAGACTTAAAAAAAGACCAGCCCCTGCTTATTCATTCACTAGAAAAGACTCACTGATCCTTTGACAGGTACAGCAGAAGTTATTTTTCATTGTGGCATGAACAGTTTGTTTTGCTTTACAAAAAAGCACTTCACACCAAAGCACAGCCAGGAATTATCATTCTTCTTCTGCTTGTACAGGTGCACTTTCTGAATTAGGCACACAGACTCAGGTGGGCTCCTAATGGAGTGATGACACCAACTCCGCAACAATAGAAGGGGCCTCCAGGGATGCTCGTAGGAATGTGCTTTTTAAGAGGGCAACAACTTAAAGCCTTCTGTGAAGCTGACAAGACTTTATACCACCTCTGTAGACTTCTTCAGTGCACAAATAAACACAAGTACAGTAAGGCATCAGACTGTGGGATTTAAATCCAGCAGCTTGTGAGGGAAGAGGTTGCAAGAAGTCAGTTTGCTTTTGTTGTTTTCATCTATCCATCTATGTAGCTGTTTATTTATTGAAAAAGGGATCTGGACTCCGCACAAGAACTGTGTGTGTGTGTTTATACGTGCGTGTGTTTGAACAGGGTCAAGTACAGCCATGTGAAAGAAGGAGTTATGGCAAAACTGTTTATTGCGATGTGTGAACGAAAGAGCTGAAGTATAAATAGTTGTGTGAGTGGCAGGGGCAATGAAGCCTGGTTTCCTGCAGAGTTAATGCCGAAGGCTGAGATCCCGTGCGGATTCACTGGTGTCTAGCAAATGCT
Organism: Indicator indicator; assembly: GCF_027791375.1. Lineage (NCBI taxonomy): Eukaryota > Metazoa > Chordata > Aves > Piciformes > Indicatoridae > Indicator > Indicator indicator. The sequence goes on along the minus strand of NC_072032.1, from coordinate 11,068,277 downwards.
GAGCATAACATTGCGGTGTGTGAGTGGGATCAATATGGGCTCTCTCTTCTACTCAGAAGCTTATTTTAACAAAACTTTCAGGAACTGAAAAGCTTGGAGGAGAGAACCCCTCTGATGAATTTGTATGGCTACTGCATTGAATTCTTGTTAGGAGGAGCCCAGCAACAGCAATACCACAAATACCTCATTTGTACAGGAAACCAACATAATTTAATATCATAAGAAATGTCAGTAATAATGAAGATGAAAGTCTTTGTTAGAGTATCTGAAAATTCACTGTTCAGTGCTGCCCCAGATGCTTAGGATTCGTATCTTATTCACTCTTTCTGCTTATATTCCTGCAGAGCCAGGGAGCACGGCTGGTGCTCAAGCTGACTGTTGCACTGAAATACCTCTGAAATATTGGTTACTGTTCATGTCTTCAGCCCACTCAGCAGCCTGGTTAAGAAGTACCTCTAATTCAGTGTCATTGTGTACTCCATGGACTACATTGAGCTGATAGTCAAATGCCTGCAGCTAAGTTACTTTTTCATGGTATTTAAATGCTATGATTTAAAACATAGAGCAGATCTTACTGCTGACACGGTATGGCTGGCTGCAAGAGATAGCACTCATCCAGTGACACAAGGGAGGCTGTTGTGGAGCCATCCAGAATTTTGGCCAAGAATGGCACCATTTCATGGATGAGTATTCATGAGCTCTTCCCCTGGAATAGCTTGTATTCCTTGAGATCAGATGACAAGGGAGGGTCATCAGTCTGCACCTTCTCTGAGACAGAGTACAATACCCGTTTCTCTTTGTGTCATACACCCACCCTAGTGCAATGTGTCATGGGAACACAAAGCAGTCTTTGGTCAGCAGAATTCATGCTACCATTCAGCAAGTTGTAAAAATGAGTTTGAGTATTTCTGTTATGATGGCAAGGGGGTTTAAATGTGATCTCATGAAAGGTACATTTTGAAAGAAAATCATGACGACTTTGCTTTCCTGGGTCATATCAAGTACTGTTCAGTCCAAAAACACCAAGGATAATTTTTTGACCTGACCTCTCTCTCTTGAGGACCCGTGAGATGCTGTGGGTATATGTGTTCTTTACATATTGCACATATTAACATGTAAAGTCAGTAATGTGGATTTCTTCCTGTTAATTGCGTCCTATCAATGCTCATAATTAACAGAAGCCTCAGTCATGCTCTTTATAGTGATCAAGAAGCACCAATCAATCCCAAGGCAGATTCTCTATCAGCATCTTGTATTCCCATGTCTGTCCTCAGCAAGGCAGCTCAGAAGGCTGCTGGGCCACACTCGGGTGAGGGTGTTCAGGCAGTCTAAAGTGTGGCCAGCACTTGTGTCCTGCACCGCAGCTTCAGGGCTGGATTTCAGTTTGGGGGTTCACAGTTACAGTGGCTCTCCAGAAATATTTGTGAGAACAACTCTGCTCCAAAAGCCGTTTTTGGCACTGTGCCTGTAGTGTTTTACAGGGACAGATGTACAATGTTAGGGGCTATGCTTATATTCCCAATGGTCATAAATCCCTGAGAAGAATATGCTGATACAATGGAAACACTGCAGATTTCATGGAATACGAGTATGAAATATGCCTAACACGTACGTATATATACACATACAAAGAGAGAGATTAATATAATGTTCATTAACAGCTAACACCAATATGCAAATAATGGGAAAACATATAAAGTAGACATTCTGCTTCTCTGAACATTCTTCTGAATGTATGTGAAGTTTAGATGTGTTTTAGAAGAGCCTGTAGGAGCAAAGTTTCTCTAGCACAAATTCAAGTCTATTTTTAGTAGGGCAGTTGAAGAATTTCCTGCAGCTGAGAGGAACCTGGAGTTTTTACAATACAAGTTTTAGGGCCTGTGTGTGAGTTACTCAAAAGTGTCTGGGTGATTTTGGACTGCAGATTCATTGAAAGTCACTGGAAATTTTGCTCCTAAAATGCTTTAGCACTTTTCAAAATCTTCCAATAAATTTCTAGGTTTAAAATTAAGCTACAAAATACACTTCACAAAAATGAGACTATGATGCCCACATTCGTTTTCTTTTGAATCTGCTTACTGAATATGTTTAAAGATATCTTCTTTAATTGCTGTTTCTGGAAGTTCATGCAGAAATCTGAAAATCAGCAAGCTTGTTTTGGTTCAATCACCACTAAAAAGTAAATATATTGGAATGCAATGGTTTTGTTGATGCATGCAGCAAAGTACAGTAGACTCAACATAGCATCCATATGGAATGGCTTCCATACCTCTTTCTAAGTTACAGGAGAATTGTAAGAGATGAACCATTTATGATGCTGAAATCTTAAACCAGACTGGTGTCCTTTTCACAGATTGGTATAATTAGCCACCAGAACCAAAGCCACATGGCACTACAGTGGCTCAAAATGGGATTAAAATATTATGGAGATGGATTTATTGGCAACTGTTGCATACATTGAACCATCTAGAAACTGGTGTCTCTTAAGATGCAGAGCTAAGTCTTGCTGGAAGCCAAGAGAAGAAATGGTCGAGAGGACTGACTTATACAAGTAAGTTTTTAATACTTTTCTCTCTCAATCTCTTTTGATGATCACAATGAAGAGAAGATTAGATGCAGTAGGACAATCCTTAAGTGCATAGTATTTATTTATTCACTTACTTACCTGTTTTTTTATTGTTGCATAGATATTCATGTGGCAGAAGTGTAGAAGTGCAAACTGTTTCCATACAGTTCTAATTCATGAATGCTTACAAAGGTAAAGGCTATTCAGGAGTTTGATACTATTGATTTCTGCAAGGACAGAAATGTTGGCACCATTTCCTCTTCAGAAGCTCTTGGTCCACAGGAACATGAAGTATTTTGAGGTTTCTGTGAAAAGTATGGCAGGTGTCTAAAGTTCACTGTAGTATGACAGCCTTGTTCCAAGATCTTTGAGATTTGTCAGAGTTGTATAACAGGTTTGAAGAACTCCTGCATGAGGACAGTGTCACTCAGGAAATTTCCTCTTCTGTCTGTGTTTTTAAGATGAATTCTCCTTCAGCTGACAGCTCCATAGTCTTCCATAAAAAAAACCCCTAAAACTTCCCCCCAAAATACAAAACCAAACCAACAGAAAATCCCAACATTAAAAAAAGAAGAAAAAGCCCCAAAACCAACCCAGAAGTGTTTACCAAAGATGCAGAATTTTCTTTCTTTTTTTTTTCTTGACATTTTAACCAAACTTCCCAACAGTTGTGTTACCTGACCAGAAGTCATGTTCATGCTTTGGGGAGAGTCATCTTTTTTTCTGTTTTAGTGGTGTTTCAGCAATTGCTTACTGTGTAACTGTTTAGATTTCAAGGAAAATGAAATGTTAGATTTCCAATGTGATACATGAGCCTTATTGATATCATTATTAAATATGGTCCTTAGAAGTCCTCACTCCATTTAGATTCCTATATACTGGTCTGGACAGGCAGACAGATACACTTGCTGTGAGTGTGCAGTGAGTCCAAAGCCCCTGGATATGTTGGACTTGCTGCCTACATACTGATGTCAAGCCCCTATAAGATATGTCAAACATGTTCCTGATGTGTCACAGGTGCAGAATGATTTTACTGCATGCACAGTCAGCTCAGCCTACCTGAGAGGCACTGACCTCACTGACCCTGAATGTGTGGGCTTGCATGCATGGACTTAACCTGAGCATCTTCAGCTGCCATTTGTCAGGGAACTTGAGGTGTCAGGTAACTATTGGGCTGACCAGTTAGCTACTGAAAACCAGGACAAGTACATGAAACTCACATTCACCCTAGACAGAACAGCAGGAAAGCAGAGATCATGTCTGGCCCCGTGTTATGGCATTTCTGAAGCAGTCATGGCAGACCTCTCCTCTTCTTTCACCTAGCAACCTTCTTTGAAATAAATAGCATTTCCAGTTAGCACATGGCTTACTAAGGCATAGTACTCAGTTGTTGAAATTAGTACTATGGACTCTTCAATTTTATTCCTCATCTGGGAAAATTACAACTTTCTTCTTCACCTCTTAGGCTTCTAATGAAGCTTATTTGATATTTATGAAGTGCTGGACATGTAGCTGGCAAAGCAAAGTTCAAAGTACTTCATCAGCACTGGCCAAAAGCAGCTTAAAGGAGCACTTTGTACGTTTCTCTTGTGAGCTTTAGAAGCACAGGAAGGATCCACGCTATTGTATGTCCTCAGCAGATGGGACACAACAGTCACCTCTGTGATCCTTTCCTTGCTATTGTGTAGGGACTGAAAATAAGAGGAACTTCCTTCTTTTGGTTCCAGTGAAGTTAAGAAAGTCAAAGATGAAATTTTTCAAGTGAAGAATGCTGATGTCACATTCAACACTTTCTAGATGAATTGCAGCAAATTTCTGTCTAAGTACCATAGGGTTTGCTAACTATAATTATTTTTTTTTCAGAGATTTTAAATGAGATTGTCTATCTTAGCAGCTCATCCAGGTTGAAGAATAATGATGATTCCTCTTGTGAAGCACTGGGACCATATTATGCCAATCTTGAGTTCCTTAGTGGGCATATATTTAACTCATTATGGTTCAGTACATTTAAGACAAGTCTTCTGGAGACTGTTGCATAGGAAATCTCTAAAAAATGTGTTTAAGAAATGTCTTTGGAATGAAGTCTAGCCATCACAGATCATTGCAAATAATTTTGAAATGGGTATGTCTTTCCCCCTCAGAAACTTATGAATACACCATAGCCAGATTCATTTGCCATGCAGGCTGTCTTGACTTGAATGTGAGCTCTCTAACTTAAAGTGAATTAATACTCGTCTGTGTTGCTAAGGAAGGCAGGTTGCTTTTCTAGGTGTTTATGCAGTTGCTGAAATTGTCAGCCACTCCTGCATATGAACTATCAGTGCTTTAGTACATATGTAATCTACACTAGAGTGGTTTTCATTGAGAAGATGGAAATAAGATGTTAGCTTTTCTCCTTAGTTTGAGAACTTTAGGCAGTTCTTTTTCTTCCACAAGACTCTACAACTGATTTATGTATTCCTATTTCTTCATATCCAGACACAGAGCTTATGAATGGATATACAGAAAGTAGGTGCACTCTGCATGTTTCTCCTTCCAGGCAAAAGATTTCCTTCTGACCTCTCAGTCATACCCAAACAGAGTTTAAATTTTGCCTGTGGAGTACATCTGCATGGAACTTTAGGTGCGTAATCTGCCTGGCATTCGGTCATCTTATATTTTAAAACACTTGGCTTTTAATGTTTTGGCTCAGAAGGAGAGATTTTGATCCCTACACATTTTAAAACAGACTTCAAATATGGTCTAGGGAAAATTAAAATGTTGCCATATATAGAAGAAAGTTGTCAGTCTCAGAGCGTGTTCTAGATGGTTGCTTTGCAATGTGCAGGGAAAAGGGCTGGGAGTAGCTCGTTTTATGGCTCAAAGGAAAAATGTATGTTTTGTAATATATTGAAAACGTGATCAAATATTCCCATTGATGATATTATATTTTCATTTATTTCCCATTGTCTAACAGCAGGCATTTAGACAATGATGGCTGAATTACAGGAGAGTAGTTGGATGGATCAAATTTTGATTGAAAAATTTCAATAAGAAATCAGGTAGAACAAGTTAAAAAAAACCCACAATTTTTTTGTTTGTTTGTTTGTTTTCTTGTAAACAGAACCTATTTATCAGTTGTTTAACTTAGTTTGCAACAGTAATTAAAACATTACCACTTCTGCTCATGCAGATATGAACTTATGGAGCCCAGTTCATAGGGGAGTTGATTGAGTGCATGGGTCAACCTAGCACAGAAAGGTCTTCTGGAACTGAAGTGTTAACACAAGAAAATTGAAGTGCTAATCTGAA